>NC_142531.1:24391614-24704114 GCF_964205215.1 Stylophora pistillata | reverse complement strand
ATACTGAGAGAAAATTGACCAGCAATAGAGCATTTTGATTGGTTGATTTTAGTTATTGGCCCTCTGACTGCCCGAGTCATGTAATATATACATATACCTAACATATAACTTTATTTAAGGTATCAAAGAATAAACAAGAAAAATAATACCCTAAAAAAGGAAGTTTAAGAGGTTAAGTTAACCCTATGTAAATAAACTTTCAAAGAAATAAAAATAAAAATTGTATGCTTACAATAAAATCTAAGATGGATAAAAACTGAAGAAATACACATGTATAATTTAAGAGCTGTTTTGAAACGTCTTAAGTTACCTATCTCAACGACATTGGCGCGCAGGTCATTCCATTCACGAATGATTTTAACAAAAAAAGAGTATTTATAACAATTACATTTTGCCAATTTAACCTGCAGTTTGTAATTGTGGTTAGACCTAGTACGTTTTGAAGCAAACTAAAAAAAATCACAAAAATGAAGGCTATTCAGCCCGAATACAAGTTTATAGCATTCTACCGAGGAAAAATATAGCCTTCTATCAGTCAACTTCGACCAATGTAACATTTCGCAACAATCTTCATAACATGACATCTCACCCCTTCGCTGACCTAAAGCCAATTGAGAGGCTCTTCTCTGAACTTTCTCCAAGAGAAAAATATTTTTAACTAGGTAAGGGCACCATAGTGGGGAAGCGTACTCCAGGATTGGTCTCACAAGAGTCTTTTACAATGTGGAAAAGATTTCCTTGTTTACAGAACCAATTGTTCGCTTGATTAGACCAAGAACTTTATTGGCCTTATTGACAACCTCAACAACGTGTGGAGTCTACGAGAGGTCATGTGAGATTGTAATGCCAAGGTCTTTTACGGAACTCACTTAGCTAAGACATTCTCCATGCGGGACGAGAGAGTAATGTGGGACAGATTTATCATGGTTATGTGTTACTCGCATAACCTCACATTTGTTCACATTGAAGTTTAACTGCCAGACCTCAGACCACTTCTTCAGGTGAAATAAGTCGGACTGAAGAATATTTGTGTCTCTAGCTATGTCGGAGATCTCTCAGTAAACCTTGGTGTCCTCTGGATACAGTTTAACCGTAGATGAAACTCCTGACGAGATCTCATTTACATATAAAATGAATAAGGCGGGACCAAGGATTGTTCCCTGGGGTACTCCTGATAAAACTGGAGACCAGGACGAGCAAGTGCCGCGCAGGACGACGCATTGCATCTGGCCAGTTAAAAAATTTCGAAACCACTGAAGGGCACTGCCATCAATACCATGACGCTCAAGCTTGAAAAGGAGATGCCCATGCGGTATGCTGTCAAACGCATTTGAAAAATCCAAAAAGGCAATATCACGGGGCTTCTTGTTATTGCGTGATTTTGCCCAGTCGTCATAACAAGAGAGCAGCTCTGAAAGCACTGATCGGCCCTCCATGCAAGCAAACTGGTTCGGGTTGATGACATTTATGTTTTGCCAAAAATCCATCAAGTGAGACTTGACGATTTTTTCCGCGGTCTTGCACACTATTGATGTTAATGAGATCTGACAATAATTATTCCTGTCAGTCTTACTGCCTTTTTTGAACAAAGGTGTGATGTTAGGAAGTTTCCAAAGATGTGGCAGTTTACCTGTTGAAAATGATCTGTTAAAGAAAAGGCACAGAGGTGATGATAAAACACTCGCACATTCTTTCAGAATGCGTGGTGGTAGGCTGTCAGCTCCAGGTGATTTGTAGATATTCAGATTTTTTAACAGTTTTTCTACTTCCACTGTGTTACAAAGAATGTTTGAAAGTTTACTATTGGGGACATATTCAAATTCGGGGAAGTTATTGCAGTCTTCTGATGTAAACACAGAGGAGAAAAAGTCATTCATACTTTCAGCAACGCCAAGATCATTTGAGAGTGTGACGCCGTCGATATTAAGTGAGACGAGATTGTTAGACCCTTTACACATAGATCAGGGTTCCCACTCATTATAACCCAAAAAATTCCCTGACTTTTCCCTGACTTTTCACTGACCTCAAAGCATTTTTCACTGACCTTGAATTAATTAATTATCAAACAGGCCAAATCCACTTTTACATTTCTCCATCGCTTTTAAGCTTTCTATACGATTTGCTACACTCAATCATAGCAATTCATGTGACATGCACAAAGCCTTTGTTTTACTGCTCTCTTTTTTGTTTTTATAATTTCTGAAGTTGTTCTAATCTCCCCAGTAGGGATAAATCAGGCCTTGTCTCCCAAAACACCCCCAGTGTGGAACTCCTTAAGACTCAAAAGAGTTTCACAATAAAAAATTACTGATTGCAAATATCAATGTCTTACAATCTTCTAATCAGAGCACATTAGTGGTGTCCATGTACAACTTATCTTCATTTAAGATACTGCTTTTAAATAATAAATAAATCTGCTTAAGAATACGGGTAAAATTTAATATTAAAGACCGACAGACTAAACAAATACGATGTAATTATCACTATAGTTATCATCAAGTATGATAGCACCATATTATTTGAAGGATTAACACTACCCTAAAACCCTGATTGTTTTAACTTTCACTAATTTTCTGAGACGTCAAGTTAAACGTATGAATATCATGTCGTTAAAACGAGAACAGCTGCCAAATGCGACAGCAGTTCCCACTTTCTAATCATTAAGTTTTCTTCCAGCCAACTTACAAGTTGCAAGTAATAGATTTCTGTGAGTATCTCCCTCCAATGTTGGCCTCCAGCGAAGACACGTCACTGGTAAATGATTATCAAAAGTATCTTGGTCCGAGAGATTATAGACACAATGTCCTGAATCAGGAGCATACACCTAGGAGGTGAAAAAATTGTATAAAAAATAACTCACAGAAAATTTTCGGTTTTAAGTACCATAATTTGCAAAGGTGCAAGTGAAGTGACCTTCACATGAGCGGATATTAACTTCGCGAGAAGCGAAAATTTGTGACAAATTCAAAAATGAAAAACGAAATACTATTCTTACCTTGGTAACGCCATTAGCTAAACCAACCGCCAGTAAACCGCCTTCGGGATTGAATCGACAGCACATCACCTCAGAATTTGCCTCCCTGATTAAAAAATAAAAGGCAAATTTAAATATTTTTCCAGAATACGAGACTATGGGGCGATAAAAAAGAAGTTCTTCGATCTTTATCAACAGTTTTACAAATAGGAACGTTAAGCAACAGGAATATTTCTCACAGAATGTTCATAATTTTAAGATTTCCCTCTGCAGTTGGAGCCATGGTGGGAACAGGGCCGATGACCGTATCTCGAGGCGTTGAAAGTGTAGACGGAGGTGCTTGAACCAAATGCATGTCGCTCAAAATGATCTATTAAGTAATATGTTAGTCCAGGTGTCTTAGTTGTCTAAAATCCCATTGGAACAGGAAACGAAATAATTGAACAAACGCTGTCGCGGGACGAAATTTCAAAAGTAAAATAGGCATTACTTAGTACTCTCTGCGCAAGCGTCTGAGCGTCTGTGTTGCCGTGGTAACAAGGAATCTATTTCGATTTCAAGATCTTCCTCTCCCCCTCAAATCTAGCTTTTGAAATTTTGAAAGAGTTCCATTTCCAGTTGGCATTCATGTGATAAATCAGCGGTTTATATATATATAAAAAAGAAGTTTTAAAACGTTAACACAAATTTTTTATAACACACGATCTGTAATCTACAATTCACGAAGGATATGATGATGATGAAACTTTATTAAAGTGACTAAATAAACCTCCTAGCTTAGGTTAAAAACCTGTGCTAATTAGGGGACACAACATAAATAAATATAAGTCAAGGTAAAAAAAATATTTGAATACAAGCGTAGGTATAAATGATATTAACAATATTTGCAGTATGACAAATGTGTTTATGAATTACAAAGATGACAGCACTTGCATCCATTATCCGTTAGTGTAACTAAATCTAATTTACGTATTTTGTTTTTGAAACATTTTAAGGTGGTAACTTCTCTCAAGTCTGGGGCCGGGATAATTTTCCCCAGAGACTGGGCCCTAAATGGTAGAGGGAGTGGCTGCCATATGTTACCGTATTGTACCTTGCAGCGGAGAAATCAAACTGCCTTAGGTTATAGTTAGATCTATGCTTAATAAAAATGTCACTTATAAGGCTCTGTATTATTCTTATGATCACTTCCCTTTGGCATGGCAGTTAATTCCTTGTCAGTTTTCTATAGCCTCCCCGCTCCTTTACACTCTGTTGGCGACAACTGATACCCCAAAATCCTCGCCCCTCCCCCCGCTAGGTGATAAATAATGGGTTCTTGCAAGGCAAATTTGTCTACGGACTATTGCAGTGCAGACGGAAAAAGAGAACCATTTTTATAAAGTGAAAAAAGTACAATTTTAATGTTCTGTCATATTGTTCAGTCTTTCAACACAGTAGATTATAATTTGGCTAAAGCTAAACTGTTTGTTTGCTGACAGAGAGAATTTTCGGTTTGTCTAGATAACCTTTTGAAGCAGAAAATCTTATTGTATTCTCGACGAAATGTTCGATTTAGGGCGCCATATATAATAGGATTCAGGGAGGAACTTATAAGTCCGATATCGGTATACATGACATAGACCTCACGAGAAAGGGACCAGCCATCGGAAGCCATGTCCACAAAATCGATAATAAGGACCGGTGTCCAACAAATTAAATACCCAAGAACAGTTGCGAATAAAGTTTTTGTCATTTTGATGTCTTCTGAGGAGGCTCTTCGCTCATTTTCATGTCTGCTGGAAAATTCCTTTCGCAAATTTTTAACGCGGTTCCTATTCAAACGAAGATGTTTAAAGACGTTATAATAACAAAAAGAAAGAGTACCGAGGGAGATGCATATACAAATGTAAATAACACATGATTCAAAAGACATTTTTACTTCGTGGAAGCAGAAAAACTTTCCCGGATGGAAAATGTACTTCCTGCCACAAACAAGGTAAGGGACTGGGTACATCATGGCTAGGATCCAGACTGACGCGGACATAAGCCGTGCGCGAGACATGGTGAAGAATATTCGGTGATTAAGTGGATGAACGACGCGGAAATATCGATCGACAGACATAAGAGCCATAGTCTGTAAAGAGGCTGCTACCGTTGTTATGACAACGAATCCTTGAAATTGACATGCTTCGAAAGTCGAAAACCAATGCCCTTTGATAAGTGATGCCAAAGACGGTGGAGCCCCAAATGTTGCCATGCCAATGTCCGAAAGGGCCAGAGATGCCACAAACAGCCCTGAAACGTTCCTGAGTCTCGGGGTTTTGTACACAATGTAGAGAACAAGTAGATTTCCTATAAATGCCACCACAGCAATGGAACCATAAATCAAAGATTCCAGAATAACCTGAAATGTACTCCGGTAACGAAACGAATTTGCCAGAAGAAGGGCTTGTCTTTCTATGGAAGATTTCTCAGAGACATTCATTCCTCCTAATTTTTCTTTTGTTTTTACCTGCAATACGAACGATAAATAATTTAGCATAACTGTTGACAGATAGATACGGGTGACTCTCTAAATTGTTTTTTTTCATATTCCGATCTTGGAATCTTCTTCGACCTTTATGGCTCGTAGGCGAAACAGTGATTTAGTTCGGGAATTTGTGTAAGATATCGATTTATTAGATCTACGAAAGTCCTTACCACTTCATCTGTTAAATGGTTATCACACCACAATTTCTTGAATTGAATTTGTGATTCCACCCTTACCAAATTCTTTAAACTGACATCGAAAGGCACAGCGTGTTTTCTCTTATGGTTTTGGAATGCCGGTCGTTTCGCCGAAGTGTCATTTCGCCAACGTATAAGGGCGATTCGCCAACGTCTATTGTCAGTTCACCAACGCCTACATATCAGTTAGCCAACGTCCAAATATAACCTTTTAGTTGAGAATAATCATCAAATAGATTGGCTCTCAAAGTTTTTTAACACGATCGGCCATCGATTGATCAACGGACTTTGTTTAGGACTTTATTTAGACATGACTTTGCCGCTGTATGTGGGGAAGAAGAGAGATAGGAAGGGAGAGTACAAAACTCTGTTTTATTTCTTGTCTCTTTTTCCACTACATTTTCGCGTCGCGCTCGAACAAAATGTTTAAAGCCGAAAGCCGTGCCAGACTTTCTTTTCTACTTTGATCCTAAGTGGGTATAAAAATGTCAGTCGAAACACTTTATTCGCCTGCATGTACGTAACCATTTCATTCTCTACTGAATTACAACAACAAAAAAATAGAATAAAAAATAAAAGTAATCAAGGGAATTGGTCAAATACATCGAAAGTTTTACAGCAGAGCTGACACAATTCGGTAAAGCCATATTGCAACGAGACGTCTCAGGGCCGTAGCTAGCATGAGGCAAGATGAGGCAATTGCCTCGTTTTAATTTTGGCCTTTTTTAATTTTTTTCTTAAAGATTGACTTTTCTGAAGAAAAATGCCACGGAAAATCCTTAAAAGAGCATTTCTAAACCTCTAGATTTCAAAGTTTTCTGGGGGCATGCCCCCAGACTCCTCTAGCGGCTTGCGCCTTTGGCGCTCGAAACTTGCCTCGTCTTGTCCTGAAATCTGGCTACAGCCCTGCGTCTGCTATGTCTAATAACAAGAATGGTATAAAATGAATAGCTTATTAACGATTCAGCGGATACCAAGTTTTTTAATGGTTTAGTGTGTCCTCTCGCTCCTTATATTAAAGCCTGTTCAAACAATAGATTAGCAATAAACCGATAGGATTTCCGATGGAATAAATTAAACAATCTGCTAGTTGAGCTTTATGTTTCTTTCTTATTAGTTTACCCGAAAAAAAAAACTACCACATTTAAGATAACCACCTGCATAAACTATAGTAAGTAACCTAACAAAGCTTGAAATGATTCCTTGTGGATACAGATAGATTCGTTCTCAACCCTTCTTTAGAATTTAAATGCGGGGAAATTGTTTCTGTCGTTTAATTTATTTCGCAATGTGTAAATAATACCATGGACTGTCAAATGTCGTAATGTTGCATTTGTTCTTTCAAAATGGCTTTCAGAAAAAATAGAAGCATAAAAAAAAGGAGAGATTTAGCGTACGTCTTACAACAACTCTTAGGAAAAGCACAGTTATCTTATTTTTGAAAAGACTGTCTCATTTTACAACCTTAGAACTTATTGTTTTCGTTTTTCTAATTTGTTTAGCTTATCAAGTTTTTAATAATCCTTCCTAACACATTAAAGCAGTTAAGTTTAACATTCAAAACACGACCGAAATATATATCTTTACCGAGTTTTGATCCTCAATAGAAAATTATTTTCCCTTTTAATGCAAGGCCAGTGTGTTGAAATCTTCCTCAAGGGAGGGCAACGTGCGAGGCGGATTCTAAATCTCATTTCTGCTTTCATAATCTAACCACAATCCGTTTGCCCACAACTTAAGTATTTTTACTAAAAAATTAGTGTCTTAAGCATTTTCGATGAAGTTCGCGTAACACAAAATTTAAACTTAGATTTGAAGTCGAGAACGTTGTTCTAATCGAACTATGAGTTTTTTGCCGCCATTACTTTGCGATAATAGCAGCAACTCATGGAAAGAAATGTTTGCTGAACAATTCTTAATCTAAAGTACCAAACTGCTCCACAAGAATATATCGTCCACAGCTGATTTTTTGTCTTATTTTGTTCTATGACCGTTGCGATTCAGGAGAATCCGTTAAGAACACATTTACGACTTACCTTTTGAAGATCTGGTCTTTAAAAAATCCTTCTTTTGCAAAGGAGGGGTTTTCAGGTTCAAGATAATACAAGCGGTGTATATTATCCTTGGGTTTCACCCACGTGACCAATACCTTAGCAACGGTTAATATCCGCCATCTTGGTGTCCCTCGAGCGTAAACAAACCGTATCTAACGAAGAGTTCATGTGAGAAAGAAGGGATGGTTTTATGCATTATTGTTGGCTGTTCGAGCAAAAGTGGAAAGCATAAAGACTAAGGATTTTTTCGTATAATAATTTAATAATTTTGTTATCTCTATAGCGCAAAATTCATTATATATATGATCTAATGGGCTATACCTAAGATCATCACAAATCAAGGGGAAGAACAGGAGGAACTAGAAGTTGTTGTATGGTTCGAGGCTTGCGGCTGTTGTAGATCCTCGATGTTTTGGTCGAGCCTTTCTTTGAGCTTCTTAGCCGATGAGAAATCGATGTCTTTAGCCCTCGCATACGGCACTTCATTGACCTATGTCGGCAAAATCCATGCGCATTTTACATGAGTGCAGGTAAGCTTGGGGTGTCACGAAAACTCACACCCCGAAAACTCAGACCTCAGACCTCAGACCCCGAAAACTCAGACTCCTCGAAAATTCAAGAGATAAACTCGACTCATGATCACTCCTGGTAATCCCGCGTGTATTTTGACCTTTTGGGTCTTGATCCAACTGAAGCAGCAAAAGCAAGGCCGCAAGTTGCACGTTTCGCAAAATCGTCCGATGGTTGAGTATTAAAACATTTTAGAGTGACACAGGACTTCATTTAGCTTAGATTTACCTCCATTTTTCCCGTTAATTTTGAACTTTTCATTCACAGTTAACGGGATCAAATGCGCTCGCTCCAACATCAAAGTATTAAAATGTGGCGTGATTTTGACGAGCCGAAAGGGACGTTTGTTTACCTTTCTGTACTTCGTTGCACAGATCCTTGTTGTCGCTCTGTTAAAATTCTTAAATATTTCGCGATAATAATGGATACAAACAGAGACTCGGCCCACCAGTCCCAAAACGAAGACAATTTTGCGACCCTTGGGCTAGAGTTCTTAAATGAGGCAGAAAGAGAAAAACAACGCGAAAGAAGACTCAGCATCAGCGCCGTCACGATTCGCTTCACTGAAGAATCACTCTTGATACTGTTGTCCGTCTTTCGCGTCGGATTTGTTGCATTGTTCCACCGGTTATATTATAAAAAAAATTGGTTCATGCTTTATGCTATGCACTATCGAATCATGGAGCACTTCGAAAGCTTGGAGAACACTTCGAGGGACCTGAGTTTTCGGTGTCTGAGTTTTCGTGACACCCAGCGAGCTTGCCATGAATTCTAGTAGTTGCCTCAAACATAAATAAAACACTTGCGATATGTGAGCATGACTCAGCCAGTCCAGCTTTGCATCCCAAGCAATGGGCTGACAAAATAGTCCCATCGTTTTCGGAAATGACCCAAATGTTCACTAAAGGATCATTCATATGCTGTGAATGCCAAACTCGTGCTCTCACGGCATACTTGCCGGCGATTACTTTGCCTACAACTGAGGTTACAAATCCCGACACCATTTGATTAAACGCCTCTAGACTCTTGAACGCCTTGAACTGCTTCTTGGTGTAGAAGCTGGTCTCAAGAACGAGGTAACTCAGCAAGTCCGACGCTTCCACAGGAGGCAAGCATTTTGGACTGAACTTCTCGGCTGGTATGCTTGCAGGGTCAACCCCAATGACCGAGATCTTTTGCAAACATCTTTCCTTCCAACTCTCTAAGCTTTCGGCATACTCAGAGAGCACTGGGATACCTTAAGAAGAATGCCGGATACTTTTATCGCTTTTTTCTGTCTGGATATTCATGTAGTTGGCGAAATACTACGGCGATAAGAGAGAGGGCTTCACTCTAGAAATCGACTAATTATTCATAACTTTGACACCCGAGGGACACCAACATGGCGGACACTAACTTCAGCAAAGCTTGTGACGTCACCTGAAACCCAACCATAAGGCCAACGAGAATTAATCTAAGAGAATATTTGCTGAATTCAATCTTTAGCACTTGCAAGTAATTTAGTTTTATGCTAAATTGTCGTGAAAAATTTGCTGCACGAAATATATCAATCGCCGCGTGACGAGGTAACTTGAGAGTAATTCAAGAGAATTGGAAGTTGTCAACTTCATTGGTCACGTGATTAAAGCAGGCCCAATGGGTGATCCGAGGGCATGTCTAACTTGCAGCTTGACTGTACTTGATGCCATTGCAGTTCAGGCTTGCGCGTGCTATCACTTTCTCGTAGGTATTTTGCAGAATATGCCAAACATTTTTCAGGAAAAAAAATTACAGTTATCAGGCTTCCATGCATATATCAGTTTAAGAAATTTTATCATCCGGTTTGGTTAGGCTCGACAACTTTATTAACAGAAAAAAAGTGAAGACTATTTTTCGGTTTGCTATTTTTTTAAATATTAGCTAGTTTAAGTGACAGTTTCAGACTATCTAAAAGTGTCTCGCTCAAATTTTCGCCGCCGTTGACCATACAGAAGTTGGTAAATTGGAGACTTGTGGGGCTACATCTGTCAAACTTTTTCAAAACTGTCAAAGTATTTATCATTTATGAAACAAACTTTATTAACATTGTTATCGTGATCATTATTTTCAATAAAATGATGATAATGATTATTGTTTTATTATCATTATGACAACACTGATGATTCTGGCTGAACCAAAAGAATCTTGATACCGTTATTTTAAGATCTATGGCATAATTTTTGCTGCTAACGTTAATAACATATATTGAAATACACTTACTCTCAGCAACTGCTTTCTGTCATTTTTTTTTTAAGGCTGCTATGATTCAATCCACACTCCCTCCTTACATTTTGGTTTAATTTATTGTTATTTCTGTTATAGGAACTTTTTCTCTTTGCGTCAGTTTTTGTTCAGTGCTGCTTTGATCTTGATTAACTAGGGACTTCCTAAAGCAGAAAATCGTTTTGTATTCTTGTCGAAATGTTCGGTTGAAGGCCCCATATATAATGGGGTTGAGAGAGGAACTCGCGAGTCCAATATCATTGTAAAAGACGTAGACCCAACGTGGAAGGAACCATTCCCCAACACCCTTTTCCACAAAATCGATTATAAGTACAGGAGTCCAGCAAATCAGATATCCGAGAACAGTGGCAAATAACGTCCGTGTCAATTTGGCATCTTCGGCTGAGGTCTTGATTTCTTGCCTGCGCCGTCCTTGGACGCGTTGTGCGTTCAAGGTTGAGGTCTTTAGGTCATTCGTGCGCCAACCTTGAACGCGTTTTGCGTTCAATCTCAGATGTCTGTAGACGTTAATGTAACAATATGAGAGAACGACAATGGAGTAAAAGATGCAGACGTAAATGGTGTCAGCTGCCAAGGACTCCTCTTCTACAAAAAAACAGAAAAATTTTCCAGGATGAAAGATAAACCTTTTGACAGTGGCAAGATAAGGGACTGGGTACGCCAACGCCAAGATCCAGACTGACGCGGCCATGAGCCGTGCGCGTGGCAAGGTAAACAAGAATCGATGTTTTGTTGGATGAACGACGCGGAAGTATCGATCGATGGACATAAGAGCCATGGTCTGCAGAGAGGCAGCTACTGTTGCTATGACAACAAAACCTTGGAATTGACATGCTGCGAAGGAGGAGACCCAATACCCTTTGATAAGTGATGGCAAAGATGGCGGAGTCGCAAGAGCAATAATAGCGATATCTGAAAGGGCGAGTGAAGCAATAAACAGTCCTGGTACATTTCTGAGCCTCGCGGATTTGTAGACAATATAAAGGACCAGAAGATTCCCAACAAAGCCAGAAACAATTATAGAAGTGTAGATCAAGGATTCCAGAACAACTTGAAATGTACTTCGAGATCGTAATGATTCCGCCAGGCGAAGGATGTTGCTGTTAATATCTGTAGTAGTGTCCCCCGAGATATTCATAATGGTTTCTGAAAAGGTAAACAAAGAGTATTGTAAGGATTTTTTAATGAGAATATATTATTTATTATGATATTACTTAACCCACATTGTTACGTGGTCAGAGGGCCTTTCTGTGGGCAATTTTTTGACGTGCGCTCGTTTACACGGCAAATGATTATATTTGCATTTCTGTCTAACTGTTTAAAGATAACAGGTAAACCTAGCTTAGGTAGAAAATTACCGGTCAATGTCAATGAGCAACTGCATACCCACTCCTCCCATAACCCAAAATTAACCCTAACTTGTTATCAGTTCACTCAGGGTTAAGGGATGGGTAGGTGCGTAGTTGCTTAAATACTTACACTGCAGCTGATCCAAAATAATAATTATAATTGCGCATGCCCATGGCATAGTCTTTAGCGTACTTTTTCACGTAACATAATCTTCCAGCTGTTACATGTAAGCTAATTAAAGTGGGTGATGAAGAGAACAAAATAACAACTTTTCCAAAAACATATCTGAATAATCAATTTCATTGAATTCTTCCAACCCCAAACTGGACAAGTGCAAACTTGATAATTTCTCGAAAAAGATAAGACCGAGGTGTTTATTTTGGTTTCAGTCCAATCATATCATCACCTGCTATGACACAGCAACGAAGGTAACGACTGTTTGAACAGCAAAACGTCCGTGAGCCAGTAGGATTCACGCTCCAATAGATTTTAATAATCTAATTAGGTTTCGTCAATTTACTCAAAAAAGAAACAAAAGGTAATATAAGATGCCACTCACGTAAATTAATTTTACAAACTTAACAAAAATGCAGAGACTTCTCCGTTTTGAGGAAAATTAAAATTTGTTTTATTGGCAGGGTTGTTAACCCTAGAAGTATAATGTTTGGAGATTGGCTCTACTTTAATGTGATTTACTTTCAAAGCTTTTTTTTTAATTGCAATTGTTTCCTATTGGCCATGACTTCTCTATTTAAAAAAAAAAATAATAATAGCATATACCACGAGTTAATTCAACGCCATGAACACGTACGAAGCATGTTACTACCTTAACAATGGAAAAAAAATGAATACGTCATTTTAATAAACTTATCTTACGGATAGATTTTTTCAGCCCATCACATAAGGAAACTTTAGTGTTGGTTAGAACCAAAACCGACAAATACAAGCTATGCCTCATTTTCAATGTTTCCTTACTTAACGAATTAAAAATTCTAGATGTCCTTGCGATTGATTTTATTATGAGGTCTTATCATGCTTGGCTACCATGATCTGCTTTGATATAAAAACAGAAAATAAGTCTTTTTTAAAAGACCTTTCTTACGGATAAATTGCTTCAGCCCGTGACATCAGAAAACTTTTGTGTTGGCTATAAAAACACTAGCAAAGACATAAACCGAAACACAGAAGCGGTGTCTCATTTTGAATATTTCCTTACTTAATGAATTAAAAATTCTAGATGTCCTTGGGATTGATTTTATTATGAGGTTTTATGATGCTTAGCTACCACCATAATTTGCTTTGATGTAAAAACAAAAAAATCTGAGATTGAAAAAAGACCTTCCAGAAAAAAAGATACTAAAAAATTACATACCTTTTTGTATTTATGTGGTAGAAAACCAGCGAGAAGATATAGGAAAAAAATAATGTTTGGATGAGTTTAACCCTGGTTTTTGAAAAAAAAAACCTCCAGTTTACGTACCGAAGACCGTGCCATGAACTGCCTCGAAAGAAGGAACAGTCCTCTCGTAAATGTATCTGATCAAACGTCGTCACCAGGGTCTCGCTTCTCACCACCAAAACGAGGTCATTATCGTCTAATCAGGAATTAATCTGATTGGTCACTGCATATCCATGATTGCTTTGAGTACTGGAAATGGGTACTGTTGTAAGACGAATTACCATCACGCGGTTCGGAGGGTATTCTGGCTCTGCATCGTGCATTGCACGTATTCTGTTACCTAACCATCAAGCACTGCACTCCATGTCTCGCACTCTTGGGACGAAGCAAAATTACAGGTGACAATTCCTAACCAATTAGTGACTGTTTGTTTTATGTATGCAAGATTACATAAATTGCATATTCTAGATATTTGATAGTTCTTCACGTACACTGGCAAAAAAAGAAAAAAAAAAAAGGAAAGAGGTTGTGGGAAGATCTTGGGCTAGTGAGAATTTCAGCATGCAGCGTATATTGAAAATCCTCACGAAAGGTTTTGAATAGGTGGTTGAGTTAAATATTTCCGGAAAGCATTGTATGAAAAGTTTAGACGTGTAACTCTAATAAGAGCTTATACGAGGAGACAAACACCTCACTTTATCGCTAACTGGTCTAACATTTCTGTATGTTAAAACATTTTGAATTGCTAACAAATGATGAAAAAAAAGTCCAGTTTGAGTTCGATTTCAGCTTTTCTTCTCTCGTCGTAATTGGATTAACGTCATACGTTGACAATTTCAGATGACTTAGCAAAGCCAGCGGACATATCTTCTACAATTACCTTTTATTAGCCAATCATATTTTAGGAAATTCGGGGGCCCTCTGCCTTGCAAATAATTTGCTGTTTGTTCAACCATCTATCGTGTTAAACTAAAGCAATTACAGTCGTTGCCGGAAACCTCAGTAAGTCAACTGAATCTCTCACAATAAGAAAACTGAACAATTCATTTTTGAAAGACAAGAGACAGCACCTTGGAAATACATTTCTAGTGTGATTTTTGTGAAGGTGAGGTGTTTTATCTAGGTGCTTTACACGTCTTAAAAAAGAGTTAAGCATATTTTCAAGTTAGCGCCGGGTAAATCAACACAGGTACCATATACATCCATGCTAAACTGAGCTTCGAATTTCCGATGGGACAGTAAAATATATGTATAAATCTTAGCGTTGCTCAAAGCCTGTGGCAACGAAGAGAATTGCACAAGTTATTTTGATTCGTAGTACAAGAGTAAAATTTCTTTGTATTGTTAATTTGCTCGGTCCCGTTTATTGCATTTGCATTTCAAGGTATCGTTTACAACCAATTTCAATGAAGAATCATATCGATTTTTCCCAAGATTAGGGGAGCGATGCGTTTATTCATTAAAAATTGTTTTACCCTATAACACACTTCAAATGGTTCTATTGAACACTTTACAAAAACCCTTTCCATTATATTTTTTTGGAAATCGAGAATTTCTATTTATCTTGGCGATTTGTTGTGCTGCTGGTCACACCTTGCCTTCTGGGTAAATAAAAATATTACGTTGCTTTTTCTAGTCTTTCTCTCAATATTCCGATAAGTTTATCGAGTGGCTCAGAGTGTTACTGTTAAAACAATGGCATATCATTGTACATTACTTGCTCAATCCACAATGTATTCGCTCGGAATGGTACATTTCTTCATTCAGAGTTGGTTTAACTATTTACGTCGCGAGCGAGTGCCTAATGGCTTTTTGTTTTCCATGACCAATAACCTTCTACATCATGTTTTGAGTGAGTACATCTTAAAATTTTGGGAAGCCGACACCTGTCAAATACTGACCTACTTATCTATATATTTTTTCCCATGTTCACCTAATTTTGTTTTTCATTGGAAGATTTTGCCCGAGGATTACGCACGTTTGGTTTGAGCAGAGACACAGACAGAGATGAAGATGAATTGGATTGGTTTTTTTTTTTTTAGATTTGATCCATAATTCTTTTCTGTTAAAGTTTCTTGGTGCCTTATTGAAAGGAAAGACCAGGTTAAACGCTGTTGTCTTTCGATTGACATTTAACGAATGTACTAACAATAGAAACTACAAATACTAACTTAATCAAAGATGCACCGCGCTTATGTACATTTACTTTTCTGTCCTGAAAGAAACATTTTTTTTATGTTCAGTCATTCTTTCTCGCTAAATATTCATTTCAAAGCATTCAAATAGTTCTCTTTATGACATTTTAAAACAACTTAAATATTTTTGTGCCAATATCTTGCAGTCGTTCTCAGAATCGTTGTTTCTTTTGGTCTCGTGATTCGACTATAACGCTAGAATGTGATTTTGTCTTTAGAATGGTTTCCATAGCCGAGGTGCTTCTGTCAGCGTTGTTCTCATTGCTAATTGTGATCGACATCGTTGGAAATGTGTTGGTTTGCTTGGTTGTTTATCAATCCAAGCAAATGAGAAAACCCATGAATTACTTGCTGGCGAATCTTGCCGTAGCAGATGTTGTGATTGGTGTATTCATGTTACCTAGGCATGTGTTACATCATGCTTTTAAGCACCCAACAGGTCAGTAATGAAAACTTTTCAATTCAATTTTAAGCATAATTGGTAAATAGTGATGAATTGAAGATGCCATCTAGAGCAAGCTACTTCCACCGCCCTTCTCCCGGAGAAATGTTACAAACTCCTTTGAAACAGGCTGGGGCCCACTGTCATTCCTCAACGAATATGGAACACCAAACCAAGCAAGCATAGGATATATAGCTTCAGTTGTTTTCGCAGTTGTTGTGGACCTCAGAACAGCAACCTGCCGACATAACCTACTGCCACTAGAATACTTTCCCCGTAAGAAGAAGCCTAAACAGGTCTGCACTAATATTTTGCCACAGAGCGGTCGGCGGCAAAACTCGAGCTTTGGGAGCCCAAACTCTCCCACCACGGGGTAACTATGTTCTGTTTTACACAGTCCCTCCACGTACAGCGTCAAACACTTAGTCTGAGGGTCGGGGTTCGAATCCCCTCTCGAGTATGGCAATTTTTTTAATATATGTCTTTCCAAATGGAACAAAGAGACCCATGCATACCTCCTACAGGGGTACATATTAGCGTTGACAGACTGCGAGTAGTCCCTCTTTTTTTAAAAGTTCAGTCCTTATAAGTTCTTTTTCGTGCGCCTCACTCCCAGAGTTCTGCGCGGCGCACTAATGTCAATTCTAGTTTTCTTTTTTTTTTTCTTGACTCACTGACTTCGCCGAAGGAGGGACCGAAGAGGAGAGAACTACAAAAATACTATTATTTTCTTTTTTCAGATCTTTCACTACTGCTTAGGTGATGTTTATTACTACGAAGATCGCTTTCAGTCATTTCTTAATCCGCTGTTTACATATTTGATTTTCATATATCCACCCTAATTTAAAACTAATTTCGTTGTCACCTTCTGCTCTCATTTACAGGTGCATCCGGGAACTACTTATGCAAATTCATTACCGGTGGTGTGTTCATCTGGTTGAGCGCGGCAGCAGCTGGGATCTTACTCATCGCCATAGCAACTGCGCGCTATTACGCCATAGTGCATCCTTTCAGAACTAACTTCCGGTTGGACAAGAAACGCGTCCTTTGGATAATGGCGTTGTCGTGGGGGTTCGCATGTGTGTTAACAGGCCCAAGTATGTCCGCCATAGGGTACGACCCACAAAAAGATTTCTGCGTGGAAAAGTGGATAAAATGGTATCCATCGCAAGCTCATGTTGCTTTTGTTTTCACTGTCAATTGCGCGATTCCGATCGTAATGATGACACTGTTGTATTTACGAATTATCCACAAACTGTGGCGAAAGGAAGATGCAATCACGAACTCAGTTCAACTTGCAAGACTGAAGTCACGCAAACGCGTGACAGTTATGCTCATCATTGTAACAGTTGTTCATACTCTATGTTGGTCCCCGAACTATGTTTTATATTTACTGATATTCCACGCGCCAGGATTTTATTACGGTTCCACAACTTACATTATAACTGTTTTGTTAATTCTACTGAACGCAGCCGCAGACCCGCTTCTGTATACTTGGTACATGGATGGGTTTAGGAAGGGTATACAGAGCATGCTCTGTTGTTGTCGTAGAGACAGGGTACACGTAATAGGCACCTTTGGCAGAAAAACTGCTAATACCCCTGACCAAGTTGGCTTTTCTGTCACCACAGAACCAAATAAGGAACAAGGTTATAGAACTAGTACAGTTTGAGTGAAAGAATCGAAACGACGGCCTTGGCGAGTATCAAGTTGTTTCTCAAACCGCGATGTGATACGGGAAATAACAAGCATAGTGGGTGCTAGTCTATGTCAATGAAGCAGGGGAAAGCTCCAGACATCTATTAGACTATAAGAAGTCCTTGCTTTTCGGCGAAATCCGTCGCGCAAGTCAAATATATATATATATATAAAAGGAAAATTATGCTAGTGCGTCACGCGGAACTCTGGGAGTGAGGCGCACGAAACGTTTCACTTTCACATCCCAGAGTTCCGCGTGATGCACGAGCATCACTAACATTTTTTCACTGGGCTTCGTTTCACTTTGACTCGTGCGCCGAAAAGAAGAGAATGCTCGAAGAAGAGTGCGTTCGCGGATACGTCACCACTGTTACACAAGACTTAAAAGGAAGAAAAACACTCATGGTAGAGGTAGAAGAAACAAAAACACCATGAACAAATCAAGAAAAATCAAAATCTCTTTATTTCCCATTGAAAAGATTCATAAAACATTAAAATGTAACATTTATAGCTATTTCCTGTTGAATCTAATTTAATTTTGACCGAATTCTACCATCTTTAGATGGTCACAGTAAACACTGGTTCTGCTGGTTTATCCATAGCGTCCATCCTGTTTGCGTTTTCATTCTGCAACAAAAAAGGAAATAAGAAATGAAAAAATATATATATAATGAAGAAACGTAGGTATAAAACATCCAGTTGTAAGTAAATATCTTTGCTGTGCTTGGGTTAAAATGTGAAGAAAGTGCCACTTACTTGAAAGGGAAAGAAACACAACCCCTCATTTATAATTATGTCGAGGGGGGGGGGGGGACCTTCGTTCCCAGGGTCCTCTCCCTTCCTTTCCCGAGGAAGAAAAAGATAGGATCCTGGTAACAAGATTGCTTGAATATGAGTTGACAGCGATGCACAATTGGCATGGGTTGTCCGTGTTGTAGGTTGGGATGGCTGTGTAGTTTGCTGCATGGCAGTCTACGAACATACCTCAGAATACATTTTTCTCATCTCGCTTTTGAGACGCTCGAGTAAATCAGTATTTGTAGAAGAGTTGCCCCCTGATTTCTCGTTGGCTGTTTCACTGTCATCTTTTTTGTACTAAAAAAAAACAGTAGACAACAAACAAATAAATTTCGCATAG
Source organism: Stylophora pistillata (assembly GCF_964205215.1). Taxonomy (NCBI): domain Eukaryota; kingdom Metazoa; phylum Cnidaria; class Anthozoa; order Scleractinia; family Pocilloporidae; genus Stylophora; species Stylophora pistillata. The sequence goes on along the minus strand of NC_142531.1, from coordinate 24,685,323 downwards.
AAATTTCATACTAGCAACAAAACTTACCTCTCATATGATGTAGTAAGGCAAACCAAGTCACACCAACAGAGAAAGACCTTTTACGCTCAACTTTTTTAAGAACCTAAACCATAAAACGACTTGACTGTACTTATATATATAGAGTGACTTGGCTTTTGTAAAGAGATTCAAAATCTCACGTTTCTGTTTGGCAACCAAAAGCCCTTTTGTCAGAGCGAATCTCTTTACGGCGGCCAATTCACATTATCAACTCAGATGATAAAACCAAATTATCTTGCAATACCCTCCGCCTACGTAGTGCTACAGTTTCATTTTAAACTCACCACCTTAATTTGTATGTGCCTCACTTAGTTATCTTTTTAATCGTAAGTACTGGAGAAGTGAATAACATCGGTCCGATCTGATTACATTACAATAAGTTTGTATCAAAACTTAACAGGTTATGATTTCTGAATTATATGACGCTTACCTTTTTTATTGACCCCGTGGGTCTGTCGCAGTAGATCCGAATAAGTGCTCCCCATTTTTCGAGATGAGGATGCAGTTTCTACAAAAGACATAAAATTGAAATCAAATAGGTCATATAATGCGTGTAGTCTATGTCAAAAACGTGAAAGTAGCTCTATATAATGGTGTTAAAAAGTAGCACTCGAGAAACGTCGGAATTCAGGCAAATTAAATTCACATTCATCAGCCAAAGAATTTTACTAATTTGAATATACTTCGCGCAGTAACATTCCTAAATGTGTCATACGTTTGTCTTTATTTTTCCCCGAATATTACGGTTGTCGAAAAAAAAGAAGGGTCTTCGAAAATAAGTTGGCTTTTGAGCCTGATAGAAACACATTTGTAAAGCATTTAACAAATCCACGGAGAGGAATTACAATATCGTCAGGAGGTCAATTGTTGACGCATGAAACACGTAGCAAAAAATCCAGCCGTCAAAGTGCATGCTTCATCTTTAAAACAAACATGCACTGCAGAATGTATGCACACAAAGTTAAGCTTACTTATTTCCACACTCACTTTGAGGATGTGCTGTGACGCTAACTGCTTGCCATTTCGTTTGTTTTTACAAGGACCCTGCAAATAAAAGAGGGTTAAATTTTCCAATAACAATATCTTTGATAGATGCTCCTCTTGGCTCTCCCATTCACGGCTCTGCTACAGCTATCTGGGGCGACCTCTGGCCGCGAACGAGGCATGGAATGTTTCCACTATCTTTTGCCATTTTTATTAGACTTTGCTCAACTTGGTAATTATGGTTTTACTAAATGAGTTGCTAATCTAAATTGGTCACCGTAAAGAGTTTCCAAGCTGACGTTTCGTGCGTTAGCCCTTTGACAGAGCCATTTGTCAACTTGGATATGCTAAAGTGTTGTCAAAAGCTGTGAGATTCACAGATCCGTGTACCTCAGCTTCGTAAACGACCAAAAACGACAACGAAAATTACAATTGCCTCTTACATTTTCCTAACTAATCGGTAGAAGATAAGATATTTTCGAATTTACCGTTGCAGTGTGCTTGCCACATGTTATAATAAATGATAGACTTTTGTTCTGTCCGCAGACTGTTTTAAACTCAATGGATGAGCAGATACCTTGATTCCTGTATCAAAAAAAGAAAAGAAAAGAAAACAGAGAATTTTGGTCATACATCAGTCGATGCAATAAAACAGTTATCAAATGTTTCTGCACTTTTATGATCAAAGACAAAAGAAAACTTTTAAAAATATCTACCCACCTTCTTAGACACTCCTCGAGGATTTGCGAGGGACTGGGGAGAGAAGTTTTTGAGCAAAACTCGAAAAGCCGAGGGTTCAATATGTCTACTTGATCAAAAAACTGTAATGATAAAGAAAAAGGAAAAAAAAGAAAATAATTCAATAAACAGTATCAATATTGTAATACTGAAGGAGATATTGTCAAAGTCAATGACAGTTATGATGATGAGGATAATGATAATGATGATTGATAATGATATTGATGATGATCGATAATGATAACGATGATGATTAATAATGATAATGATGATGATTAATAATGATAATTGATAATGATGATAATCGATAATGATAATGATGATGATTAATAATGATAATGATGATGATTAATAATGATAATGATGATGATTGATAATAATAATGATGATGATTAATAATGATAATGATGTGAAGGTGTAGTCTGATCGTCTGGGTGAGTGTAGTCCTGAGAAGGACTGTTGTGGGTGGTAGTGACTGACGTTTTGACAACCTGTGCGGAAGTCATCATCTTGACTCTGATGATGACTTCCGCACAGGTTGTCGAAACGTCAGTCACTACCACCCACAACAGTCCTTCTCAGGACCATACTCACTCAGACGATCAGACTACACCTTCACATGTTACCCCAGGGTTCAAACCATTTACTGAATGATAATGATAGCGAAGCTTCATAGCCAACTGGTACTGATGGGGTTACTGAAGTACTGGTAAGTATAGATTGTCTTTACTAAGCCCTACCTCTAGCTCGGCATCAGAAATCTGATAATCGCGAATTTTTTTAAACATCCCTGGTAACAGAACTTCAAGAGTAGATTCAGCAGCAATCTGGCGAGCTATTTTCTTACTGGAACCAGTTCCAGAGCCATATTTGATGCCATCTATTTGTACCTCTGCCACAAAGGGACTATCTGAACTTGCACTTTCACTTGCAAGATAAACTGGTTTGGATTTCAAAATTCGTTGACAATACTCATGTAAGATAGCCACCGGTGTTTTACCACCAGCATTCAACAGACAATATTTACTGGGGCTCTTTCCATTCTCTGCACCTTTTACTGAATATGATAAACACTCCAGACTGGAAGGTAATTCAACATCATCTTCAGTCTGTGGCAAAGCCATCACAGCATACCGTTCTTGTTCTGATGTAAGGGTTTGAAACTCCCATATGGTCGAAAGGTAACTTCCAAGTTCTCCAATGTCTAATAACTCCAAAGTTGGTGGAGTATTCTTATTGCTGTCAGTAGTTTCTTCTTGTTCTTCACTGGTATTTTTTACTACGCTGGTATTTGCAACACATTTTTCAACATCCTGGGTATTCAGAGCATTTAATATCGAACCTGCTGGGTTTTTTGATTTGGAGGTACCATTCTCTGATTTTGTTTCTTCAGTATTCTCTTGATTTATTCCCTTTTTCTGGTGGAGGCATGGAATTGCAGCCAATGGTACATCATGTTTCTGAAAGTTCACAGTTTGTAGTAGACATTCATTTCACATCAGAAAATCAAAATTGGTCTAAATTTGAACAACCTTGATAGCTTTTGTATAGTTTTTACTGAGTTTGGGAAGAGCTTTCAACTGATAAGGAAGAACAGTGAATTGGGATCAGATTACAGTACTTCTTGCTTTTATGCTGTTGATTACTAAATATAACTGATGGTAAAGAATTAATTTTCTCAAGTTTGGGGCCTCAGCTAATAGTCAAGCTCAGTCTTTAGACAACTAAATATATCTTATTAGACATTTTGTTGTGTAGTATCACTGATTATTATCCAACTACACCTAGAGGAGTACAAATAACGCCATAGATGGGTACAAATATCACGCAGTATTTGTACTCGTCTCTTGTAGTGCTGGTTAAACAGGTTTTCTCGCATTGCGCAAGCAAAGAATTGGATTGTAGTTATGAAAAAAAAAAGTGCCAGACAATTTGAATCATATTTCCGATGACGAAGAGTCAGAATGGCTGGCAAATATAGGTCCAAGTTCATTAGATGAATTGAACGAAGAAAAACAACTTGACGACCAGAAAATTTCTTCTAATCATTTAGTGAAGAAAATAGAAACAGCGACACAACAATGCGCCAATTCCATTCCACTTCGCATACTTCTGTCACGCACTCCCCGTAAATAAATATCCGTGAAATTCGCCTGCACTGAAATAACAGTTTGGTGTGTTGGATAATAAATAACTTATTAGACATTTTGTTGTCAGAAAAATGATTTAAATTGTCTGCCATTTTTTTTGTGACTTCAATCCAATTTGTGCAATTTGTGCTTATGTGATGCAAGAAAACCTGTCTAACCAGTACTCTAAAGTACAAATAATGCGTGATATTTGTACTCATCTTGGGTGTTATTTGTACTCTACAGAGTATAGCTGTATAATAAATACAGTTACTGATCAGTTCAGTGTATAAACATACATATAAATGTCAACCTTCCCAGCTTATCTGGAAGTTTCTGGTGACAAACTGGTTCTCACACTGTTCTTTACAGCTCATTAAGTAATTGTTTAATATATGATAAGGGGAAAGTAGAAGGTGAAGAGGATAAGAGACGTGAATTTGATATCTATAGTAAGAACAGGGTTTTCTCTCCACAGATGGCCGTGAGTTTATGTGATTATGCGGGTGCATTTTAACAACTTTCCATGTGTAGTAAGTTCTGTCCAGTGACAAATAGGGGGACGGTAGAGGAACTTGATTAAGCTGATTGAATTCTAGCTTTCAAGGTTGGCACCCCTTAGACACTTTAAGCTACAGATTTTTCCCTTTCAAGCATTCCCCAAAAGAAATGACTCTAGCACTTCTTTTATGAACATATGCTAAGAAGCTAAACCTCCAAACTGTCTCCATTGCATTTGGTGTTCCCAAGTCAGATCCATAGTCCCCCACACACAGGCACTGGAAGTTCTGACCACTGTGTTACAAGAACACTCTGGATAAGTAGTATCCAGTCTTTGAAAACAATTCCAGAAGCCCTCTGCTAGATCTGTCAAGTTGAATCTTTACACCTCTATTACAATAATTTCCATTTCACTCTACAACTCTATAACAATAATTCCCATTTCACTCTACATATGCTCCTTGCATGTGACTAAAAGTGCTACCCGTAGGCAGTAAAGACCCACCAGTAGCAGTTTTAAGGCAAGCGCAAGATGCAGGCAAGTGAAAGACAACAAGGCAGTCTATTTGTAATAATTGTTTCAGCATTTTTGAACAGGCCCTCTTACTCACAAGATATAACCTGGAAATATCAGATCTGTCTTCTCTATGTTTCTTTAGTCTTCAGCTCTGAGAATTTGTTATCAAGTTGAAGAAAATTCCTCAGTTAATATCTTTCTTTCTTCCTATTACCTTTCTGCTTGAAAATGTGTTGACATTTTAATGAGAAATTCCTTTTTTGTCACCCCTGGGATTGAATGGTAACAAGTGTTCTAATTTGCTCCCACAGTTTTATTACAAAAATGTGGACTACAACACAGGTTGTGTTTCCCTCACCACTTTAAAGTAAAGTTATAAAGAGGACATCGTTGTATCTAAATGGTACTAACTGAATCATTTTGGAAAGTGAAAGTGAAGTGAAAGTGAATGATTCGATACCTTAATAGCAGCATAGGCTGAATTGCTAAGGTCTACAGTGTTACTAAGGTTGAGATCGGATGTCAGCATTATCAGGCGCCTCTGGCAGCCACTTTAGTCCATGTAACGACCTCACCTTTTCCCACCACACATCCCACCCCAGGGGAGGACATCCATTACACAGTAATCTCGTGTGTGGGAAATTAACGTCTCCTACCCCTAACCCTGCAGGAGATGGGACCTCCATTTTATTCGTCCTTATCTGAGAAGACTAGAATATCTTTCCATTTCATTGATGTTATAGAAAGGTAGCAAATTCTCCTCAGTTATTTTAAGACCATGAGTATTGGTCCTGCCGGGGCTCGAACCCTCGACCTCCTGCACAACACAATCCGGTGCTCTAACCAATTGAGCTAACCAGGAGGCTAGCTCAATTGTCAGCAATACGATAGAAAAATGGGAGGGTTGTAAAAAGGCAAATTACTTTTTTATACTCTTTGTGGTACATTGAGAATCAAAAGACTTGTAATAGATTTTTAAAAGAGCCCTTAGTAGAACTGCTAGCAAATAAATGAATTTAATCCTGTCTTTGCTTGCAAATTATATGTTGTATAAAACAAAAAGAAATTGTTACCCTGACGCTTCCTCCACCAATGTGATAAGGACGAGACCATGTGCACACTCTTGACGGCTTATGGAGATAAATGATTCCTCCACTGCGATGATTAAGTGCTATCCAGCCCTCTGGTAATGCCAGCTTTGGTAGATTTCCCTTCACTAGAAGAGACAAAAAACAAAAGTTAAGTAAATACACACATGAAACATAGGGGAGTAATTGAGTGTTTTGGTGTTCATTCAAAGAACACATTTCAGGGAAGATAGGATTCATCAGCCTTAATTCATGTTTCATGCCATAATTCATTAAAAGGAAAAGAGACTCTTCAATCTGGAAATCATTCATTAACCATCTCACTCTCTAGTTCTAATTTATTAATTTATTAAAAGGAAAAGAGACTCTTCACTCTGGAAATCATTCACTAACCATCTCACTCTCAAGATCTAATGATCTATTCTCTTTACTGTTTTCCAGTCTTACAATATCAGTTCAGAGAATTTGGTATTAGATCAACCAATAATCTCCTGATTATAGTTTTCTTTCTTCTCATCACTTGTCTGCTTGATATTGTAAAGACATTGAAGGGGGAAACTCTATCTTGGTTTCTCATTGGAGTTAAAGGGTTAGCAGCATTAAGGAAGCACCCGCCCCGTTCATTTATAATACAGCTATGTTCAAGAATTTTCATCACAAACATGAAAACCAGCCGCGATTATTGTTGTAAAATATTCAAAGTTTAAAGTATTCGCACCATAACACTTATCTGAAAACAGAAAGAATGGTTAACACTTACAGATAATAACCTTGCGTTCTTGTTCATCTGTTGGGTTTTCTCCTTCTTGCTTTTCATCTCCTGTTGTACTGATTACATTTTCCCAGTCATCAGCTTGATCACCTTCTGTCATCCGTCGTTTATGATTGTGGTCCAATAAGTCTTCCTCGGACTTTCTCTTGAGCGGTATTCGCTCAGTCTCAAACGGCATCTCTTCGTCAGTAGATTCCTCCTTAGAATAAGTCGGTATATCCATACCAGCCGAGGAGGAGACCTTTTCCATGGTATTTTCCATTTTTTCAATTTCAGTTCTCAATTCACTATTTTCGCCAACAGTTAATACCGTTGGTGCTTTGACAACAACTGCTAACTCATTTACACTAATGTCAACTGACATTACTGCGACTGACGCAAAAGTTGCAATTCAATTCGAAATTGGATTCGTGTGAATTTATACCGTTCATTGCGTGTCACGCAATCTTCGATTCAAAACCCAGTCAGTAAAATTGGATGTATAAACCTTCATTCTAAGAATAGACCCATTAAATATTACTTCCTACACAACCGAAATAGGAAAGAGAAAATTAAGACTTGATGCCATTTGATTGTAACAGCCGCAGAAGTTTGTGGCCATTTTGATTGAGCCCGAAAGTATCTGGAACAGTGGTATACGTTACTAGTTCTATTCCCTTTCGTACTGCCAAGTAATGCCTGTTGATGCCTGATAAAAAGAAGCAGTTTTGAGGAAAGAAGTGTGAAAGCATGTCATTATCATGGAAAATAGAAGCCCTCCAGATCCATTGTATGTTCTGCGCGGTACGGAAGCAGCCTTAAATGTCGTCAAGTTTGCTCCAAAGACTGTTAGGGAAGAGGGGCTTCTACTTTCTGGGTACGGTTTGTGCACATAACATCTGGGAGTTTAGTTGATCACATGTTGAGTTATGTTTGAAACAGTCATTCTCCGTACTGCTAATGTGTAATCTGAAAAATATCCATCGGAAAGATTTCCGTATAACCCCATACCAGTCAAAAACAAAGCCGTAATCCCAAAGGTAACGAAGTATGGGATTATACGGAAATCTTGCCTATCCATCTGATTGTGCTTAGGATACATCTGAAAGTGAATTAGTCAAACTCACCTTCTCCCTTAAGTCCTCTCCCGCTCCCCCCACCCCCTCCCCACTAGAAAAATGGCCTTCAGGATGTGTACAGAAGAGACATTACGAAGCTGGAATACTGTGATGCCTTTTTGACTCTTGATTTCACAGGTCTGCTAAAGGGATCATTAGTTTATGGAATCTTAAAACAAAAAGATCAGAGGTAACTTTAGATGGTCATAATGGACATGCCATCCTTGCTGCTGAATTTCAACCTTGTGGGAATGTAATAAGGTACCATATGCCTATGCCTACTAGGCAAGTTAACTTGAAAATTACCCCTCTTTTGTTATAGCTTCTTAAATTGTCTTTCTCTTAACCAAGAAGAGTTAAGATACCCTGTCTGTAACAGTTACTGATCTAATAATTATTAGGGATGTTGAGTATCATAGTTGTTAAATTTAATTCTCAGGTTAAAAAAGTTTATATCTAAGCTGATTCCAAAATCGTTACTATGATTATCACATTAACTATCTGGTGAATATTTTTATTGGATGACTTATTTTCTGTCTATTCTTTTTTAACTGATTTCAGCCATGGTAGGGATGGGTATTTACAAACATGGCAGTGTTCTGAAGGAAGACATGAAATAGTAAATAGTATTTCAGCCCCTTTTCTTGGATTTTGTCAGTTTTGTATTATGTCAAGAGGTAATGTAAACAGTTAGATATACTTTTTTTTTTATTCTTTATCTGGAATTCACCTTCACACTAGGCCATGGATTAGCTATGTTTACTGCTGCGGTGCCCACTTGTGTCCCTCTGTGTTCCCCCATATCCAGTGCCCTTCCACGTCAATATTTTCCTGCATTCATTGTTTTGCACATCTTTGATAATATGGCCAATGAACTTCACTCACATAATTTTAAAATAGCATACCGTTACTTTTACCTAATTAGCTCATTTGAAGCTATTTCATAAATATTTACATTTACAGGATACAAGTCACATTGGATTGGTCTCCCATCAGCTAGTCATTCCCAGGTAATAAAGACTACAGTTTATTGTCTTCTTTATTGGTAGGTTGTGGTTATCATAAATAAAGGCTGATAGTTTTGAAAGAAACTGTTTGGGGCTGCGTCGGTGGGAGTAACAAAATAATTTGGATATATCAACTAAGTTGAAATGGTAAATTGGCCACCGTAATGATTAGAAAAGCTGACGTTTCGAGCGTTAGCCCTTCGTCGTTAGCCCTTCATCGTCAAGCTCTAATCCTAAACCCTTTCAATACCACAAGTGACCAAGACAGAATTTCTCCTTACAACTTCAATACAGTATCAAGCAGACAAGTGATGAGAATAAAGAAAAATATCAACAAGGGGATCACCAGTCGATATAATACCAAATTCTCCAAACTGACATTACAAGAATTGTATGACAGAGAGTAAGGAGAATTTCTAATGAGATCTTGGGAGTGCAAGGGTTAACCCCTTACACCCTAACATCAATATCCATATTCTCTTTGCTGTTCTCTGTGCACTTGCCAAGGCACTAACAAGGAGAATTTGTTTAACAATCAAAAACTCCTTTAGTTGGGGATCATTTCCTTTATTCTTGTGACTTAAGTGTGTGATTTAGGGGTCATATTGTAAGGAGAAACTAAATGCAAAGGTTAAGCATCATTTTCTTTCTGGTTTTGGTAGTTGCCCTCCAATCTTGTTTTGCTGTAGGTGTCAGAAAAGTTTTATGAATTTTAAAAAGTTTATACTTGGTGTGTTGACCAAAGAGGTAAAAGATGTGAGGGTGATAATGCTGTCTAAGCTAACAAATTAGGTTTGTTTAATGTAATTCTTCTTTAACATTGACCATAGGTAAATATACTTGATCTGGAGTCTAAAGAAATCCTGTTTTCTCTAAAACCTGATAATGAAAAGTCACTTGGTAAGTTGTGTGTGAATAAATTATTTTGTTAGTTTGTGATCAGAACCTAGAGCCAAATGTTTCTCTCAAGCAACCAACAAGTTAGTCAATAGTTTCTTATATGTAACATTATTCATGGAAGTGGAGGTGAATAGTGGTGGATATTTACCAAGCCGCGAAGCACTTTCAACAAAACCAAGGTGAATAATTGTTTTAGTATATGCCACAAATATAAAAGAGATAGTTTATTTCTTTCATTATTCTGAGGAATGGTTGGAAATTAAACTTGACAAACAGTTTTGTCTCATCAGCTACTTGGAGGTGGATAGTACTTGCTATTTCACTTCTGAACTAGCCAATCAACACATGGGAAAACCATAATTCACCTGTGTGGTATATACTAATTTGGTTTATGAACTAAGTGGATGATGTAAATCAGCCACTCTCGAGAGCTCCTGAGGATGAATTTTTGAGCAATAACCCTTTGTCTTTCTCTCTGTTGAAGGGCTAATGCATAAAACATCAGCCTTGGAAACCCTCTGTTGATGCAGGGCTTGACACTAACAGTAGCCCACTAGCCACAGACTAGTAGAAATTCAGTTTTGGCTAGTGGCTTTCGATTTCCACCGCAGGGCAGCCAGTTTGACTGGTAAACAAACTGAAAATTTGTTGTAACATCTAAGATGTCACTAACCACTTGGCTAGTAAGTTGAAAAGTTGGTGTCGAGCCCTGTGATGGCCAATTCTCATTAATTTTACTTATTAACACAAAGTTATCTCAGAATATCCCCCACAAATGTAGCACCACAGTTTCTTTGGAAACTTACCACTCATATTTTTGTATTATTTTTCTGACACTGAGATTGTTCCACATAACCATAAACTTGAGCTGGTATAGTGGTTAATGTATCTACTTAGGTAACCATTTGCTTACTGCATACCATAAGTAAACTTTTCTTTTTGACTTTTTTCCTTTCAGGGATGTGCATGTGTATCTCTTTGATCTCTGATCCAGCAACAGACAAGCCTCTCTTGATTGCAGGTTACGAAAGTGGTCAGCTTTTGCTCTGGGATGTTATGGCTAGACAAATCCTGGGTAGAAATCCAACTCATGCTGAATCAGGTTAATTATCAATCTTTGGTAGATTACACATTTAAAAACATGCAATCATGGTGGAGTTTTGAGTTTCTGCCACGGAAGTCAACCCCTCACTCCCTAACATCTGCATGCATATTCTCCATACTGTTCTCTATATATTCTCTAAGGTGCAGAGAAAGAGAATTTGTTCAACAATCAAAAGCCTAGTTGGTGACATTTCCTTTGTCATCATTACTTTGTGGTGTGATTCCAGGATAATAGAACGTTTCTACTAGAAACCATTAGAACCCCTCAACTCCCATGAGTGACCAAGACAGAATTTCTCCTTACAATATTAATATAATATCAAGCAGACAAGTGATGAGAATAAAGAAAAATGTCAATTTGGGGATTATGAATTGATACTTTACCAAATTCTCAGAACTAACATCATAAGAATTGTATGGTGGACAGTGAAGAGAATTACTATTGAGATCTTGGGACTGAAAGAAAAATTCTCAGAACTAACATCATAAGAATTGTATGGCAGACAGTGAAAAGAAATACTATTGAGATCTTGGGAGTGAAAGAGTTATTGGGTCTCTCTTCTCTTAGCCTAACTCAAACCTATAACTTGAAGTCTTTATTTGTTTCTTAAAATGTTAGATGGGCAAAAATTTCTTTATTTTCTTCAACATGTTTGTTTTACATTTAGTTCTCTGTATGGATGTAGACAAAGAGGACCTTAGAATAGTGTCTGGCTCAGCAGACAGTAAGCTGTGTGTGTCATCAGTAACACCTCAGGTATGTCAGGGGGTCTTGTGAGAATTGTTTCTCTAATTATTGCATGCATTATATCATTTTTATATTCTCTCTAGCACAGCATAACAGCAGACAAAGAAATTGAGCTGAAGAACCCTGGAATTGCTTCAGTCAAAATCAGGAAGGATTGTCAAATACTGGCCACTGGTGGATGGGATGGCAGGTGGGTGTTTTATTGACCATTCGACCCTTGAGAGTGGCATTTATTCTCATGACCTTTACATTTGATTCAGGGGTGGTACTGTAAAGAGAAATTAGATGCTGTCACTCTAAGGAGTTAAGGAATTGACAGAATGGAAGTTGTTCTAGCAATGCCCATTATCCCTAACCATTACTTATATATGTTAAGTTGAATTTCATTGCCCCAAATTCCCCTCCACAACGGGTATTTTTTTTATCTTCATTTAGTGTTATTCACTGTTAATCCTTTTACTCCCAGAAGTGATTAACATGTAACTTCTCCCTAAAATATCCATACATTATCCAGTAAATGGGTAATGATATGCTCAAACTTATCAGGTAGGTGTCATCTTGATCGAACGCCAAATTCTTGTAACCGATGCACAAAGAATTGTGTAGCAAGAGGGGAGTTTGAACAATCAGATAATGGAAGTTAAGGATTAATGCCAACGAATTCAGTATCATTAACTTAGCGGTCGATATTGAAAATTTTAACCATGGCACTAACAACTGCTTTATATTAATATAATGATAATTGTGAGGACAACGATTATTTAGTGATTTTATTTACCTTCAGGATAAGAATCTACAGCTGGAGAACACTCAAACCATTGGCTTATCTTAATTACCATACACAAACTATAAACACGGTGGATTTCTCGGAGGATCTGTTTGGCCATGGACAGCTATTGGCTGCTGGTGGAAAAGATTCCAGAATCAGTTTATGGTCTATATACAATGAAAAATAGTTTCTGAACAGTCACAAATTCTTCCCCACGATGGGAGTGGCAAGGAAATACGTCTCTACCAGTCTCCTCCACCTTTTCAAACAGATAAGGAACAGGCTAGAGTCTGAAGATGCTTGGAAAGTGAGCTTTCGACATTCTGACCAGTGAGCCTGCACCGCCCTTTAGAGAACACGAGCTCTATTGAAACTTTCAAACTTTTGTGAAGGATTGTGAGTTGTTGCGAGATAGTTTGGCTTTATCAACTGGGTCGATATTGTAAATTGGCAATCGTAAAGAGTTTCGAAAGCTGACGTTTCGAGCGTTAGCCCTTCGTCAGAGAAAATGTGAGTTATTATTGATTGAGGACGAGACCAAGTACCCATGGATAGCCTAGAACTGTAATATTAAATAAAATCATTGTTTAGACTGAAATGGAAATTATTTTGTAAAGTTGTTTTTAGCTCTGTTGATGCATTGATTCTTGATATTTTCTTATTCGATCAATATTTTCCGTCCAACACTCCTCATTATTTATTGCTACTCTTTATTGACGTTGAACAACCTAACCCTAAAGTAGTAGTTAAGATTGGTCATTTTAGTTCACGTAATGTTCCTGTAAGGAACCACATTAACCTAAAATCTTTCAGCTAGAATTGAAAGCATTTTCAAGAACACGTACTCGACATTTCGGTAAGTAACGTAACGGACTGTAGCACTGGCCTGAGCGAACATCCGCGTCAATGCGCGAATGAGCGGTAAAGAGTTTCGTTAGGTACTGCTGTTCATTTCTCCTTAGGCCCCCCTCGTTTTTCTGTCGCTCGCCCCGCTTTTCACTCATCTTCAGTAACTGATTGCCTAAAACAGGCGAAGACTAGTACCTTTTAATTTCGCTGTGTTAGTTCATGCATGAAAAATTACAACGATTTGGATCCAAATATTTTTATTGAGATGGCAGCAAAACATATTCTTGTGACGAAAGCCTATTCAACATGTCTGAAGAAAAATTAGCGTACAGGCGGCTGGAGTCAGGACAAATTCCTTATGTGATCACGTTCTCACCATATTTCACTGCATTACCGCAGTAGGGCAGGACTAGAACGGAACATATGCGATCCATGCGAGTAGCCCATCCATTGAATCCCACCCATCCCACCCCAGGGGAGGACATCCATCAGACAGTAATCTTGGTCATAATAACAAATGATTAGTCTTGTGAAAGTATTCCTCGTTCGACTTTTCGGAACATGCTTGGATCGAATACATACGATTGACAATAAAGTGACTCGTTTAGACTAAAGAATCAGTAAGGTGTTAATGAAGCAGGTTTCCACATGAAGTTACGTAATTCCCGGATCGAATATAAGAGGTATATGTTGTAGGCATTTCTATTTTGAACAGTAGCTTTTTTTTCTTTCGAGTGACATTAAAGTTTCTTTCGGTGGGCCGTTTTAATCCACGAGTGACTTCTCGCGTACAGACACAACAATATGTCGTCGAGGTTCTGACACAATCAATACAGCAGCAGTTTGTTATCTTCACAAAACAATTTTAAGTGTTTATTGCTGAACAGCATTTTTCTTTGTCGAAAATTTACCCATCGTTTTTTTTACCCTTCATCAAATTAAAAGATTTTCCCCGTGAAAGTAGTAGTAAATGACCTCCTAAAGATTCATCTTAATATTTTCAACAAAATTATTTTATTCATTTGAGGTAATGGAATGTTTAAATTTTGACGAGTTTCAATATGCTGTAACTTGGATTGATGACAAATAGAAATCTGACGTGGTCAGATTTTGAATTAGCTGCTACATGTCAAAACCTTTCTTTATTTTGTTCATATGAGTCTGACATAATTATTATGTATTTCAAGGTGAAGACTTTCCAAACCACACCGTAATGGCCTTTCGCTGGAGAATTCGACGAAACCTTATTCTGCTGCTAATTTTCACTTTCATATCTGTCGGTTTGTTTTTCGCTTTACTCCAAACATCCCGAGACGTTGTCAAGAACAGAAACGTATTACAGTCTGGTAGTATGTTTATTACAACATCAAATCTAACGACCAACGAGGCCCCTTTGGAAACTCAAAACAGAACCAACTCAGTTAACGATTCTACAGAGAGGACGTTGAAGCATAAGGTGAAAAATCGTCAGATCGTGTTGGTGGTTGCGCATGGCAGATCTGGTTCTACATTTCTTGCTGATATTTTTGACAAGCATCCACGAGTCTTTTACGTGTTCGAACCACTGCACGGGATAGGGAAAATTCAAGTCGGGGATTACGATACATTTGCGATGAATTTTCTTCAACACATTTTTCAATGTAACTTCAGTATGGGTAATACAAGCAAGGAGATGGGTCGTTTCTTTCGTTTCTACAGCCGAGCGTTAAGTTCTCCACCGTTTTGCAAGTACAACCAAGGCGATCCAAAATGGAGGAGAAAGTACTGTTCGCCTGTGACTCAAAAAAAGCTTGAACACTCGTGTAAAGTGCTACACAACACAGTCGTTTATAAGCTTCTTTTAGACAGAGTCCCTGGCCAATCAGTTGAGAGACTTTTCCACGTGTGCGAAATGGCAGATGTTGAATGCAAAATCATTTATTTAGTACGTGATTTAAGACCACTTGTAATGTCCTCTCGCAAAGTAGCCTTTTTCCGAGAGGTTGATCGGAAGACAAGACCATCCTTAAGACAGTTCGTTTATTCTTGCTGTGAAATGATTGAAAGGAATCTTGATATAGTGAAAAATTTTCCTCCATCTCTTCGCAGTCGTCTGAGACTGGTGCGATTTGAAGACTTAGCAGCTGAACCACTGCAAGTTTTCGATTCTTTGTATAGATTCGCAGGACTTGAAATGTTAGAAAATATCAAACAATGGATCGTGAAAATAACACAGCCGAGTTTTGATCACTTGAAAAACGAGGAAAAACGCTCAGTTTCTATGGTAAGAAACTCACTGGAAGTTCTGAACAGGTGGCGATTTTCGGCAGATTCTTGTTTCGTGGATGTGATTGAGCGATATTGCCGTGATGTGATGAAATTAATGGGCTATATTGCAACACATGGTTCTGTGGAAATGCTCCAAAATTCAACGATTCCACTGTTTAACAAGAATTTCACTGCGCAAAATTGGATCTAGGGATTGCAGTCTGCCAGCTGAGTGCGTCCGCAGTGAGTAAGTCTCCCCGTCGGCCTGTCCTTTCATTGATTTTCAGGTCAGACCGTCTGTCTCTGCAGTTTTTCGTCCGTGCTTCTTTCTGCACATCTGAAATTTCTTTTCCATCTTCCACATTGACTTAAGTGTTTTATCATTGAGCCGTCGGCGACCAAACTGAGACAAAGTTTTGTTTCAGCCCCTTTCGTGATGTTTTGAACATCAAAAAGATTCTTTGGAATTAAAAATGTATCCTACGGTAATGATCAAACGATCTAATTTCTTGCTCAGTTAGGGAGCCGCCATTTCTCCAATTAATTCTTCAGTTCTTTTGTGGCCATTTTGAAAGAACTATCTTCACGACGGGGAAAGAAGCCATTTCACGATAGGTGCAGTGCTGTGATTGGCTAGTTCAGAGCTATATGCACGCGCGATTCACTGTACGCAACTACACTGAATTGACACCAAACCAGCCAATGAAACACGTTTGAATGCAATCAGCTTTCGTTTTCTCATAAAAGACAAATAAATATCTAACTTTAGGCTTGAGCAAAATGCACACAAGAATATTACTTCATCACGTTTGCGTCATAAACTCTGGCTCTGGATATCCACGCTCTGGTACTGGATTCACTGTGAGTAAACGTGAGGGAAAAAATTTAATTTACTCGCGGTCCATCGAAAAGAGACTTAAAATAGGTTTTGCATGCAGTTGATTTGGTGTGCTTGTTCAACCATCTGCTTCTATAACACTGTTTTAGCCGAACCAACATTTACTATATAGCTCCTTACAAAATAACAGTCAAAGTTCTAGCAGATTTCTCAATGCTTTACTGAAATATTAGTGCTTTTCTCTCAATTTGAGGTAAATATAAACTTCAAATTATTCTTTTTCATGGCGGTTGTCAGTAGTTGGGTCAAAAATACATGCGGTTGGTTTAAAGAGAAACTTTTCCTTATCAAACATAAACTGATTTTCGAATGCTTTTTAAAAGAGAACAGCTTCTGTTTTGTTTGAGATATTTACCGAGTAAATGGAAAGTTTTTTTGCATTATCCATTTGAATCTTTTGATGTATCTCTTTCATTATTTGAAAAAGATTTATGCCATTAAAACGTCAAGTGAAATAACACTACGTTTATGCAATGAAGTATAGTTGTTGATAACGACTATCGTTCACGGATTGTACCAGATTCTATGGATAGAAAACTGAGAAAGGAGATAAAGCACTATTCTGTCTTCAATGATCTTGGATCGGTTTTTAGTAAACTATCTCTAACAGCAAACAATGAAGAATTAAGCCGGTCACCACATACAGAATCACCAGCTGTTTTGTCCCTGAGTAAAAATAGGGACCTTAAGCAACCACGACGGCGACGGCAACGAGGACGTGGAAAAACAAGAGATCTAATTGGCAGAACAATAGCTCAGCACGTGCATTTTGAAACTTTGTACATCTCTTAGCCGTCCTATGCAAAACAACAACGTGAAATCGCCAAAATTTGCGCCGTCTGCGAACCGAAACCGCGACGGCAAATTATTTTAATTTCCATTTGGAACTCAACGCTGCTTTTATACGTCATGTTGAAGTTGAGCTGGGGTGTCGTATGAGACAGTAAGCTCCTGCAGCCATTTTTAAAATTCTAACTAAGAGTAGAAATTCATTTTTTAATCGAAGTCTTCCTTGGCGTCGCCGTCCTGACTGCTTAAGGTCCCTAATTACTAGTTTACTGCGGGGATCAGAGAGAAGGTGCATTTCTAACGCGTGTGTTCATCACCATGACAATCCATAAAGGTTTGGTCTGCTAAGGAAATTTCAAGCTCAGTTTTCTTTATGATTATTGATTATGCTCTTATTGGATCAAGCACCTTAACAATCTCAAGATCGGTCTTCGTGATTGTTCCGTACTTACCCGATTATACTTTTCTTGTACTCAACACCTTGGCAATCTCAAATTCGGTGTTCTTCGCGAACACTCGGCTCAGTTTTCGTAAATGCTCGGTATTTTCTCGACTTTACTTATCTTGGACTAAAAAACTTAAACTAAGCCGAGCTTGGTTTTCCTCGTTAGTACTCGGTATTTCCTCGGGTATTTTCGCGATTATACTCGACTTTCCCAGTCAAACTGATCTTAATTACATCTATGATTTCATGATTTCAATTTGGTTTGGTTTCACTGAAAAATAATATGTCATGTCAATTCCACAAATTGGTTTGTGCTACGATAGATTTTGAAATACGTGTGCAAACTTTCTAATTTTATTTTAAGATGTTGGAAAACCTATCTGGTGGAGTCTCACAATAATTACTAATAAAGTCTGGTAACCAACAAGCTTTTACAGCAGGTAATCAAGTGATCGTAAAATTGTGACACTCGTAATTTGCTGAAAATATTGCTTTTCCTCTCTATTCCCTCAAACCAGTCCGATAAAAAACCAAAATTTCTTACTTATCTTCAAGAAAATGTCTTGCAGTTACAAAGGAGAACTACCCGTGTGAAGTGTGATCTCTCAGGAAAGAGTGAGTTGACCATATTTGGAGTTCTTCGTATTCACGTCACCCTCAGTGCCAAAAGGCCTACGATGGTGATCAGATTGATAACGCATGAGAGTTAATGTTTTAGCAGATTGTACCGCTCTTCACCAAGGTGTTTTTGATTTCATTAATGTGAACTGAAAATTTTCCACCTGCAGTGTGGTAGAGTGGTACTTAAAACAGACCAAACAGTAAACATACTATGGCATTGGGAGAATTCTGTGGTCTTTGTTTTCAGTTTCATCTAAAATCTTTGTGCTATGTTTTTTGTTTAGTTCTGTGTAGTACAGAAGGGTTGAAAACATATTTAGTCTCTGGGATTTAGTTTACATTTTGCTTAACATGTCAAGTGCAGCTATTGAAATTACTATTCAATTTAACAATCATGATTTGGGCGTTAAAAAAAACGCGTTTCGTCTCTTTCGGTTTGCTTTTGAAAGTTCTTTCAATGTACTTGCGTAATTTTGTTGTGTGCAGTTTAGAATAGCCTTCAGACTCTCCTATACAAGTTGAAATTTATTAAACTTTTTTAATGAGGCCACATTGTTATTGTAATTTCATTTACATTGATTTTGCACTCGACATAGTTCTCTAAAAATCAGTTTTGAAGGAAATGTTCACTATTTTGCATACACAAACCAACCCATAGTAACAGCGGAAGCTGGTGATATTCACCTTGCAACTCCATATAGGAAATGTTCGCAGTTATACGTTTACAACCTGCTGTTTTATTTGGGGATGAAACCATCGAAAACACGAGGACATTAAAGATTTAGGTCGATCGACGTAAATTTGAAACCATGCAGTCTTCAATTTCAGTTGTATGAAGGCTAACAAGGACATAGTTCGTTTGATAGAGTTCTGTATTTCTTAATTTCTTTTGCAGCTGCGAGGACGCATTTAAAGATTCTCATTTATCAGCGTTGTCAACAATGGCTAGATGGGCAAAAATTCGGTTTGGTTTTGGTTTCTTATTGTTCCTTTCTGCTGTTTCCTTGGGTTTATTTTTCGCGTTTCTCGAAATGTCAATGCACCGACACATTGTCCTGAGCCAGGATCTATTTGGTGCTTCGAAAAGGTTATTTTCATTGACAGAGCCAATGACCACATTGCAGGCTCATGTGGAGTCGACAGATAAGCCTCAAGCGAGGAAGCAACGGATCGTGGTGATTGTTGCCCATGGCAGATCTGGTTCTACATTTCTGGCCAGCATTTTCGACCAACATCCACGAGTATTTTACGTGTTTGAACCACTTCATGGAACTCGAAAAACTCAACTGAAGGATTATGATAAAATTGCAACCAACCTTCTTTACCACATTTTCAAGTGCGACTTTAGTGTGGGAAATTCAATTCGGGATATCGGTACATTTTTTCGATTTTATAGCCGAGCGTTGAGCTCTCCACCGTTTTGTACGTTTAGTCGAGGAGATCCAAGATGGCAAAGAAAAGGTTGTTTAACAGTAACACAGGAAAACCTTGAGCTTTCGTGCAAAGTTCAACATGATACTATCGTTTATAAGCTTCTCTTGGAAAGGATTCCTGGCCAGTCAATTGGGAAACTTTTTGAAACTTGCGAATTGGCGGGGGTAGAGTGCAAAATTATATATTTGATCCGTGATATAAGACCTGTTGTAATGTCCTCTCAGAAGGTATCCTTTTTCAAAGAAAAGGATAGAAAGGAAAAGTCCTCTATGAGACAATTTGTCCATTCTCTTTGTCAGATGACTGAGACAAATCTTCATCTGGTAAGAAATCTTCCGTTATCGCTTCGCAGCCGTGTGAGACTGGTGCGGTACGAAGACTTAGCAGTTAGTCCGCTGGACGTGTTACAATCTTTGTATGAGTATGCTGGACTTGAAATGTTGGAAAGTATTAAAAAATGGATTGTCAATATAACACATCCTAGCACTAAAGAGTTAAGAGCGGAGAAACGAAATCCTATGTCTTTTATAAGAAACTCTTTGGAAATTCTGGACAAGTGGCGACGTTTAACAGATTCATGTTACGTGAACGTGATTGAACGTTATTGCCGTGATGTGATGACATCAATGGGCTACATCGCAACAGAAGGTTCAGTAGAAGTGCTTAGAAATCTTACAATACCACTTTTTATTGAGAATTACCCGGCAAAGTATTGGATCGAGGAATGAAAGTACAACGTAAACCTCTGTTGATCTTCTGTGTGTTAGCTCTCCGTGTTCGATTCTCTGTCCGCGGCCTTTATAACTATGACTTAAAAACTACAATCTATTAAGAAGAAATCTTAAAGTAAGTTAATAATATTATACAATAGAAGAATAAAAGCTATTTAAGGTAGTGGCCTGCTTAGCCTCAACTGACAGACTGTTCCATGCTGCTGCACCCCTATAACGAAAACTCTTTTTGAGGGCCTCAGTATTCGGCCGCGGAATAAGCAAGTTGTGTAAATTATGCCTGTGGATGGTATTTACGCTGGTGAATTTGTCAGACAGGTATTCGGGTACAAGGTTATTAGCAGTTTTAAACATTAAATATTTCAATTGTTTTGCACGTCTGTCAATGAGGCTTTCCCATTTGAGGGCACGAAGAATCTGGGTAGATCTGACATCCCAACCAGACCCTGTTATTAAACACACAGTTTGGGAAAAAAATGGATTGTGACCGACAGGAAATCAGTGTGACCGACAGAAGGACAGAGGGACGCACAATCAAACGCACAGTCTAACACACAGATAGAAAGAAAGACAAAGGGACGCATAATCAGACGCAGAGTCAGTGAAAGACAGAAGAACAGAAGGACGCACTTTCCTCTTTCCCTCTTTCCTTCTGTCTGTCAGACTGTGCGTCTGATTGCGCGTCCCTCTGTCCTTCTGTCTGTCAGACTGTGCGTCTGATTGCGCGTCCCTCTTTCCTTCTGTCTGTCAGACTGTGCGTCTGATTGCGCGTCCCTCTGTCCTTCTGTCTGTCAGACTGCGCGTCTGATTGCGCGTCCTTCTGTCTGTCAGACTGTGCGTCTGATTGCGCGTCCCTCTGTCCTGTCTGTCAGACTGTGCGTCTGATTGCGTGTCCCTCTTCTGTCTGTCAGACTGTACGTCTGATTGCGCATCCCTCTTTCCTTCTGTCGGTCACACTGCGTCTGATTACGCATCCCTCTGTCCTTCTGTCTGTCAGACTGTGCGTCTGATTGCGCGTCCCTCTGTCCTTCTGTCTACCAGGCTGTGCGTCTGATTGCGCGTCCCTCAGTCCTTCTGTCTGTCAGACTGTGCATCTGATTGCGCGTCCCTCTGTCCTTCTGTCTGTCAGACTGTGCATCTGATTGCGCGTCCCTCTGTCCTTCTGTCTATCAGACTGCGTCTGATTGCGCGTCCCTCTGTGCTTCTGTCTGTCAGACTATGCGTCTGATTGCGCGTCCCTCTTTCCTTCAATCTGTCACACTGTGTCTGATTACGTGTCCCTCTTTTCCTCTGTCTGTCAGACTGTGCGTCTGATTGCGCGTCCCTCTGTCCTTCTGTCTGTCAGACTGTGCGTCTGATTGCGCGTCCTTCTGTCTGTCAGACTGTGCGTCTGATTGCGCGTCCCTCTGTCCTGTTTGTCAGGCTGTGCGTGATTGTGCGTCCTTCTGTTCTTCTGTCTATCTGTCTGTCAGACTCTGCGTCTGATTATGGGTCCCTTTGTCCCTCTTTCTATCTGTGTGTTAGACTGTGCGTTTGATTGTGCGTCCCTCTGTCCTTCTGTCTGTCAAACTGTGCGTTTGATTACGCCTCCCTTCCGTCCTTCTATCTGTCAGACTGTGCGTTTGATTGCGCGTCCCTCTGTCCTTCTGTTTAATTGTCTGTCAGACTGTACGTTTGATTGTCCGTCCCTCTGTCCTCCTTCTACCTGTCTGTCAGATTGCTTTTAATTACGCCTCCCTCTGTCCTGTCTATCTCTCTGTCAGACTGTGCGTTTTGATTGTATCTACTCATTGTCTATCTGTCTACCTGTAGACCTTCTGTTCAACCGTTAGATCCCTTTCGTTTGTTTTTTTACAGTTCATCTGAGTTCCCCCTCGTGTTCGTATTGTTTTTTTAACTAGCCTTAGCAATAACCAAATTCTTCTTATATTGTTATAAATCGGCATGACTTAGTCAAATGTGAATATTTTTCTCACGCCTGATGGTTGTCTATAGCACAGGTAATACACAACGTTATTTGTTGTTGCATCAAAGAGCTAAAAGCATACTTTGTCGTTGTCTCTGCGACTGTTGCAGAAATCTCACCCGGTGTATGTTCTAGCTTTACAGAACTTTGAAAACTTGTTTCTATTGATTTATAGTTTAATATAACACTTTGAAGAAATCAACCGGGCAATGCATGAATTTTTATTACTATTTTTGTTAGAAATTTTAACCTCTAATGAAATCGCTGATTTGTCTGAGAGTTTGTGTGGTCCCAACTTAAGGGTTTTTTAACACCAAACGGTATTCCAAGTGAGAAAAAAATTGATTCAACAGGTACCAGCAATTCTTGACTTGTCTGACCATCGAAACTTCACCGGCCCAAAACTAAATTTATTATTTATACCTCGGCGGACAAACAAAACGCGCCTGATAGCCTAGTCTTATTTTTTAGCTTTGTCTAGCCTATAATCTTACGGACATATTTTCTTCAGCAAAATAGTAGCAAAATGAATGATAACTCAAGGGAAAAGAGAGGACATAACCGCGGGCAGGAATGATATTTTGGAATTTGTGAGCTCTCTTGATTTCTGCTCTGTAATCTCTCGTAACGTGACAACATGGAATCACTGTATTCGTAATAATGGATTTTCACCTAAAAACCGAATCATTTCGAACACTCGTTACAGAAATTTTGTTGTGTAGGAGTTCAGTACGGCTTCAGAGACCGTCTGCTTTAAATCTGTGGATAACCTGTCACGACTTTTGGTGTAAAATCTCTGTTACCCAGGGGTGCATAAGGACAGACGGGTTCGAAAATGAACGCTCTGTTGTTCCAGTTTATACAGCCAAACAGGAAGCGTAGAGAGAAGACGCTCTTTGGTGACATGGATGAGGAAGATCCAGGTACGTAAAGATGTTATTTATCGCAAGTCTCCAAAGGTTTCTCAAGGCTTTGAACGTGTGAAAATTTCCATAAGAGAACTGGAACCGAGTGACAAACAGAAACTCACAGAGGAGGGGCGGGAAGCGTTCGCAAATTCTCCACCCTTCACATCCCGCACAGCCCTATCTTCGAAATAGTTCCTTCAAGGTAAATTTGAATTGGCACATACGATTGCCGAGAAACTAAAAGTTTCACACAAATTTGGACGACTTAGAAGAAATATTTTTGAGGTTACAAATTATAATCCCTTTTGTCTGTTGATAAACTTTGCTCTATCAGTGGCATCATGTGTCAGTAGACTAAACCGGAAACTCATTTGAATTCATTATTACTTGACAAACATCTCTATAAGCCTGAGAAAGTGGCTCGGAAGAAAACGAGGAATAGCAGAAAATGAACACATTTGATAGAAACTTTTTTTGGGCCTAAAATGTTTTTTAGGGAAAATCTTTTTATCCTGTATTACCTATGGATTAGAAGGAGTAAAACTGCTTTAAGTTTGGTTTCATAGTCACCGTTTACTTCAATTTCCTCCTGTTAAAAAGAAAAGAAAAAGAAAACGGAAAATATGAAAACCCTTTTAATTATGTCGGTTCGGTCAGACGGCTTTCACTTCGTTTTCTCATTGATAGCTATCTTCAAGCTCCATTAATCACAGTACCATTTTTATGTTAATTTTGAGCTTTAAGCTTCATACAATCTGCTCCTCGCCCACGCTTAAGAATATATTATGCTAAGCTAGGCTCGATCTTTCGCGAATGAATTGGTACAAACAGACAGAATATTTCAGACAGTGAATATTTCATTTTAACCAGGCATCTTTCGACGTTGCGTTTTCAAAATATTAATAGATATTTATTTGGAAATCGTACAACAAAACAACAAAACAATAAACATTGAACATCTCCGTTCAAGAGCCGCTTTAGAATGTGCAGTCGCAGGTTTGAATGAATCAATCGTTGAAAGCAAAACAACTGTCGGGTCGAATATCAGCAAACTTGGTTCCACCGAGAGAGATTAAAAACAAATCTTACTCTGTGTGCGTAATATTTTATTATCAGACGATTTTTCATTCGAATTTTTGAATCAGACAGCCGGAGGGATTTTGATAATACATTGAAATTACATTCTTAGTACAAAAAAGTGTTTTATGTTCGTCAGTGACATTGAGTTGTTAATTATACCCTCGAAAGTAAATTACTCCGGCCTGTTCATTTAAATTTTCAACAGCAAACGATTTTATTTAGGTTTGCTACTCTTCACAATAAGATTTTCTTTTTCCAGTATCCAAAAGCCATTTAATAATATTTTTTGTCGCAACTGAGGAGTATTTTGAAACCGCTTCAGAGTTTCAATAAATAATTCGCTTAGGCTTGCGATGTCAGTTTTTTTTTCAATAGTAATTTATTCAAAACAACAGTAATTTGTCGTTAAATGCTGGTATATCCTAATCGTGAACCAGACTCAGCCAGCGATATTTCCATTTCAAAGGTTTTTTTGTTTAATGGTTACGATAGCCGAATGAACAGCTCGTTGTTGTCAGTGGCAAGGGTTCTCGGCTCTTGACAGATGTTCACGAAGAAAAAATGGGCCATGAAAAACAAATATGTAAAACCAAATAAATGTAATGAAAACACGGAGAAAATTACTCACATTCTGACCAATAGAAATTTCTCAAAAATCCAAAAATTTGTGAACCCGCTGCAGCCGATAATGTATTCTGTGGGAATTTTGTTCATCGCGTTCTGTGATTGGTCCATAAATTCTTATTGAATATTCATATTAGCTGTTCTCCGGAAGGCCAAGATGGCTCCCTCGAAAGGTGAATTTCACGAAGAACAACTGTTTTGTGGCACTTTCAGGGAATACTTCTCGACGAAAAAGACATGCTAACGTTTGGATTTATTTTCTTTGTTTTCAGATGCGGAGGTGCGAAAGAAATTGTTGGAAAACCTCAAGAAAGAGGTAAGGCGCATTTTTGTTGTCGCTCGTGAAATTTAAACGTCGAGCGATCAATCACTTGATTTTTTTTCCATAGCGCTTTTTCGCTTACTCCCAAATATACAGCTTTATTTTATTACATTATGCAGTCGTGCACTTCAAAATTTTTTGTGCTTATAATTCCTTGGCAATGCTAAGTTAAAAAGATAGAAATGCTCGTGTTTTAAAAATGTTGACCTGTTTTGTCGATTCCCAGGTCAAACAACTTATGGAAGAAGCTGTCACAAGGAAGTTTATTCACGCAGACAGCTCCAGTATAACCTCCCTTTGTGGTAAGAAGTATTGCATTTGTTTCTTACACAATTTTTCCGACTGAAGGACAATTTTAAAGATCGTAAAAACACTGGAAGTGTTTCTGTAGGCTGTATATTTTGATTGGGTATGATTTTAAAGCATTTCCTTCGCGGTCGATCCGTGGAGTGTTATATGCATGCTAAAATGGGAATTTAAAACGCGGAAGCAATTCTAGCTTCAACGCACAAACCCGCCCTTTAATTGAATTGAATTTCATAGACTCACAGAATTTTATTTCTTGATTCTGGGATCAGACTTGGTTTTCACCTGTGTCCGAAGACACGTACGGAAGTAGCAAATCGACCAGATACGCGCTTTTGCAGGCATCAAACACAAAAATCAAAACAAATAAATTCCCCGTGTGGTTTGGACGGGTGTTTCATACGACGCAGCTCACATCAAAAATAACAAAAAATGTGAGCCTTGACAGGTTGCGCTCAATGGTTTTTAATAAAAACTCTTACTACTCATTAAGATCCAAGATTTTCCTTCTAGCTGTGAACTTGTGCGTAAAATAAAAATGCGAATTAAGTACTTTATTGATTGCTCAAATAATTCAGGAGGAGTTTTCAACTACTGATGTTACGTGATATATTTTGGTTTATCTTTGGAAATTATAAAACTCTTTGTATCCACATAAAATAAATTGCTATTTCCTAATAAAATTAGCGGTGTCTCGCGACCAACAATATCGGAAATTTTATATTAATAGGCACCCCGTTGTCATTTCGTTATTCTATAGTTTTAATGTAGGATAACTTTTTGGAGTGCCTTACTTTAAACAGTCGTTTTGGTAGATATGGTTTGGAAAGCGATGAAACACCAAAAAAACCTTCACAAAGCTCGAGTTGCAAAATTCGTGAAACGGATTTTCATATCAAATCACTGTTTACACAGAGCATGAATTTATTTTTTTATCGTTGCTCACTGAAGCACGCAAAGTTTAGTTCTTGTATTTTTGCAAGTGTTGTCCTGATACGACAGTAATGGTGAACCGTTCGCTTCACTTTGTTTTCTTGATTTTGATACATGCATCTTAAATGTTATCCTCCAGTTGTATTTGTAACCAACATTAAATATTCTTAACATCAATAATATACTGTTTCAGTTTTTAAGTTTCAATTTTCAGACAGTCAAGTGGTTCATGTAAATTTTTCAGGTTTGAACTCCACATTTTTGAAATATTCTGGTAGGCAAGGAAAGTTACAGATTATATATGATAGGTAAAGATTTCCCAAAGAATTTCAAACAGCCAAAAATATCAATTCTTTCAAAAATGAAAATGAAAATGGTGACCGCAGAGAAAATGCTAGTTATTGGTAGGAGTGTTACTTAGCACTGTAAATAATTAAAATTCTCTTTTGTTGAGAGATGACATGTTCACTGTTTCACTTGTGTTAGGTTAATGGCCCTCTGTATAAATGTCACTTTGTTGGAGAGGTCAGAAGAGGAGGGGGGTTGGGGAGAGGGTAGTTTACCTCTTTCAATCTACCATAGCTTTGTGTCACACAAAGGATTTAGTGAAACCATGTAATTTTCTCTGTTTACAGCTGTTGAATCAATTCAAAACTCACTGCTCTCTAGTGTACGGAAGCCGAGAAGGGACAATCCAAAAATATTTTTCAAATCCCGAAAAATATTTCAAATCGCAATATCTATTTTAAAATCACCATCGAAAAGTTTGACAAATCCAAAGATATTTTGCAAATCAAAAAAAAATATTTAGAAATCCAAAAAAATTTTTTCAAAATCCGAAAATATTTTGCGAATCCAAAAAAATATTTAGAAATCCAAAAAATTTTTTTCAAAATCCGAAAATATTTTGCGAATCCAAAAAAATATTTTGAAATCCAAAAAAATATTTTCAAAATCCAAAAATATATTTTGAAATCCCAAAAAATTTTGTGTTAAATGGGAACACTAAGAACTGTAGTACGATTGAATCAGCGCGCGTGGCGCAAGCTGAAAGCAATCAAGACAACTTAACGATCGAGACAGTGAAATAAATAGCTGTACATCTACAAAGGCGAACGATTAAAAAAAGACGCAATCCCTGATGTGTGTACTCATTTTAAATAAACTGAGACATTTCTGTATACACACTATAGTTCCTGTCACCCACAAGGAATTAAAAGAGACTTCATAATAGGGGAGACCCTTAGACTTCTAAGAACAAACTCCTCTCAAACAATATTTGAGGAGAAAATTACAAATGAAGCGCATTTGCTAAAGAGAGGCTACCGAGAGGACCTCATTAGCACAACCCTCTCAGAAGTGAATTAAAAAACAGGAAATTAGCTCTTCAACAGAAACAAAAGACGAACCAACGAGTCTTGCCTTTTGTGTTACACAATACCAACCATCAGTGCCAAACCTAAAGCAAATTCTTGTGAGACACTGGTATTTAATTGAAACACAACCACTACTTAACGAAATATACAAAAATCCGTTTCTCGTATCTTACAAAAGAGGACGGTCGCCCAAAGACATACTCAATGGGGCCAAACTTTGAATAGGCTACTCTAAACACGTGCTGGGGAGTCGTGTAGGCCTGTCAACCCCATTTTACAACAATTTCTCGTCTAACTATTTCCCGAACAGTGTGTTCTGAATGAAGGTGGTTTCTTTGTAACCCATAGTGACGTAGCCTTCTCTTCAAAGTCCTCACATTCATTGAAATCCCATGGTATTCTGCCAGAAAATGAACAATGGTCTCGTAACGAAATCCCTCATTAAAGTAATGTTCTATAGCCAGTCTTTCGTCTCCCGAGCTGGACAACACACTTTCCTCTTCACGCCATTTTAGTGTTCCACAACAACGGCAGAATGTTTCATTGTTCCCACATTCTCTTCCACATTTATGACAGAACATGCTCTATTCTTGTTCCTTCGCCATTTTGTATGTGGGATGATGCGGGATATGGCAAGAAAACGCTGGATGACTGCTGGCGCAAAGAGCACGTGACAAAATATTTTTTTGGATTTGCAAAATATTTTCAGATTTTGAACAAATTATTTTGGATTTCAAAATATTTTTTTGGATTTCAAAATATTTTTTTGGATTCGCAAAATATTTTCGGATTTTGAAAAAATTTTTTTGGATTTCTAAATATTTTTTTGGATTTGCAAAATATCTTTGGATTTGTCCAACTTTTCGACAGTGAGTTTAAAATAAATATTGCGATTTGAAATATTTTTCGGGACTTGAAAAATATTTTTGGATCGTCCCCTTTCGGCTTCCGCACTAGTATGCTGGGTATCACAAAGTGTTTTTTATATCTGTCTGTGGCATGACCCATAATGTCATTACCACTTAATAACTTGATAATGTATAAACATGGTTCTTGGGAAAATCAAATTAAAATTTAACCTTCTAACTCCTAGATGTGATTAACATGTAACTTCTCCCATTACTTAAACTTATCAGGTAGAATTAGTCATCTTGATCTAACACCAAATTCTTGTCTCTAATTTACAAGGAGGTGTGTAGCAGCTAGAGGAAAGAATTAACAATCAGATTGTGATAGTTAACGGGTTAATAGTGGATTGATTGACCTAAACTGAGGGTGTTTTCTCAGGGCTTTAAAATGGTTTGAGCAGATTTTTTCAGTTTAGTTGTCTTTGACATTTTTGAAGGTGCTGTAGAGGCAGGCATTGCACATGGCTTGAAGAAAAGAGCGGCTGGTCTTCTTCCTGCTCAGGACACCCAGGCTGTTTTGGAAAAGCTTGCTCGTTTATCAGAACCTGCTGCTGAACTGGTTAAAAAACTCTCTGGGGAAGAAGAGAAGAACAAGGATGGGACAAAGAACACATCAGCAGGTATTTCATTGAATGATAGTTGCAGATTTGTTGGATGACCTTTAAACTAGCAAAAAGGCCTAAAGATGGGAAAATGCAAGTCAAGATAAGTTTTTAGTAAAATTACATCTGATTGGTTGAAAGTGTGGTGGGACTTCCTTATATCAGTCATAGAACTAAATACACAACAAGGCAAAGCTTATGCAATGATCCCACATTTTTTTTGATACTCAGTTAAAATTTTTCCAGCTTGCAGAATTTTTTTATCTCACCAGGTTCTGCAGAAAGCCCATTACTCAAGTTGAAATTCAACTTTTCTACATTGAATGGTAGCAGTAGGAAAATAAATGGATATAACATCAGTGGCCACTGTGGCAAGTTTTTATGGATTAGAATAGCTCTTTTGGAAAAATTGCTGGGAAAGATTGTGGAGGATCTGCAAAATAATGCAAGGTGAGGGGAGAAGGGTGGTTTGAAATAACATCAAACACTACACACAGTACCACACAGGTCTGTTTTTATTGGTTGCAACAGTGCAATTATTAGAGGCATGTATACGAGTGTGTGCAATTAAAAAGCTTTTAAGGAAAAAAACTGTTGTTGCATTAATTGATTTTTAATTTATTAGTCAGTGCATATGTTCATGTTCCACATGTACAGTGTAGGAAGAAGGTCTGATAATTTCAATGTATCACCACAGAGCATAAGTGATGGTAGATGACGGTGAAGTTTTCTCCCAATTAAAAATGGATTTATTTGTCATTGTGGACTTACAAAAGGTAATTTGTGTGTTTTGCAGTCAATTTTATGAGCCTGAGGCACTACTTAGTGACCCAGCTGATGGAAAAATATTCATTGAACTTTTAGGTAAGCAAAATACAATGAGCTTGCAAGGATTTCTTTTCCTTGGATTAATGCTTTGTTAACTTTTACTGTGTGACTGATTGGAGTTTTTTCTTGATGTGACTTGTTTGCTTCTAAAATATTGTTACATTTAGTTTGGATGGGATTGCAACCCAAGCATTTCATTGTCTTAGTTTAAACCAGTGTCTGAATGATAAATAAATGTTTCCTGCTGTCTTTTGAGACAGATATTTAATGATGCATTTGATGGTTTACTTCTTATAAATTACCGCTGGACCTATTTGAACTGATAAGTTTCAAACATAAATGCAGTCTGTTGGTTGTCATACATATTTTAATTTTGTAGGTGCATTCCTAATTAGATGTCCAAGTTCTGTTCCTATTTTCAAACCAAAGCTCTTATACCTTTAGAAAACACATCATTTCAGTGATCTTGTTTCTGGATTTTTCTTTTTTTTGCTAGCAATTGGTAAGTTAGAATTTATTACGTAAGGAGACAAATGAAAACCAGACAAATTTCTTCTGTTGATTTAACAGAGATAAAAAATCATATTCATATGGGGGGAGTCAGCTTCATTCATTGCACACACCTGCAATATAAATTGCCTTGTAATTCTTTGCTGTCATGATTTAAGAAGTAGAACTTTGTCGTTCATCCCCATGTATCAGTTGCTGCAAAATTAGTGATCAGAAGTTTCTGTATATTGGTGATTGCATAAAACATCTCCTTAGAGTTCCTTTGATATAATGGTGAGACAAATATGGGCATGAAAGTTTGGGCACAGTGAAATATGCTGCATTTTTATGAGTTGTCAGTTTTTGTTGTAGGTGTCTTATCTATTGTTGAGGTTAAATAAGAACATTTTCTCTTGTGGAGTGAGGTAAAAATAATGACCTTGGGCATTACACTAGTGGTGGTGGCAAATGGCAACTCTTATTTTACTCACTTTTCTTATATTCTTAAATCACTTGTTTTGGAAAAATGGCAAAAAGCCGTCTGATGTTCACATTTAATGCAAAAATCATAATTAAAAAAATGTACATAATGCAGAAACTTGCTTTTATTTTAGATGGAAAGTGAATCTCTGTGGTCAGCTTATTGTTAAAATTGGCTGACCTATCATTTGCAAATGATACTGTGTCAAGCTGATTATTTTGTGAACGAATATTTTTTTAGTTACTAAAGTAAATGCTTTATATTAAGTTGTAGCCTGCTTGAAAACTGTTATGAAGAGAGCATGTTAGTTTAAAATGATCAAAACGATCTTATATATACAGCTGGACAGGTGTATAGTCCCTGGTAACTTCAAATGGTGTGGTTGCATGTTTTGTGACTTATCAATCAACCTTGCTCTGTTATGCAAATGTAGTTATGCAAATGCAAATGCAAATTATAATTCTCCCTATGACTCTCTACTTAGCAAAGTTAACTCCAAATCTCTATATAAAAGATGCCTTCAGCTAGACTTTCTTAATTATATTGTACAAGAGCTTGTTTTTTAACTGCTATCCAGGCCATCTAAGGAATATGTTTAGTTTCCAGTCTGCATGATCCCGGTCTGCATGATCCCATATAATCTATGCGGAAATTATATTTTGTCTCTACCGTCTACAAAAACTACTACTTGTGGTTTTCACTCCTTTCATATATGGCTTCAAAACTATGGAACTCTCTTTCGAAATCTTAGAACGTCTGACTTTTCTGATTTCAAGCGCAAGATTCTACAGCATGACTCTTTCTCATAGTTAAATTTTAGAATGTCACAATTTTACACTTTAGTAGTATTTAGAATTGTACTTGTAACTCCAAGATTTAACAATTGGTTCATGCTTTAGCGTGCACTATCGAGTTATGGAGCAC
This sequence comes from Stylophora pistillata, assembly GCF_964205215.1. Taxonomy (NCBI): domain Eukaryota; kingdom Metazoa; phylum Cnidaria; class Anthozoa; order Scleractinia; family Pocilloporidae; genus Stylophora; species Stylophora pistillata. Next base: position 24,653,169 of record NC_142531.1, on the reverse strand, counting down.
GTGGGAAGTTTGGAGAGCACGAAAGAAACGTAAGAGTTAAATTAAAATCTGTGCGAAAAACAGACAACAATATCAGTTGAAGCGAATCGTGATGGCACTGATGCTGAGTCTCCTTTTCCTTTGTTTTTCTCTTTTTCTGCCTCATTTAAGAACTCTAGCCCAAGGGAAAAGGTCGAAACGTTGTCTTTGTTTTCAGACTAGTAGGCCGAGTTTCTGTTTGTATCCATTATTGTCGCGAAATGTATTATTTTTCCCCTCGCTAACAATGGCGGCTCACAGGAGAAAAAACATTTTTGGCGAAGTCGGATTTGCTGACGCTATCAGCGTGCACTATCGGGATTTTGAGCATGCTTACGTATAATGAATTTGATTGCGCGACTCTGCTAGCTATGTTCTAAACTAGCTTATACTTTAGCTACTCCAAACTTGAGATTAAATAAAGTATAATTAGGTATGTATGTATGTATGTAGTGGGATTTAGTAAGTAACTTGACCTGGCCTAGGAAAAATTCAAATTATTTGAATTGTGCCAAGTTACTGGAGGATGGGATGAAAAACTGAGACAAATCATTAATTAAAAGAGATACTAGGAAAAAGTCCAGTGTTTCCCTGACAAGTTTGTGAAAATGAAACATCTGAAAAAAAAAAAATGAAAAAAAATTTCCTGTATTATGAGAAAAAGTGTTCAGGTTGGGATTATATGAACAGATAATGTACTGAGCAAAACCAGCGGAAATCATGATTGTTTCTTCAACTGCAAGGGAGAATCAAATTCAGGATTGTAGTCTAGCAGTGCCTGGTGGCCCCTAGCACCTTACTTTCACTCTTGGGCAACTTGGGAATTTTAGTTTTTTTCATATAAAAGCATATGCCGGGCACCCTGTAGTTCAAAGTTTCAGAGCAGTGGGCTCCCTTCACTTTTTCGGGGAGCACAGCCTTGAAATTTATTTACCAAAGATTAAGTTACTGATAGTCAGCTGCAACTTGAATTAATTAGTCACGTTTGAGTTGAATGTTAACATATTTTTTCTTATTCATTTCTTTTTATGGTTTTTACCATTGTCTTGTTCCAAAAGATCATTACAATTTGATTAGTTAACTCTTCCGATGTTAAGGGATCATGGAAGTGTTTTGGCCTTGAAAACATAGCAGTTTTGATTGGGATTATTGTTATCTTGGCTACTTGTGTTTTAAATGTAGTATTACATAGAAAACAAAGTGAACTAAGTCTTGATATTTTAAGAAATAAAAATTGGTGTTCAAAAATTCATCAAATAGCCTGGGATAAATTAATGTCACTGTGTGACAGTCGAGTACCATAATCAATTCCTTTATTACCCTGACCTTCGAGAGGTTCTTTGAAAATGTGAGTCTTTAAATTTGTATCGTTTATTAAAAGACAAAGAAGTGAAAATAATGTTTTTATTGAAGACATGAATTTTTTTCAGCTGTTGCTAAGCTTAGAAATAGAAATATCCTATTATAGAAGATGTGTGACATATGCTTGCAATATGACATTGTAATTTGAATGTGTTAATTGTTTTAATTGTGTTTTGCAGATTAAATTTCTCATACATATTCAAGCTTTGAATTTCCAAAGAAATGTTTTTCAAAAATACAAAATTGGTTGTAAACTAAAGCTTTTCATAACTTTATGCAGTGGTTCATCAAATTTATGCAGTGGTTCATCAATAACAAAATTTTATTACATGTGCTTCCAACAAACAGATGATCTGTAAACCAGACATTTCATGAACACAGTTATAGTTAATTGTTGTCAAATAATTTTTAGTATGTATGATATATGCACTGTAATTTGATAAAGAGTGGCTAGCTTTTTCTTTTTGTGGCTTGAAATTCAAATAGGGGATTATAATAAAGCCTCAGACACCTGCTGCTTAGTATAGTGTTTATTATATTGTAGTTAAATAGAAACTTTGGGAATGCAGTAGTTATTATCATTAGTTATTTTTATTAGTCAGATGTAAGTACATGTACACCAATTTTATACATGGCAAATCTTGAAGTTGAATTTCAGAAAGGTACTTTATCATTAATGTGACAGACATCTGCTTCTTTCTATTTTAACTTTCTTTGCTTAACCAAGCAGCCTGTTTTAAACTGTTATGTTTCTATTTAATTTACCCACAGATGGTCCAAGTGCTTTGGACTTTTCAAAGATGAAAACACCAGATAGTTACTGGACGGATCCAACAGCAGATGAGCTTGTTCAAAGGCACAGAATACACAGTGGGTTATGTCAGCAGTCACCTACTACACCAACATCTCAGCGACCACAGCTGGGAGTAACAAAAGCCTCTTATGATGAAAACCTAGCGGTGGCTCCACTATTAGCAAGAGAGCACATAGAGTCTCTTCACCAGAACTCACATGCTGCCCTCCTGTATGGGAAAAACAATGTTTACCTTGAGCCAGTGAGTATATATTTAACAATTATTCGCTGAAGGCGAGGTGAATATCGTAGAATAATCCCCGAGACGAAGTCGAGGGGATTATTCAACAATATTCACCGAACCTGAGGCGAATAATTATTTTAGTATAATTTCAGAGCTGAACAACTGAGAAATCTCTAAAATCATAACATTTTAGTAACATTTATTAACATTTTAGTTGAACATTTTATATAAACCGCGTGGAGCGGTTTATATAGCGTCATATAAGGAACCGCTCGACCAATCAGATTGCTGGAAACTCTTTGCTCAGTTCTGAAATTATACTAAATATATATATATTGCTCCTGAATTTTAAGATGGATTCTACTCCATGGCTTTGCAAGTTTTATTTTTTCAAGATGTTTATGTTAGCTTGGAGTTCTTCATTATGAACGGCAGTTGAATTTGGCCATTAATCCTGATACTGGAGAATAATTTGACTGATTTATGTGACTTGATTGACTTGATTCCAAGTTGTATACTGTGTACAATCTGTACACAGAAACAGTGTGCAAGTTATGGCTCATCAAATTGGTTAGAGTGACTTTTAATTTATTTAAATGTAAATTTTATGTATGTAATTTGACCAAAGAAAAATTTTTTTTTGCTCAGTATTTGTGTTTCTGTCTCCTTTCACAGCATGAAGAACACCCCATCGCTGGATACTTGTCATTACATAAAAGCAATGAGAGTTTGCTTCTGAAATGGACACCTAATAAGTTGATGAGTGGTTCATGTGAGCGGGAGAAGAGTCAGTTTTGGGATTATGCACTGACAGTGAACTTGAATGATGTGGTGTATATTCACTGTCATCAGCATGGTAAGGCTACACGACAAACTCTTTTTATAGCTAACTCCATTATTACTTTAACCTCTTTGAACCCCAAGAGTGACCACCATCAAATTTCTTCTTGCTGTACAGTAATACCTTTGAATGATTCAAAGGTATTACTGTACAGCCTGTCCCTGGCTGGACCAACACTCAGGGTCTTAAAATAATTGAGAAGAATTTGCTACCTTTCTATAACATCAAGAAATGGTGAGATATTGTAGTCTTCTCAGATAGGAATGAATAAATGGAGGTCCCGTCTCCTGCAGGGGTTAGGGTAGGAGATATTAATTTCCCACACACGAGATTACTGTGTGATGGATGTCCTCCCCTGGGGTGGGATGGGTGGGAGGGTGGACTAGCACGAATGGTTCCTATGTTCCTTTCTAGTCCTTCCCCACTGCAAAACTTAATGCAGTGAAAATGGACTAAATTAAATTAAAATAAATTAAATTAAATTATCATTCATAGGAACACAGTAAATGGTTTGAATCCAGAGGTAACATGTGAAAGTGTATTGTGATCGTCTGGGTGAGTGTAGTCCTGAGAAGGACTGTTGTCAGTGGTGGTGATTGACGTTTCGACAACCTGTGTGGAAGTCATCATCAGAGTCAAATGAATAGTAGTTGTCAGTAGCATATCAAGTCAGACTTGAGTCTTACAGCCGATAACATCACAGCAAAACTGACCAATCATTTTACACGAACTGGACTGAGAACATTTTACTGACTACAACTATTCACTACTCACCCAGACGATCACACCACACTTTCAGATCATAGGAATATGGGAAATGATCACTGACCTGTTAGAAGCTAAGTTGATTGATAAAGGAATTCTCTTCATCAGTACCGAAGGAAATGTATAGAGAAGAGAATGGAGAATATGGATACTGATGTTAGGGTCTAAAGGGTTAAACCTACAAAAATACGAGTCAGTATCCAGTCATCCAATTAAAGCTACTGTAAAGTATTTGACATTTTGTAGAGAACACATCTGATTGAGTGGCTTAAAACCAAAAAAAAAAAAAAAAAAGAAAAAAATGGGGGTAACACTTAGTAATCACAATGAACAAATAGAACAAAGGAAATAAATGTTTCTTAAGGAATCAATGAGTACTGACTGTAAATCCTCTAATAAGCTCTCTGGGGTGCTTATTTATTTCAGGTACATGGGGGGGGGGATGGCTCATGAGACGGGGGGCTTAATAGAGGAGAGGGCGTTATTAATTTAGAACTCAAGAAAGAACTCAATTTTATGATGTAACTCTCTCAATGGTCCTTGTTTAGCCATGTTATATTTCTAGCATCACTCTGTAATTTCCGTATACCATTATTCTATTGATGCCAACATGATAAAATCAATCAATTTTAAACGACAAACTAAAATTACAGTACTTGAATAAATTTGTTGTACCTACTAACATGGAGTGTTATTTTGAATTTTTGTTTTTTGAGGGGGGGTAGGGGGGCTTAATAAATTTCTTCCTCTAAAGAGGGGGGCTTATTAGAGGATTTACGGTAAATAGAAATTAACAAATTGCTTGAAGTGCAGGAAAATGAGAGTTACCAAGATATGGTTGGTTTGAGTTTTGTACGTGAGTGGTTTAGAGGTTACTTCAAGTCTTTCAGAGCAATTGGAGAGCAAAGAAAAGCAAAACCAAGGCAATACTTGTGATACTCGACAGAAATTTATTACATTTCAGGTGTCTATGGAGTGGTTATTCTCATAGGACAGGATGGAGTCCAGCGTCCACCAATCCGTTTCCCTACAACAGGGTCTCTGTTGTCATTCTTAAACTGTCTTGAGAATGGTCTCCACCCTCATGGTGAACTGGACCCTCCTCTTTTTAACCCACGCTCCAAAGGCCTTGCCCTACCCAGCCTGAAGAAACCGCTGTCAGGATCTAACCTGCCACTAATGTCATTCTCCAAAGGAGAAAACACAAATCAAGACTATGTCTTTAGACTGGTTTCTGGAACAAAACCAGATGTTGTTGGTGAGTAGTTTACAATTTGTTGATTTCAGACATGTTCGAAAAGGGCTCTTCCCCGGGAGAAGTAATTGTATTTTCATTCACTTGGGCAAGGTAGTGTCTCAGCCCCAATATCCTGAAAATGAGCGACCCCATTCTAGTGACTCTGTTGAAAATGCAACCTCATTATAGTCAATCTAGTCATGAAAATGCGAGCCAGTGATCCAACGGTACATCCTCATCAGCCTATAACTTGGAAGGACCCCCTCCCCCTCCCCCTCAGTCCCTGAGAGTTTCAGTTCGTGATATACTTGTATTTGAAAGCTAAAGGAATGCATACACTGTAGGGTAATCATCAAATCTGGGAGAAAATTCAGAATTAAAACAAGGCATCACATTTTGCCGCTTTAGTTAGATTTAGGTTATATTTTAACAAGTCCCCCGTCCCCTTCTCCTTTCCATTTAGTCCTCCTTCCTAATTTCACCCCATTTTGAAGCCTCGGTGCTGTCACAAGGTAGAAAGGTTTTAAATGCATTCGAAAGTTAGTCCTTAATTGATGATAACGAAGAAATGCTAAATGTAGGTTGTTTTGTTAATATTTGTTATTTACACTCGGTGTTGCAATTCCAGTCTCCAAAGAAATGGATAGATGGTCTTCTCAAAAATCTTTCAAGAAGCAGGGAGGGTTACCATGGAGACGTCAGGACCTTAGTTCAAGGTTACAGTCCAGCTTTAGACGAAACCAAAAACAATCCTCGCCTCACACAAGGTGAGTTCTGAAGCACCTTTTTCTGGCAATTAGCAAATGAATAATGATATAAAAAGCGTACATGTAGTTTTCGAGGAGGAAGACGCATCTTGTCATTTGAGCTTTTGCCGTTTCCCGTAACATTAAGCGACTTGGTGCATAGACTCCCCCTCACGTCCCTTCCCCTCACCTCCCTTCCCCTCACGTCCCTTCCCCTTCTGTCCCTTCCCCTCACGTCCCTTCCCCTCACAGGATGACAGTCCATGGCAGTAGTTCTTGTTATTTCATTCGTTTTCTCCAACAGCTTTCCTATAGCCATTTATATTCTTGGGTGAAGAGAGGCACTGCGGGAGAAAAGTTTTTTACTAAAAAGCACATGACTTTGACTCGGACCAGGCCAACATGTCTCTCGCCATGTGATGATAATGTTGACGGTGACGATGACAATTACGGTGTCGATGATGATCGTGATGATGATGATGATGATAGCTATGGTAATGATAATTTTTTTTTATGTGCGGCTTTTTCTTCTAGGGAATGTCTCAGCACTGCTTGCGAGACCATGAGACGCCAAATTACTTTACGAGCTTTCAACGGATGTAAGTAGAACATGGTTTATTTAGATCTCAAGTAATAATAAAACTCAGAGTATTTTAAGTGCTTACTTGTTCATACTTTGTCTTTAGGGCTGTCATACGTGCGCCACCTCAAAACAGTCAGGACGCATTTGTTATGGCTCGTTAACCACAGCAACACCAATTCCGAAGAAAACGGAGTCGATTACACCCAGGGACTCACAGAACAAATATGGAGAAGCATGTGTAGTAGTGGAAAGGTTAGATTTTTTTACGTGAGAACTGAGCAAGCCCTGGTACGAGTGGACGAGCGCCGAGACAAAGTCGGCTTCGGTTGCGAGACGGCGACGAAAGCGATTTCCGCGCCAGGCCCTTTGCCGGCTCGTTACGCTAGCTACGTCGTCTCTCGCGGCTTTGCCGGTCATGCTACAGCGCGCCAGGCAGAGGTTTCTTGGAAGCTTACTCATTTGCATGTACTGAGATAGCCTTAAGCGAGCAGTAATAGGCACCACGGAGGCCAACGGCTCCCGCCGCTCGTTTCTTGTGGCTTGCTGGCTCAAAGTGAGATAAACACACCTTTGGCTGGTCGAGAGAATATTGAACGGTCATAAGTCCGTGTCCTTTTTTTTTTTTTTTCCCCTCTCCTTTTTCAAGAAACTCGCGTTCCTTCTCAGGTGAATGGCTACATTGTATTAATACTCTGAATGCTTTTGACACATTAATTTGGTTTAAATTTTGACCCATGCTTATTCGGAAATGAATTGATTACTGGGTGTCTTGAAGAAACTTATTGTGGCGTGACTCCTTCACGGTAACACGCCCTCTCTGCGAATCTCGTGACGAGTCAAACGATGGCTGCGAAGGAGACTAAGCACGAACAAGTATACGCGTGAAAACAACTTAGCTTGCATGGATACAGTGTAAGTTCTATACGAAGCTACCTATAAACTACTCCTGGAGCCGGAGCCATAGTTAAAGTAGTGATTGCCATTTTTTTGTACCCTACTGATCATTTTTCAGGTTAATGACGAGGATGAAGTAAAGAAGTATGTCTACTTCGGCGGAGTAGAACACTCCTTAAGAAAGGAGGTAAGATCACTAACATGGCAAATTTACTCACTACTTTCCAGCAAGCATAAGAATGTTTTTGTCTGAGAATGTATTTTATGTTTCATCTTTCCTTAAGGTGTGGCCCTATTTACTGGGGCACTACAAATTTGGAAGCACGCCTGAAGATCGTCAAGCAACAGACAAGGCTGCTAACGAAGAATTTCGTTACATCATGGAGGAATGGAAAGAAGTTGAGAAAGTGATTCGACAGCTGGAGAAAGAACAAGAAATGGATGGTATCTCTATGGACAGCACAGGCAGTAGAGACGAGGTCTATGAACAGTTAGAAATGATCAGTAGTGGCCTGGAAAAATCGGAGAATTTCAATCGTCAGAGGGTCAGTATCGAGGAACCCGAGATTGAAGGACTTGACGAGGTTACAAAAGCCAGATTAATGAACGGACAGCTTATTATTCCGCCTAAAAATAGCGACGATGTCGAAAGTGGATGTTGTAGCGACTGCGGGGAAGACAATGGCAAGTTCGTGTCAATATCAAGAACGTGCCAGCGATGTAGCAAGAGATTTCATTCTGCTGTTGAATTGAATGGTAACGGAACAGGTCACGTTCCAAATGGCCATGATTCCACATACAGTGCCACCAATGTGCCGGAGGAGTCACAGCAGACCAGCCACGACACGGACACTGAGATCCCAGTCTTTTGTAAACAGTGTAGCCAGGGAAGCACTGGGTCTAGAGCATCGTGTTCATACTCGGTGAGTAGCTATATTTTTCCAGATACTCGAGATCAGTTGAAGCTGTCCGTAGTCAGATCGTGGTGTTTCTGCAGGTTGGGGTTTTGGTGTTTGCCAAAGGCCTTTTTGTGATCTTTAGCAAAACTTACCAAGGGCCAGATTGGTCGCTATAACTTTTCCTTCGACTCTTGAAGACTCACTGATAATCATTGCAAACACACACCACAATCATTTAAACACCTTTTTGAGGAACGTTGTTTCTTTGCTCATAGTTATTATTGTTGATCATAAATGATTTGACCGATTCTTCTCCCAGACTGAACTCCTTGATGACTTTGGTTTAAATCTTCATCGAATTGAGAAAGACGTGCTGAGATGTGACAGAAATTATCCCTACTTTACTCACGAAAACCTCAATAAACTAAGAAACGTCATTAGCAGGTGAGGCTTGGGTACAAAATCAACACCTTCCTTGAATCTGAGCAACTGCGCACCTAACCCTCCCCTAACCCAACAACAGTCAACAGATAACAATTTAAGGTTAATGCAGGGCTAGGGGAGGGGTAGGTCCGCAGTTGCATTGTACTGAGATTGATCTGTCCGACCTAGCGACTCTGACTGATGCTTGGATAGTCTGAGTAGAAGTCATTTGATGAGTCAAGTGAACGATGTATCATGACTCGTGTTTATTGTTGATTTTGTTTGATTCTGTAATGTTTTTACTTGCAGTTACGTGTGGAAGACCTTGGATGTTGGTTATGTTCAAGGGATGTGTGATCTTGTAGCTCCATTGCTTGTTGTCTTTGACAATGGTGAGTCGCCTCTCGAACGTAGAACGACCCGGCAAAGAATAATGTAGACTTATAAACACTTCTCATGTTATTCTTTTTTGCAGGAGAGTGATCAGCCGTTGTAAAGTAGTTTCTGTTCTTTTCTTTTCTCAGAGGCGATAACCTACAGCTGTTTCGTGGATCTCATGCAGAGAATGAACAATAACTTCCCGCACGGTGGCGCCATGGACACGCATTTTGCAAACATGAGATCGTTGATCCAAGTACGTACCTTTCGATTCAAGTGATAAAAGAGCGACAAAAATTCCTCCAGTTTTAGACCTTGAAGCCAGCTAACATTGGTAACACATTGTGTTTTATTTCACTATCTGCAGATTCTCGACCCAGAAATGTTCGAGCATCTTCAGCAAAATGGTGACCTTACGCATTTCTACTTCTGTTACAGATGGTTCCTTCTTGACTTCAAACGAGGTTTGTGCTCGCACACTCTGAGGTAGCGCTCTAAACATTCAGACGGAGTTATGTGTGTAGATAAAAACTGACAGAAAGACAGATCGACATGTATGCGGGAGGGGAGACACCGATAGACTGACAGACTAACAGGTAGGGGGTTAGAAGATAGATGAGAAGGCAGATAGACAGGCAAAAACAGTTGGACGTCAAGTAAATCATAAGAGCAGTTTAGTTCTAATTTTTTTTTTTTTTACGTGTTCATCTTTTCACAGAACTTCTGTATGAGGACGTGTTTGTCGTATGGGAAATCATCTGGTCAGCTAGACACCTTGCCTCAGAACACTTCGTTCTTTTTATTGCTCTTGCACTGCTACAGTTTTACAGGTAAAGAAAAAATAATGAGTTGACTGTTTCTTTTTTATGCGCGATTTTAATTTTCAACCGGCTAGCGAATGCGCGAGGAAATTTTACCAAAGACGAGTTGGCCAACTAGTGTTTGAAGAATTTGAGAGTAACGCTCATTTGATGGTTGTCCATCAATATTAAGCATATCTTTCTGTCTCTGTGGTAAAGAGACTGTTTTACAGTAATGAGAAACTTTAAATCTTACCTTCTTTTCTTACAGGGATATCATTTTGGATAACAAAATGGACTTCACAGACATCATCAAGTTTTTCAATGGTAAGCTCATATATTTCTGTGGGACTTCTTTATTCTTTTAAGCCAACACATCACTCATAATTTTCTTTTATAAATACTTAACGCATACTGATATCTCCCTCCCCCCCCCCCCCGTTTAGCCCCGCTTGGTATGTCTCTTCGGTTATTGCCCCATTGAACCCCCTCCCAGTACATAACCTTGTAAGAGTCCCCCCTTTTAAAAGTGTCAATCCTCGTCGTAATGAAGGAATGAAATCACCGCTCGAATATTTCTGTCAGATCAAGGTGGGATCAGAAACGATGTTGTTAAATACGATGAGAAGACGTGATCAACCGTTTAAAGTAGGACTTGAGATCGAAATCTGATCTGATATATTGTTCCATGATCAGCTTGTTTTTAAACGCCTTTATTTAATTCAACTTTTATTTCAACTCACTTAAAAGTCATTACCAAATTTAAAGGTCAAGGGTCACATCCGGGTTTTCAAGTGTGTGATTGATAGCTGTTTGCTCTCTCTATTAGAAATGGCTGAGCGTCATGACGCAAGGGCAGCACTGAAGGTCGCACGGGGTCTGGTGGCAAGGGTCCAAGATCTTATCAAAAACCAGTAAAACAGGATAAACGCTGGTTACACAAACGGCGTAACCGAGACTTAATTAACTTACACAGCCTCTCTTTTATTGAGAAATATGGTCTTTATTGTTTGATGAGCTTAGAGCTATAAGATATCGAGAAGTGGAAGTACAGCAGACAACGCTTTGGAAACTATGGCAGTGGATAACCAATTACAAGGTGCTAAGTTTTGTAAATAGATTGTTATTCGTCGCCATTGGAGACAACTTTAGGGCAATTTTAAGTTATTAGTAGTGGATGGATGTATTTTCAATGTAACAGACCAGCTACATAGGCTGGAGTAACACGTAAGAAGTGGGGTCTTAAATTGTGTAATTGCAGTTGTGTATAAAATTAGTAATCCGATCTAACCCTGAAATATTTAGGAGGGGGTCCTCTCCCCTAACTTGATGGAGAAACAGTGAAATGGTTATTTAAAATCGCTATTTAAACCCAGTGAAAGTAACGTATTGCATATGGTCTTTAACTTTTGTTGACTTTCGATGACCAGCACTTAAATGATTAATACTCGGTAACGACAATTGATACCTAATCTTTCTAGTTCTGTTAACAAGCTACATCTAGAGTACCTTGTGGAAAACAGATTAGCATTTCTTAATTTTATTGTAACTTTTTTTAAATGTTGGTATCGAGAACCACAAAAGTCCAGATATGCATAATGTAAGTCATTAATTTACCATCAAATTCAGTAATCGTGCTCTATAAATTGGATATATTTTGGTACCCGCTCGTCGAGGTGTAGGCACCCGTGAATGAGGTGCAGGGGCATGGTACAGGTTCGTGTTCCCTAAAATATCTTTAATTAGGGTTTTTGGTTGATACAAAAACATTTGGTTTATCAAACATTGGAAATTTGAGGTTATTAAACCGAAGAATGTCTACGCGATTATTTCCGTAGCCCATGCTATACTCATAATTATTGATTTGTTATAATTATAAGTATCTATTAGCTTAGTACAACTACTCTACGTTGTGACGAATCAGAGCTGCCACTAAAGTATTTATAACAAACGAAGTAACTCAGTTGACAAAAATGCCACATCAATCGATTCTTTTCATTTAATCTTTTCACAGTTTTCATGAGCATGCGATTCCTAGCGATTAACTTTAAGTTTCCGCGCCACAAGGGTGGTTTATTTTATCGCCGGGGGCAGAGGGGTCCGGAGGATTTTGGTTGTGTCAGGTCAGTAAAATTGACCTGATCCTCCCATAAGGCTCTGTAGTATTCAAATGATCCTCCCCAGTAGTGGGCAGTTTTCTATAACCCCACCCCCCTCCCATTACTCTGTGTTGGAGACTGCTCCGCTCCCTTTAAAAACCACTAGATTCCCACCCCGCAAAAATCCCCGCTTCCCTCCCCCCTCAGGCGATAAATTAGACTGGTCCTTAAGGATTTCCTAAGTTGATATTGCTATAGTTTGTTGTGGAACGCATGCTATTCTTTACCGAAGTGACATCATTAATTCAGCTGTGTGTTTATTTTTGTATCGCTTTGACTTTTCTATGTAAAGAGTTTCCTCGAATTGTTTTTTCTTTATACGACAGGCAGCTCTGCTATTATACTCTGATTAGTTCACTTGTTACTGGGTAATAAGTCAGTTTTTGGGCAATTTTCAATTGAGTGTCGAAAACGATCCGGGTTTTCTTTGTTTTTGCGCTACTCCCCGCTGGGGTTAGTCGAGAAAATAAGTGCCATCCTCTGAAAAGTTTCCATTTGCTAATGATTTCGATACCTTTGTCATAATTGGTCGTTGTGATTACTTCGGTTTTGGTTCGTCGAGAGTCAATTGGAAACTGCCCTTATGGTCAAGTGACTGCGTTTTCAGGGTAAACCTCAAATGCTGTGGAACAGAAAGAGAGCGATGTGTATTGTACTAACATACATGTGACAATACAAGTAAAATGAAAACATAAGCCACTTAGTAATCCTTTTTTCTTCAAGTTTCCAGTTTTTCGGAACTACACTTTTTAAAATTGATTGATTAGTCCACACGGCAGCTGTTTTTTGGGTTGTCACGCAACACTTTCCTTGTCCTTGTGACACCCCAAGGAGTGTAAAAGGGTTATATTCAGCCTCGTTCACTGGGTCGTTCTCGCCTTCAAAAGGGGTGTGCACATAAATTCACGAGTTGAAGAACCTAAGCAGATGTCTAAATCACTGCGTCCGTGAAAGAAAACTAACTTGGAACTTGGGCGCGATTAGCATCTCGAAGCATGTCCGTCCTTATTTTGTATATGTCAGTCGACTTGTAGGTCGGTTTCCCGGAGGGTTGCTACCGCGAAAAGGTTTTGTAAGTACATTCTCCCTGAAGGGCTGTGGGTCTTAAGCATTCTTGTTCTGAAAACGGGTATAGATTTTGACCATGTAAGTCAAAATTAGGTATCGGGAACCCCAGGGGCTTTTAAACTTAACATACTTATCTCTTCAACTCGGAAAGACCGAGTAGAGAAAGAAAAGAAACCAAAAGCTACCATTCGAGCTGAGTTTCAGAGGAATTTGACCTGTATCTGTACTAACAGAACAATTTTCTGGTACAACAAAATACAGGTAGAACGTTTCAATAATATTTTGTCCTCCAAATCCTTTTACTGCCTATGACGTTCAGGTGTTCTGCTGCACGTTCGTGACACAGACGGCCCAAGTCGGAAGCATTCGTACATAAATTAAGTTCCGGAAATGCTACTCGGACAATACCGTCTTGTGCACGTTTCAGACATCCTGCTGGATTCGAAAGCTGCAGGATGAGAGGCCCTCTGTCATTATCCGCTTTCGTTCTCCTTTCTGTCTTTGCAGTGTCATTTTGCAAAGATAATCAGGATACAGGCAGTGAAACTATTGTGAGAGCCCGTCTAGAGGTGAGTTGAAGTCAGCTTGTTTATTAATCATGTTAAAACACACCGACTTTTCAAGAGTTAAAGGTTCGACCAGTTTCGATCTGTTAAACAGCTGTAAGATTCATTGTAAAAGCAGTGTTGGTGCAGTTTTAATTGTTGTTCTAGTAGAGAGCTTCCTGTGATGTAATTGTATTTTTTTTTTTTGGTGCCTTAGCAGCCGTCGAGAACCTAAAGAGTACAAAACTGCAGCTTTTGAACGCGTGAATTATTTCTTTTTAATTATTGAGCTTATTTCTTTGTATGAATCGTCTTCAGAGAAGCCAGTTAGATTATTCTTTTAATCAAATTAGGCTTGCCTCAGAGAGTTTCTCTCTATTGGATCGATCAAAATTGATAAAATCGCTGTGAAATGACTAGTTACTGAAAAATCGGAAATAAAAGATTGCATTCCTGCTAATGTATTCCTTGATTCCATTGTTACAAGTAGTTTTTACTCCTTTAATATTTTATTGTTTGCGGTCATTGTGGTGAAACCTCGTCTTTTTCAATGGCCAGAGAGGTCGTAATTTTGCTGTTCATTAGGCAATATGTGATGACTATTCCGTCATTTCAGGAAGAGGGAGGCTATTTCATAAAGACAGTGTTGAAAAGGGGCATTATAATTATGCATATGAGCCTCTAGGGGAGAATCAGTTAAAATTTCTTAAAGAAGTGATTTTTTCTTGTTTTAATATTGTGAGACAAAATTAAAACAGGGTACTGGAGAGTGATACCTTGAAAAATTGTGGCTTGGCAATGATTCCAACCAAACTTGAAATTTGGTCACCCTATCCAATAATTCATGTTGTTGATAATGCAATTATTTTGGTAAATTACTTTCATGATTTTGTGGCAAAAACTGTAGAGTCTTAATCTTGGATTTTTAAACAAGGGTCTTGGTGTCTCAGTGAGTTTTGGATTTCACCATTAAAATCTGAGCCTCTGATCCTGAAAACTGAGATTTTTACTTTTTTTTTCCGCTGATAACAAGACAAATAATACCAAACTGCAGAATTTACTATGTTTCTCAAATTACTAATATTCCTCTTGATGGGGTGGTTTCAAGGTCAGAAGTAGAGGGAACAAAGGATGCATGCTATTATTTGTGTGTGTGTGTTTGTCCTTACAGTTGTTTTTAGGCTGATTTTAATATTTTGGAAAAAGTATATTGATACAGCTGAGTAAAGCTTTTGTGAGAAATATAAGTGACTAACAAGTAGCTTCACCTCATAATAGCCATACACTATCCAGCAAACAGGAAATGAGAATACTCAAACTTATCAGGTAGAAGTTGTTATCTTACTCTAACACCAAATTACGTATGATGCACGATCCTCGCAGTAGAGAGCACTATTTATGCAATAGCAAAAATCAGACTTAAAAAAAATCAGGCCTGTATGGGATTTTTTTTTTTCAGGTCTGATTTTCGCTATTACATAAATAGCGCTCTCTACTGCGAGGATCGTGCATCATATATATCTAATACCACAGTTCAAAATATATAAACTTCATATATTCATTGTATCTAACATCAAATTGTTGTGACTAACTTGCAAGGAAATATGTAGCAACCAGAGGGTAGAATTAACAATCAGATTATGGGAATTAAACGGTTAAGGTATCAGACTTTTTTACACATCTTTTGTAAAGGAAAAAAGGTTTACATACTCAGTCTCAAAGTACTCATTTTTTTTTTCTTTTACAGACTTGTGGT
Organism: Stylophora pistillata; assembly: GCF_964205215.1. Lineage (NCBI taxonomy): Eukaryota > Metazoa > Cnidaria > Anthozoa > Scleractinia > Pocilloporidae > Stylophora > Stylophora pistillata. The sequence continues at coordinate 24,637,658 of NC_142531.1, read as the reverse complement.
GGATGACGTTTGAATCGCCTCCCTGAGGTAAGATTTACTCCTAAGTTGCATTCTCTTAAATTAGCTTGGTTAAAAAGAAAAAAGAATTCTTGTCAACAAGTTTCTTTCTGTCATAATCTTGTGTATGTGTCAATGGAAATCCCACTTTCTTTTTTGCTAGGTGTTAGGTTACATTGTTACGCCCTGTTTTTTTTTTAGTAAGCTCAGCATCTAGAAGTTCAGTACTGCAGTAATAATAATAATAATAATAGTAATAATGATAATATTTAAGATCTATATTGCACATTTTCTATAAAATAATCAATTGAAATGCACATTACAAACATAACAAACAGAAAATAAGAACCTATTTACAATCACTATGAAATCGAAGACAAAAACTACACTATTACAATTGGCTATAAGAAGAGTAATTTGCAGAAAAAAAGAAGCCATTAAATATAAAATCTAAATATAAACTAGTCGCACTAACAAAATGCCTTGCTGAATAAAAATGTCTTAAGTTTCATTTTAAAATCACTTTTGGTGCAATCAGATCTAATGCTTACGGGAAGACCATTCCAAAGCCATGGCACTGCTGTCACGAAGGATTGATGCCCCCTTTAGTAAGGCCCTCAGTAGAAATCAAAACTGTCTATGGTATTATATCAGAGTTAAGCTAGCCTGTCCTACACTTTTTAATCAGTAGAATAAATTATGTTCCTTTTATACTTCAACAGGTGAAGGCTTTCATTTCAGAGCTTTTGCCTTTCCAGTATCCTTTTAGTGTTAGCCATTAATGTAATTTGAAACTTGAAAATGGTAACAAGAAAACAAGAAGGAATTAGGTGAATAAAAAGAGTTCTGATTTCCCCATCTTTTCAGGGAAGGCTTTTCCTTTAACTAATTTATTCTTGTTTTTCTTGTTTTCATTGTTCCCACAAATAGGGTAGCCCCATTTTCTGCCTATAAACACACACACACAACCCACAATTCCTTCATTTGTTCTGACAAAGGGCTAACACTCCAAACATCAGCTTTAAAACTCTTTACAGTGGCACCACTACTCCTAAATGCTCCATGCTTAGGAAACCAGGATAACCTGCAGAAGTGTGGAGGATGGGGCACAAATGCTGACTTCACACGAACTTGTCTTAAACAGTATTTTCTCCCATCTATAATTTACCAAAACATGTCAGTTTTATTCCTTTATGATGAATAGCCATGATGTGAACATTAAGTACATTCCTGGTAAAGACCCAACCATGGTGTTCTTAAATGCTGACAACAAGGTGGTGCTGGTGAGTTAACCATTTTTACCATTTCACTGCTATGAATGGTGGCATTGTTTTCTAAAAGTCTAAAAATCTAACTTTATCTGACAAAGGTTTTGATGTCTGTCTGTACAGACACTGACACCTCTTAGTCATCTGACAGCTCACAGTTGGTCTGGTTTCTATTTGGTGTTCCTCCACACAGGAGGAAGATGTTTCAGAAATGAAGACAGAAGAAATATCCCAACTTTTAGAGAAGCACGGATTGCCTAAGTCAGCAGAAGCCAGGAGTGAAGTTCCCGAGGAGCCCGATGAGCCAGAGGAACCAGAAGAGCCGGAAGAGCCAGAAGAAGAGGAGCCAGAAGATGACGAAAGTGAAGAATTTGATGAAGAGGAAGATGAGGGAGATGATACTTTAGACCATACTGAACTTTAGATTCTTTTTCTTCTAATATCTATGAGCAGGATAATTTGGGTAGAGTGTAGGTTTTTCAAGTGGCCGTACATGTTCACATAAATTCATTTCCTTGTATTTTACAGGCAAAAAAAATTAATATAAAATTTACAAATTTGTGTTTCTAGACTATATCTTTCATATTTCTTTAGTATAATTTACAGCACAAATTGTCAGTAATGTAGAGAAGACAAAGTGTTTGGTATGACAGCTTTCGCGTCACCCCAGACTGTGAAGGTGTTTAAGAGAACATGACACAGTTGTGGATAAATTAAGTTTTAATTTCACAACTGTTGAGAAACACTCTTGCTACTTTATGAGAATGGGTTCTTGCCATGGAAGTTGTTTCAATGCTTTGTAACTGAAAGAATAAAATGATTTGAAACAAAAATGAAGTCATGATATGTATTTATTAAAAGGAATGGGTAACAAATTCTCCTGGGCCCAGTTGTTCGAAGGCTGATTGGCACTAACCCAAGGTTAAATTCTAATCAGGGTTTCTTTAATCCTTTGTTCAAGTCTTTTTTGGGATAATACTCCTTACACTTTTTAGAGCATCCAATCACCAAGTTGTAGACAAAAAGAATTCCACTGAATTTCCTTTTAAAGCTTTGAGATCTGAAATCAGATTTTACAGTAACCCTGGGTTATCTTAACCCAGCTTTGAACAACTCGGCCCTGGTCTACAAATATCCCCTTTTCAACATGAAATGTATAGATACAATGAATATATGAAGTTCATATATTCATATATTGCATAGATAGCGCTCTCTACTGCGAGGATCATGCATCATACATATCTAATACCGCAGTTCAAAATATATGAACTTCATATATTCATTGTATCTGATTTATCATCACAGGTTTATTACGAATCAACTTAATGGCCTGCTCCCAGTTGGCTTGTTAGCTCAATTGGTAGAGCGCTGCACTAGTATTGCAGAGGTCAGTGGTTCGAATCCCGTACAGGCCTGATTTTTTTCAGGTCTGATTTTCGCTATTGCATAAATTGCGCTCTCTACTGCGAGGATCGTGCATCATACGTATGAAATGTATAGAGAACTATACAGAGAATATGCATACTGATGCTAGGTGTAAAAAGTAAAAAGTTCATTTCTGCCATTTTCTTGATTCTAGCCAAGAATTCTTAGAGTAACACTGATGTACTGCAGGAGCTCCATGAGTAATACTTTTCAAGCACCTCATTTAAGGGACTCCTGCAGCATCTTGGCATCATTCAAAGAGTTCCCTGCAGTGTGCCTAGGAAGGAGTGGTATATGTTCATTTCCTGAACATCTCTTGATTATTCACCAAGGAGTGAAGCAGGTGTTCCAAGGGCTGTTGATGCTATTTCTTAGGCAAACCTGAATCATTTTAATCAAGCTTGAAGGCTCCCAATTGCTGATTTGAATTGTGTAGTCAATATTGTTAGGAGACTGCAAGCTCATTTTGGACAAATGGCTGACCCTCAAAATGTCTGCTTTAGAAACTCTTCACAGTGACCATTATTAGTCACCAGTCTTTTGCAAATTGACCTACCCCCCTTCTGTTAACTTTTCTCATGTTTACTCAAGAATTATTGACAGCAATTGAGAATTGGTTGGCAGATAAATGATAACTTTAACCTCTGGATTGGACTAGCTTGAGTTCTGCCTTTGCTAATTGTTGTGTAAAGCAATGGACTAAGTCTTAAAGATAATAAGAAAACTCAACAGAGATTTATTTTCCCACAATATGTCGGCTCCAATGTGACACATCAATATGAGGCTGACAAGTGACAGCCTGAATTCTAATGTCATACACCACACTGATACGTGTGCCACAACAATTTGATTGATTTTAACAATTAAGCTTTAGTTATATGCACAAAAACAATGTGTTTCTATTCTGACTATAATCAAGCACAAACAATTGTGCTTGTTTCATTATCTTCATTTAAAGACATTTTGTTGTACGTATGATTCAACACCGAAGATGGCTATTTAAAATTAAACCTTAAGTGGTGATGATATAAGTTTTACAAAATGTTTTTTAATATGTAAGTAAGCAAATATGTTCTATAATTAATAATAGAAGCTCTTAATATAGGGTATAAAATATAAAGGGAAAAATGTTAAGCAACCATTTGCAATCTTATTACCTTTAAAAATTGGACAAACTGCACAAGAACTGGGAATAGTGGCAAATATGTAAGGATTATAAAGATGGACACTGATGATGATGTTGATAGCAGTGCGTGTGGTGAGGACAATGATGAATTTGTAAATACTATCCAAGATATTACCTTTAAATAATCTTTATGCCATATATTTTGCTCAATAAGAAAGAAAAGAAATCATTATTAACAACAAACCTATATTTACACTGAGCAATTGTGCCATGTATTTGTGACAATGATCATAAAATTGTAAGTACTTTCAATTATTGCTAACTATGATCTTGTAAACATTCATTTAGGAATTCTATCACAGTCTGCGCAAATTCTTTTGGTTTCTCTGAATGAAGCCAGTGACCACTGTCAGGGATAAATTTAATGTCTGCTCTGGGAAACAGTTTGCGAATTGCAGGAAACTCCTCCACTCTGAAAAAGAAATAATAAGTTGTGTCTCTTAACACATGATATTAGACGAACAGGAAGAACTGCACTTGATAGTTATGTCCATTCAGTTACTATGAACAACATGGTATTTAAATAATACATGTCTTGCCACTTAGAAAATGAATCCCAACCTATCAGTGATTGATTTTAACTGGTTGATTTGGCATAACTGTGAAATTTAGAGTGTTTTTACAAAATTTAAATGACAAAACAGTCTGGGCCAGTCTTAAGTATATTTGGGATCCTCAGAGTAATCATTCAATAATTAAAAATCCCTACTCATGAACTGAGAAGCTTCTCTTCAAACAGTCATATTTATATTCCTGCTGAAAATAAAAGTGCATAAAATGAAATTGGCAAAAATAATTGACAAAAAATGATTTTCATGACAGTAATCTTTACTGTCACTGTTTACTTTATTTTAATCTTTCTTTTTAATGTTATAACTGTTGGAGCCACAAATCTTTCAAGGTTCACAGCACACTGTCAATTACTTTGAAACACCATAATTGCACTTACTGGATGTAGTCTGATTTCGCTCCACCAACAAAAAGTGTCATTCCCTCAAACTGTTTGTGAGGAAAATTTGATGGAAAGCCAGCAACTTCAGATATGTTATTCTCCAAGGCTTCCAGGTTAATTCTCCACTTAAAACCAGCTTCACTTTTGATAAGGTTGGTAAGAAAGAATGACCTTAAAAATGCATTCTACATCAAACAAGCAGAAAAGATAGAATGACTTTTGTGTCACGATTTGAGCCTCATATCAACCTAACCAACTACACCTAAAGATCAGTATGTACATTCTCCATACTATTCTTTATACATTTACTAAGGTGCCGATAAAGGAGAATTTGTTTAACAATCAAGAGCTTGTTTAGTTGATGATCATTTCCTTTATTCTTGTGACATTAATATGATTCAGGGTGATACTGTTAGGAGAAATTAGATACTAGTCATGCTTAACCCTTTCACTCCCAAGATCTTATTAGCAATTCTCCTTACTGTCTGCCATACAGTTCTCATAATGTCAGTTTGGAGAATTTGATATTGAATCAACTGATAAATCCCTGATTTTCTCTTTTCCTTATTCTCATTATTTGTCTGCTTGATATTGTATTGATATTGTAAGGAGAAATTCTGTCTTGGTTGCTCATGGTGGTTAAAGGTTAAAAGTGAAAGTGTTACAAGACAACAATACTTACAGGTACAACATACATCAACATCTTTTCAGCATCTTTCTTATCCTTGATGAGATTTAAATTCATTGCCCGCTTTGTTGCAAGATAGCGTGGAATATCTTCATCTAAATACAGTTTTGTAGGGGACATGTCTACCACTATAAGACTGTCCACAAACTCTGGATGAGACAGAGCAAATGTCATGGCAGTTTTTCCTCCCATACTGTGACCCATTAAAACTGCTTTTGAAAGGTTCAGTTCTTGGAACAAATGCCATACATCCAGAGATTGATCAAAGTAGTTCATGTCTGGACTATGATCACTTTGTCCATGATTCCTTGCATCAACAGTAACTACCTACAGTAAGAGAGTGTGAAATTCTGAGATCAGAAGGCTGTTTGCTTAACCATCTGCCTTTTAGTTATCATCTGTTGAAAGGAATGATTATCACAAAATTTTACTTATATCATTCTATAGGTAAATTCGTATCTTAGTTTTTCAGTCTCCCTTTCAATTTCCATCTGTGGTGAACAAAATAAGTATCAGATGACTTTCTTACTATCTGACTAACTGACAATATGATTTCTGTCTGTCCATCTGCATCTGGCAGGACAATATGAAACATAAAAAACCTTTAAATGTAGAGATTATGTACTAAAGGGCAATTTCTAATTCTCTGTGTGTGTGTGTGTGTGTGTGTGTGTGTGTGTGTGTGCATGCGTGTGTGTGTGGCTGTCTATGTGTCTGCCTGTTTGTTGATCAATCTCTGACAAACAGAAAATCAGTGAAGAGTGCTGTGACTGTTCACCTGGACATTTTTGTATCCCAAAGTTAATTATTGATTATGTAATTTCCTTTTTATTTTCCACTCTGAGCATAGAAATTGTCAAGTGTACAATTCAAGTAATTTAAATTTTAAAGTGTCACCTGGAAAACCCATGGCAAAATTGCTTAAATTATTTTTGAACATAGTGACAGTTTTGGAAAAACTGATAATACAGAAGGATGCTGGTTGTGTACCTTTCTGTCAGTTTCCCTGTTAAATAACTTGGCCAGTGTCCTCCAGTTTGTTTTTGATCCAAACAGGCCATGCAAAATAACTATAGGTGGTAAATCTTCCCCTTCAGAGGTTGCATCTAAGCTCTCATAAGCTAATTTAACTGCTGAACTAAAAAGACCAGCAAAGTTACATAATAAGAAAAAAATACGTTTTGATTAGGTAACGTCTTTCTTGTGCGGCTCTTAGCCGCTCCAGTTCTAGTTCTAACATTTTTTTTCTAGTTCTAACAATTTTTTAGGTTTGATTTTGATCCAGAAAGATATCCTCGTCAACCACTTTGCTCTAATCAAACAAAACTGGCAGCAGTACACAATGAGGATATTATGTTTGATCCACCCTTCCGGTCAATGTTTATAAACAACTTCCTTAAATGGCAATTTTTGTAAGTTGGTTAAAGACAAGTTTCTCACCTCCCATTTATTGTGCTGTAATGTGAAAAACTTTGCCATTGCGGTAAGTAGCCTGTTTCAGCACGCAAACGACTATTACAAACAAAATAACACAACCTCTTGAGGCGTAAAAAGTTCATAATCGGTTTCAACTGTCCATCAATGCAAGGCGTCCCAATCAGCTGGCCTTAATAAATACTTTTACTAGGAAGCCAAGCCTTCATAGATAGGTTGATAACAATCTGGGTCGAGCTAAGCCCCACCTCGAATGCCCCACGTGATCACAATTTTCTACTCTTCTCAAGCTTACTTCCTGTGAGAAGCAAAAGGGAAATATTCCCTTTTCTATTTAAGCTTGTATAGTTATTTTAAATGCGTATTCAGATATGGCTGCCAGGGATTATGATCATTTGTTCAAGCTCTTAATCATTGGGGATAGCGGTAAGTGAGAGGAAAATTCTGACTTCAATAAGGAAACCGGAATGGGACATAGCTAAGTTGAAAGTTGTAAACGTTAACGTCGCAAAAATTGCCAATGGCAGCAGAACAAACCGTTGTAGTTGTAAATTCATACAGAAATGTCTAGGTCTTTTATAGCATGCTGAATAAGGCTGATATGTTTCAGCTGTCCTGATAGGAGGGCGTCTATTCACAATCATTGCCTTTGTAAACAAACTGGCCATAATCGCTTGTGCGAACACGAATGATCATGTGTCGATGACTTATGGCGTTGTGGACGAGTTTTGAAACCAATGAGAATTAGTTCAGTGGTTCCTTGGTGGAGCTAGGTATATCTAAGCAATTCTCTAGGTTTTCTGTCAGCTTTTATGTTTACACAACTATATTGTCAAGAGTTTAACAACATTCAAATTATATTTACAAACAGCTGATTCTAGCAGTGTGTATCGTGTTATTAATATTGCAAACTTGTGCAGAAAAAAGTCGCATGTAAAGCTTCTCTGTTAAGAGAAAGGAAACCAAAGTAAAAATCCCGGGAGTCATAACCGAAAATGGGACAAATTTTAGCTCAATTTCACGCTAAATTTCACCTTACATGTATCTAAACCTTGTATTTGACGCGCGCACTTCATTTGAAAATACGTTGACCGTGATGTAATATTGTACAAACGAACAGTTAGTGCTTTTAAAATCTTTTAATAAAAAAGACCAGTGTGGGTGTTTAGCAAGTAGAAAAGTGTAGTTAAGAGGAAAGAATCATTTGGCATTCAAACAAAGGTGTTTGAATCAGTTTGACCTCATGACTTTGGTGTGATGCTTTAGCCCCTAGCTTACACTCTTACACTTACTCTGTGGAGGCCCTAAGGGAAAATATTTAGTTTAGTCAGGTGAATTTATTAGCTTCGCCGACCGGCAGGGACACCGCAACAGCTTGTGCCAATTACTGCGGTGCCAGTAAACCCACCCTTCCCACCCCAGGGGAGGACATCCATCACACAGTAATCTCGTGTGTAGGAAATTAATGTCTCCTACCCCCAACCCTGCAGGAGACGGGACCTCCATTTATTCGTCCCTATCCGAGAAGACTAGAATATCTAACCATTTCTTGATGTTATAGAAAGGTAGCAAATTCCTCTCAATTTTTTTAAGACCTTGAGTGTTGGTCCGGCCGGGGCTCGAACCCTCGACCTCCCGCACAACAGTCCAGCGCACTATCCATTGGGCTAACTGGGCGGCATATATTCTAAGGTCAGCAGAGAAGCTTTCAGTCAAGGGTGATAGAGGCATAACATTGAAATATCAGCTTCCTAAATTAGTATTACTTATGTAGGCTGTTAATTTCAGTATGATACAATGAATATATGAAGTTCATGTATTTTGAACTGCGGTCGTGCATCATACATAATTTCAGTATATTTTAAACTTTGTAGTACTATGCTGGAATCTCAATCCAGTCTTGTACATTTAGAGTGTGTACAACAGTGTAACCAGATAGGCACAGAAATTTTTCTTAACTTTTAGTTTTGTTGTTCTCTTCTTAGGTGTTGGAAAGAGCAGTTTGTTACTCAGATTTGCGGATAATATGTTTTCAGGTATATACAAGAGATATTTATCTTTTGATCTCCTAAGTTATATCAGAGAATGGGGCTACATTTACTTTCAAAATGAACAGAACTGCTGGTGATGTTTTGCATGTTCTAGCAATGGTTTCTGAGACCAACAGAATTACATTCATTTGTGACTTCTTATTGCTTACTCAAGATTGGCCAAATAAAGGGGTGCTACATGTATGTGTCTGAAAATTTTATACGAGCAACAGACAAACATGTATTACAGTGTAATTTGGTAATATCAACTAAGTTGAAATTGTAAATTGGCCACCATAACGAATTAAAAAGCTGACGTTTCAAGCATTAGCCCTTCATCATTCGCTCTGACGAAGGGCTAACACTCAAAACATCAGCTTTTTTATTCATTAGGGTGGCCAATTTACAATTTCAACTTAGTTGATATAACCAAATTACCTTGTCACCCCCACCAACGCAGCACCACAGTTTCTTTAGAAACTTTCAGCCTTTATTCTTATATTACTGTGTAATTTTCAGTGAACTGAAAAGGGCTGACTTACCTCTCTCCCATTCTATTTCTTGAACTAGATTAAGTTGCTGATTGTTGTTGATATATACATTGTGGAGGGGGCATTGGGTTTTTCAGTTTTGGCCACTTTTTAGATCAGTTTTTCGGTTTTTTTTGGTGCCAAAAAAACATCAGTTTTTCAGGTTTTTTTGGTGCTAAAAAACATCAGTTTTTTGGTTTTGGTGTTCATTGTATTTTCTGTTTTTCTGCTTTTCTGTTTCAAAGCATTTTGGTTTTGGTTTTTCTCAGAAATACTAATAGGTGTTTGGATTTGGTATCCAGTGTGGTTTTATTGGCTTTTCCTATTTGGGTTCTGGTTTCTCTTTGATCTGGGCAGCAATTATGTGCCTCCACTGATCTTGAATAGCCACAAAACCAGTGAACTCCACTTGTCACCACTGTATGGGATCAATTAGAATTTTTATAGCTGGGAAGTTAAAATTCATTGGCTTTTACGGCTCTGTATGTATTATTCCGCTTTGATCAAGTGTTTTTTTGGTTTTGCAGTTGTCAACTATTTTTCTATGGTAACCGTTTTGGGGTGTCGCAGACCCCAGTGCCCCCTTTCATCATGCATTATTCATTAATCCTGAAGTTTTACCAGATTGCTTTCTTTTGGGAAACTTTTTCTAGGATCCTACATTACAACAATTGGTGTGGATTTTAAGATAAGAAAGATTAATGTGGATGGGGAGATGGTCAAATTACAGATCTGGGATACTGCCGGACAGGAAAGATTTCGTACAATAACATCAACGTAAGAACCTTTCTGCAGTTTCAAATTCATTTTAAATGTAAAATGTATTAAATATTTTTTTTAAAAATACAGGTTACAACAAGCTGATGTATTCAGTACAGAGACATCAGTTTGTTAAACCACAGAGAGAGCAGTTAAACAATCATGGTAGTTAATTGTGGTTAAAGATGAAGAGTAATTCAGTATTGCTATGCTAAGTACCCAAAAAACCTAATTGTTTTCTGTGCAATTCATACAACAAGGGAAATAACAAGCTATACTAAGGTCATGCACATGTACTTAATAACTTAGTGGGAATTGTGGACCTGAAAATGTTAGCCCAGAGATCTTGACATTCAGAATGAGTGCATTAAGGTCCATACACTGCCACCAAACTAAGTATTTTCCTCTTCAGCTTGACCATATGTGGTCAATGAGCTGTTTATTTTATGAGCACTGCTCTGTCTCTTTATTCCTTTCTTCTTTTTTTTTCTTGCTGCACCTTGAGTGGCAGTATGCCAGGCTGTGTAGTTGTTTCAGCACTGCTTGCACCATTGTGCACACCCCTCTTACAGGGATCTTGTAATGTTTTTCAATAACTGAGCATGTAGGGCTATATGGATCATCTAATAACTACTGATGTTACGGCAGGAAATTTTTTCAATGGTAGGGTTTCTACAATTGTGTTCATCTTGGCTAGATGAACAATGCAATGTCCTGTATGACAGTGCATTTACAGTCCTCTTTTTAAATAGAGTAGGTCTCTGGTGAAAATATCACTTAACTTTAATTGATTTATGGCTAATGGTCAAAAGATATTACAGAGGAAAATAAAGTAGATCTCTGGTGAAAATATCACATATTAACTTTTATTCATTTATGACTAATGATCAACAGATATTACAGAGGAACACATGGAGTTATAGTAGTATATGATGTAACAAGTGCTGATACATTTGTAAACGTGAAAAGATGGTTACATGAAATTGATCAAAATTGTGATGATGTCCAGAGAATTTTGGGTGAGTCAGTTTTCATTGCATAATACCTATTTTATTGAAATAAATTTTGGGGAGAATTCTCTTTGTAATTACATTATAAGAGAAGAATCTAAACAGGACTGATATTGCCTGTTCCACTCAGTATTTTGTGGCTTCCAGTAGCTATTTATTTTAATTTTGTTTCTCTTGTTTGCTGTTCATGAATTAATCTTGATGCCATGAATTGTTAATATGTAATGACAACAAAAAAAGGGATAATAGAGCAGAACTTCTTTACAGCACTCCAAGCTACAACTATTTTGGTCAACATGGTGATTGGGAAAACAATTTGTGACTCAATATGTAGTTTGGAGACCTGGATTATGCTATCTTTGGTATCATGCAATTTGCAGCCTTGTAATTTGATCATATTTTTTCCTCTCCCAAGTTGGTAACAAAGATGATAATCCAGAAAAAAAGGTTGTTGAAAAAGAAGATGCTGTGAAGTTTGCACAACAAATGGGGATCCAAGTATTTGAAACAAGTGCAAAAGACAACAAAAATGTAGAAGATGTATGTATTGTTCTTCCATATTGTATAATTAGGCCTTCCTTTGTTTTAACAGAAAAATGAAACACTCTTAGTTTGGGTAGTGAGAGAGAGACTGGGATGAATTCCATAACCAGACACATGCAGTGAAACCTGATTAAGATTCTTTTATATCTAACAAGTTTAAGTTCATGTTTTTCAATGATCGTTGGCTATTTTTTCGACAAGGGTTTTTTGTGCTTTTATAACTGCCTCTTGATTTCAGAGTGAAATATACATTTCAAGTAAACAGATAATGCCATATTTAAGATACCCTTACTAACATTCATCAAAAAGTCATGTTGAGATATTGTTGTATAGATTGCCCAATTGATTGGTTCTAGGGTCAAGTGGCTAATCAATCCAGCAGTCAATCAATCAGTTGTTCACTGAATTTACAAATCAATCAACCCTCAACACCCTAAGGTCGGCATACAAATTCTTCATACTGTTCACTATACATTTCCAATGTTATTTATAAGGAGAATTTGTGTAACAGTCAAGAGTTTCATGAGTCAATAATCTTTATAGATGCTTGTCACTCTGAGGCATTAAGGGGTAAATGAACAAATCACTACCTAAACCAGTCAATCATTAAATTGAAAGTTGCCAATCAATCAATCAATTTTCCCATGTGATCAATCAGTGTTTGCTAATCACTCAATCAGTCAGTGACTGAGGCATTGAAATAGTCAGTCAAGCAGCCAGTCAGCCAGTCAACAAGCCATGCAAGACATCTCTTTTTTCCATCCTGTCGTTCTGACCTTTCCGTGTGGCTGTCCATCAGTCCTGTTCATTCTTCAGCCAGTCAGTGAGTCAGTCTGAACTTTATGATTTGGTTAAATTCATTCTTGAACTAGCAAGCACCCAGACTTATTTTGTTTTATTTTCAACATGATTATTCATAGGTATTCAATGCAATAACACGTATGGTTCTACGACAAAAGAAGGAACAACAAGCAAAGGCCAATGAACAATCTGGTGTTATAAAAGTAAAAAAGGACAAAAAGAAATCTAGGAAAAAATTTTCATGCTGATGTATAAAAGACCCAGATTCTACATACTTTTATTATCAATGCAGTGTGAACTGTGTTAGAATATGAACCTGTATTTGCCTTTTGGGTAAATTGTTTAGAGGTTGTTTTTAAGCTTGCTTGATGCCTGCAAATGTGACACAATATGCCACATGAATCCGTTAATTCTCAGATATATCCTGTTTTCTTTGCCTTCTTTTCCCATTATGTACAGATCCTACAATTGTGGCTTACTATCCTCTTGAATTTATAGAATGCTGGTAGTTATTGTAAAACTATTGCTGTATTTTTGTGTTTTCTGGCAAAACAAAAATGAAAATGTATAAGTGTACATGTAGAACTGTATAAACTTTTTTTTTCCGTGTCAAAAAGCTATGAGCTGGCCATGTTTGATTTCTTGTGTTGCAGATAGTACTTGTAGATGATGCTAGCACCATGTGTTACAAAGGGAGAGAGTACAAAATCAATAAATAATAGCCACACAACAATAGACATTGTAGAGCAACCCAAGATTGGTTTTACCTAGTAAGTTCTTTAGCATTGATCAGCAATAAACTTCAGCTGCCGGAAGCAGTTATTTACTTTCCAGCCTTCATAAACATACACGTCTTACAAGACAAGTTGCCGGTCTCAGAAAAAAATCAGATCAAGACCTACCTGCTAAACTGGGAAAGGTGGGGTGAGGTTTGTTCAACACTTGCTTACAGAGAAATGCATGCATGAACTTACAAATACATTTTCATCTAGTTCTCTCTTTTCCCAGGAAAGTCCTCTTCCAACCAAAATTTAGCCTCTGCTGCAATATTATTTTACTAAATGAAGTAAAGGACCAGTATTAGAGTCTTTGAAAACTTGACCTACCGGTATTTTTATTTATAAGAAGCTTGTTTGGTTGAAAAGTGACTCCCCATTGCTGTTTCCTGGTCATAAAACCAGTAACTTGCTGAGTTGATGATGATATTTGCTATTAACACTTCCAGTCCTTAATTCTGGAATTACAGGTTTATTAATTAAGTCAATAACTTCTTGTGGTGAACATTTTATAGTGTTTCTCATTAACACTGCATTAATAATTTTCAAATACAATAAAATCCCCACCTTCCCACTACATGTAGACTTGGACTGTTTTTTTTTTTTTTAAAGGGGGTGGGGGTATTAGCTGTGAAGTTGTTCATTTAAACTTCAGCACGTGTATGTGTATGTGGTTTTTCAGCACCTATTTACAAATATAAATGCTAACTATATCTGACAAGCAATTGTTAAATTCTAAATTCTAACTGTCACTCCATCATTTGTTCATGGCAAGTTTCAGGACTTTCTTAAAGGCCTTTACAGATGTAACGTTTCTCAGGTCTTCATCTAACATGTTCCACAGAGATACTGCTCTATTCTTTTATCATTTAAGATTGTTTTGCTAAAACTTTAAACACAATACCATACACTAGAACCAAAAAAACAAACAAATAACCCAAAGAAAACACCGTTTTGTAATTTACTCATTCCCATGATTAACCCTTTACATCCCAATATTGGTATGCATATTCTCCATACTGCTCTCCATAAATTTCCTGGGGGCGTTGACAAGGAGAATGTGTGTAACAATTAAGAGCTTTATTCCTGTGACCTTAATGTCTGATCTGGAGGTGATATTGTAAGGAGAAATTAGATGCTGGTCACTCTCAAGGGCCAAGAGGATAATCTAAAGGGATTCTTGCAGGCATGAGATGACAAAAATCAATTCTTCATTCCAACAAACACTTGCGCCCCCAATCTATAATGACATCTGGCTTCAAGCTAGTTGGTTGTTGTGATATTGTGGAACACAAGCTGTGATTATTAGGTGTTATTTAATCTATTATAAGTGACATGGTACTGATTATGGTATCCAGTGTCTTTATTTTGATGAAGGTAACCACCATAATGGCCTGTGTATATTATTGTGTACACATAAACTGAAAAGAGTTTTCACTGCTTTCCACTTTGAGAGTTTCTGGTAGCCTACAAGCCTGCCATCAATGAAAGCAGTGATTTTAAATCAGAAATTTATATCTTGAGTAAATAAATCTCCGTCACGGGTCAGGCTAGCAAACTCAGATCTATGAGCATGGCACTATTGTCGGACTCGCTTGTAATTATGGGGAAATGACTCAGTTGGCACCAAACTGGGATATGAAGGCAATAATCATTGTTTTCTTTTAAAACGTATTTTATTACAATATGCCTTTTTTCTGATACAGTGGTGCTGTCAAAAATTGATTGATATCAACGCGTGACCTTATGGTTATGGTATTGTTAAGTTACTTTGTATTGCTCACTACTGAATGCAAGTGGAGACGTGTTAAATCTACTGAATGCAAGTGGAGACATGTTAAATCTACTGAGTGCAAGTGGAGACATGTTAAATCTACTGAGTGCAAGTGGAGACATGTTAAATCTACTGAATGCAAGTGGAGACATGTTAAATCTAACTCTTCAGGGAATTGATGAACTTGAAGTGAAGTGATATACGTAACAGACAATACTCATACGTTATGCAAATAGACCTGCCGGCTCTTGTTAATGTTTTTAAGTATACTTGGCTTTTTTCAAATCATCACTGAACTTTATTTTACTAAAAACCATTAACATTACAAGGGAAGAGGTTGCACAGTCGCGTCTCTTTGTTTGAGCCTAAAATGGAACAGTCCCTACCGCCAATCTGTGGATGGGGATTATCACAAAAACGGGTTCTCTCTTGAATTCCTCCCCCACAATCTGCGTCGCATGGCAACCAGGGTGACCACATGCTGTATCCCCCATCAACTGTACAGGTGAACAATAAATTTTAGTTAAAGTTGCGCGCACGCTTGAACAGAATTGATGAGTCATCAGTGACATAGCTGAGCGTTTTAATTTTATATTCTTTGTGGGGGATCTTTAGTTTAGATAGAGAGGGGGCGAGCGTAGCTTGTAAGGTCAAGGCGACTTCCCTTTGCCAAAACTTCTTCAGATTTTTTCAGGGAGTGCAGTGTCCAGCGGTTTGCTGTTCGTCTTGTCAAAGCATGCGCAACATGTGGTACGAATTTCTTTAACAGTTTATCAGTACCTAGTTACAGCCACGGACAGGGTGAGAGATTTCTAAATACCCTGACCAATCACACAAGTTAACAACCAAATCCTCCCCTAGAGGTCAACATTAGTGTAATAATTGATTCTAGTCTCTGTTGGCAAGCTTAAGTACCTGGACAGCTCCTCGTGTTGCAGGTTCGTGTTTGTAGAGGGCGTCCAAAGCAAGGCTTTCCACCATTCATTGGGGTGGGGTTTGTACAAGTTCTAACTCGCCGCTGAATTCCTCCGCTGCCGCATGTTTTGGAGCAAGGACCAAATGCGCTCCATGGACTGTATCCTCCATCCACTGTGGTGAAGAGTAAAACAGTTCGGAATACAAATTCATATACATGTAATTCTTACATGGGGGAAAGTCTATTTGCACTCAGTTCTTACATGGGGCAAACTATTTGCACGCAGTATTCCATTGGTATACCATTCTGATAGAGGATTCTCAATGTTGTTCAAAAACATTTCAAGAAAGCCGAGATATTTATCAGAAACTCGAGTCTGTCCATCAGAATGTACATGTCTTAGTATTTGTTATTTTGCAATATTTTTGACCTTTTTCAAACCAGAGGTCCAGAGACGGTTGGGGAAGAGAGGCTCAGTTTAATGTCGCGAAAGACACCATGTCGAGTCTGTCAACGGGTCTATTCTTTAAAGTACAACCCTTCTTTCCGTAAACTTCTTAAAGTTTTTTTCCATTCCTAAATGTTTCAAAAGTAAACCTTCATTGATTGCTGACAAGGGAATGTAACAGTTTATATTCTCTTGTTGCTGATTATACCTGGACAGCCACGGCGGTTGCAGCGTCGAACTTGAATGGCTGGTCCTAACGCATGACACATCTTTCCGTCACCAGAGGGCAGGGGGTTGTTGCAAATTCTGGTTCGCACCTGAGCGCCTCCTCCACAGGTCCTGTCACAGTTACCCCAGTCTGACCAGTCACTGTATCCGCCATCTGAGAGAAGAAAATGGAAGCCGTCAAGTTTAAACATAACTTCTATCGACTTAACTACATACACGACGCTGCCGAGAAGGGAACGATGAAGTTCACGGAAACTGAAAGTGACGTAGAATTGAAACGTCTTTAAATGATGTTCAACGCTCGTACTGGAAAAGAGCATTTGTGATCGGAGAGTCCTTGCATGATAAATGATTTAAACTTTTCGCCTCCTGACTTCGTGCGAAGTTCTTCCGCTTTAAAGGTCTCGAGTTCCACCATCTTATTGGGGAAAATTATTGTTCCACTCATGAACTTAACTTCTTATTGCCAGTTGAACTAACTCAGTTGAAGTTTTTCCATGGCGACATTATAAACATCAGTCCCCTCAATCATTGTCTTTCAGTTAATAGACCACCTCTTACGCCGAACCAATTATATTCACATACTGATCGGCCGAAGATCGCGACCAATGTGATGTAAACGATTCTTTTTTCTTTTTTTTTTTTTGCCGTAATCATCCAAGATTTCGCCTAGTAGGATCTGTTCTACTCGTTTGTGTTGCGTGTGCGCCAAAAGATGTGTGGACCACGATGGGGATGTCTAGCGTGTAGCTTGCGCGTGATATAGTTGAACGCGTAAACTTACCTTGAGTCAATGCGCGAGTGAGACCAGGCTCGGTTCCACGTTGCAAGCTTGAGACTTTTGGGCTATGAAATGCTAAATATCGTAAAACAATGTTGGAAATCAGTTAAGAAAGATCGTAGAATTTGAACTCGGTCTCATATTTGTTACCAACGTGGGCTAAAGAACTAAAAATGAGTTCCCCAGCGAGGATTTCAAACTCAGAACGTAACGTTTAGGGATTTAAAATCTTGATTCGTGCGTGTAGCCTTTTTTATAATTTACACTTGATTGATGTTTCAAAAATATATTTGAATAGTAAAAATTCGTTGAAAATCATAAAAACTTTACTGTTCAAGACGTGTCAAATGTTAAACTTTAGAGTTAATAATGTAAGTAAAACACTTTCTATTCACCGCTATCATTTAGGTTACCTGCATAAAGTGTCGCTGGATTAAAAGCGAATAGCTTGACGCTTTGAGCAGCTAGACCTTGGCTTGGAAGAATTTGAGAGGTGTAAGCTGTCGGTTTATAAAATACAAAAAGAATGAAGAGTGTGTAAAAGAAATCAACAACGCAGTTTGGTCAACTCTTGTCAGTCTTAGTGAATTAGCAGAATGATTTCCTTTCATTTGTCCGTTAGTAAGCACTTCATCATCAGTTGATTCGTCATGTAGCCCGTCATGCAGTTCGTCAGTCAGTCTCGCAAACAGCCAACTGGTCGTTAATTGGGCAAGTCAGTCACGTAATCTTTCGGTCAATCGTTAGGTCTGTCAGTCAGATCATTCGGTCCACTGTTCATTCATTCAGTCAGATGACTCGACCAATGATTTAGTCTGAACACATATTTTGTTGTTTGGTCGCTCAATCGATCCGTCACTTAGTTACTTAGAACTTATCAAGTTAGTCAGGCAGATCAATTATGCATTCGGTCTGCCAGTCATCCAATCAGTTAGAAGATAACATCAACGATCAGTCCGTCATTCATTAAGTTGGTCGCTTTGTAACTCAGTCGGGTTGACAGTCGGTCAGTCTCTCTGTCTGTCCGTTTGATTATCTACAGTTCATTTGCGCGCCTTCTTTCCGCAGACTTAGACGATTTTCTTACCTGAGCAGATTCGATCAAAACATGATTGATGTTGAATGGAAAGTCCGTTACACAATCTGCCATTGGGAAAGAGTGTTGGATTAATACAAGAGCGCCTGCGAACTCGAAATCCAACACCGCAGCTCTTGGAACATGCGCTCCAGAAACTCCAAGGCGTAAACAGTTGATGACTCACATCACTTCCCTTGGGTAACAGGCCTGAGCAAGAGATACGGATATTACCGTGAACTTCTAAGTTTCCAGTATGCATGCGTAGCCTCGCAACCATTCATTAACAGTTCTTAGTATGGCAGAAACTGAATAAAGCAAGCAGCTTGATAAAAAGGAATTTTGCCTCGAAGGTGGATTGATTATTTTTGCCATGGATAACGCCTCTGCGGGATTATGTTCGACCGACAGTGGATCCAACAAAATGAACAGTTTAAGGTTTCAATGACAAAGCGATTTGTTAAAATTAATAGGGCTGCGTAAATAGGTCCAAAATAATAGGGCTGTGTAATGAGGTCCAAATTTCTTAAGGTGAACATTTTTATGAATTCGATGGAATCCTACCAGGCTTTTGGCTTTTGAAGATTAGAACATAGATTAGATCAGGGTAATTTGGAAAGACAGGAAACAACAAGAATGGGACAAAGGACAGTTACCACTCAAGAATTCCAGGGGAAATGTTATAGGAAAAAAATAGAAACATCAAACCATGCGTTGTATTTTTGAAGAGCTGTTAGCTTTATTAAGAAGCAAATAAACCTGGATTAAATAAAAAAAAAAAAACAGTTGTTATCGCCAAGCATTGTTTACTTTGAAAATACTCTCAGTCATTACCTCTTTGGGTGAAAATATTTTTTCTAGAAGTTCATGTTTTGTTCTTATTTTGACTTTCGAAAGTCGTTCTAAAACTTCTATCAACTAGGTTCCAAACTTTGAGAATCTAAAAATGTGAACCTAGCTTCTTACGTTTAGTTATCGGTCAATAGGTAAGATTGTTAGAATAAATTAGCTTATTGCACGCTTGCAAAACAATACAGCGGATTAAGCGGAACGCGTGATTATATGAAGACAGTTCTTCCAAGAATCCGCCAGAGTCATCAGCATTAACCTTACTATCGGTATGGAGTGGTAACTGGTAAAGAGATAAAAATGTGCCACCCAGTTGAAACCGTGAAATATTCGATTATAGAGAACCGAATGTCACAAGAAACATGAAATATATGGGATAGTTCATCAGTCACGATAGGGTCTCCTACTCAAAGCCACTTATGGAAAATCTATTAACATATGGGTTTTTTTAATGCATCATACACCGTGTTGGCGAATTCTTGTAGTCCGTCAATCTGTTTTACTTGGATAACTTAGAGGCAGGCTCTTTCTTTGAATTGGCCCTCGTTCATTTCATCATCCTTATTTTTTGCCGAGTGCCTGCACCTGTGCATTGCTACAAGGTGATTACTTTGTTGACGTAACAAGATCGATCAGGAGATTATTGAAGAAGTTTCAAAAACTGTGCATTGAAAAAAAACAACTTAATGTAAAGTGAAAGTTCAATTTTGACGTAAAGCTCGGTCCGAACTGAACAGAGAACTACAACTCCCTTTCCATTTTTTTTTTTTTTTAAGAAGTGAGGTTCAAACGGAAGTCACTAGCACTCCTATCAAGTGATGTCTATATCTTCTATTGTCTTAGTTGTATGTACACTGCCTTTTGAACTAAAACGTTAAAAGAATCTACGACCAGGAACAACTTTAAGATAGCGATTTTTTCTCTGTCACTTTTGCCTTTTTACCTGGCTTTTGACGAATATGATCCCTGGACAAAATATCACCGAATAAACCTTTTTCTTTTAATTCTCCTTCAGTGACAACTTTGTCTCCAGCTGAGTTGAATTTTTGTTCCTTTTCCCAAGTATGGGGCCGTCTATGAAATTCATTGTTGAATGGTGATCGAAAGGAGGCATCGTTCTGTAGTCTGGTGTAGTGTGAGGTGATTTGAAAGTTTTTATTGTTAATAAGTTTCACTTGTGGTTTGAAAGAAGGATTCGTATTTGTCCAAGGTTTAGTCCTTTCAGGATAGTTAAAACGATGAAACACATGTCGATGTGAAAATTTGCTCCGATCATTCGGGTGTACATTAGCAGCAGGTGAATAATGCTGTATTCTGCTTTGGTGCGTGTAGGGACCGCTGTTGCTTATTTGTAAGCCTGGGACAAACTTGGGCTGATTTTTTGTGGTTTTTGTTTCGAATGTCGGCAAAGAAAAGTTATCCAAACTCTCCTCACGAGAGACAGGCCGCATTGAGTTTGGCAAGAGCTTGTTTTGTTTTGGGGTTCTGATATTGAAAGGAGTATTTCGATACCTACTTAATGATGGTTGTGCAATCGATTTGGTTTTCTTTTGTTCGAAGGGGAATAGTTTATGAAGCAAAAATGAATTATAGCGTGATATTACCAACCTACCCCCTTTGTATGACTTTAAAATTGGAATTTTGTCCATTACTGAAAGAGCTATGGTTCCTGATGGTGAACTTAGAGATGCGACTTGATTTTTAAATAACCTCGACACAATCTTCGTTTTTTGTCCTTGACCTTCACGATCTAACCTTTGGCCAGCTTCGAGAAGACTTCTTGATGCAGCAGGGAATTTAGACAAGTGATTTTCAGTCTTTGAATTTAGTGAGTTTAACCAAGGAAGTACTATAACTAGAGGATCAGTATTGATCTCTGGCATCACAACCTTACCTGGATATCGATTAAAGTATGGTTGATTTGTGAGGTAACTTTGCATTGGATAGGCTGGATATCTAACTTGATTGAAGGCTTGATTTACAGGCGCTCTTTGTACTGTCAGTTGATTGGTCTCTCGATTCGCAGCGCTCGGTTTTTCACTTTCACCTGAAACATAATCGAAAACCGCATGAAAAGACCTCAGTTGTTATCGTGCGAAAACGGATATCATGATTTTAGACTTTCAAATTAGATTGATAAATTCTATGTAAAATTTGGCAATAACCTTCATAAACTACACCTTGTTTTGCAAATGATTTGATGCGTCTTATTACGCATGCGTCAGTAGAACTTTAGATAAAATAATATTTACTTATCACAACAGTACTGTGATAAATTTTGCATTAGAAGTTTTTGTCCACGGAAAATTTACTCTCAAATAAGGAGAGTTTTTAGCTACTGCAGGAAAAACGATCGAATGTTGATCACCCATGCCCACGCACTAAAACATACCACATGTGTGGAAAAATCCAATTCGAAAACAATAAATACGCAACCTACTCGATTGCATTAATTGCGCGGATGAGCCTCACTGGTGTGGGGTGCAGGCTTCAAACCTGTAGCCGATTAGCGTCGGAGCGGTTCAATTCCGCCTTCTGCGCGTTTCAAAATTAATATTTTAGCAATTACGCTAGCAGATATGGGAAAGTTGTCTTGTCCTTAAGCAAATTCTTTCTCTCCGTTGAAAAGTCTCTTGTCAAAATTTTTAGTACTGTGTATAAGAAAATGTGGACCCCAAGGCACTGAAACTGCAAATCCTTGTTTAGAAACTTTTTCTCTTCTTTTTTTTTATCAGTCTTCATCTTTATCCCGCCAAGAAGCTGCTTTAAGTTCGCGGCTTCTAGGTAATAAATTATGCGGAAAAAAAAGTCGTGTTTAAAGAATGAGAAATCAAATCAACCGTAAACCTGCATTGCTATGGTAACAGGAACAAATTTAAGGCCTCCAATATCACAAATAATATTCATAAGATGCATCTTTTATACCACGTCGTCGCATGGTCTTGAATTTTTTCCTTCGGGACGGATACGGCAAAGAGAAATAAAGGTCAACTTTGACATCCTCATAAGTATTGATTCCCAACATCCGCTTAGGCTGCAATTGATTTTTTTTAATGAGGCTGTTAGAGAGGTGTCCCGGCGATAACCATGAAATAAACTACTATCATTTCCAATCAATAGAGGACAAATAAAGGGAAATTGAAGCAAATTGAAAAATCTGGATATTTTTTTCGGAAATACGCAGTGTCACGCAATTTCACTCAATGCCCGCTCCGGCTCTCCAAAAGACAATTAATCCAATTAGCTTCGAGGGCATACAGTACTTTTTTTTTATTTCGGTGGCTTTCAAAGACCAAAAAAAAAAGTTGACTTGAGTTTTCTTACAATTCCATGGCGACATCAAGTTTAAAAACCTAAGTACGTTTCTGCTCGATTGCTTTTGGGGAGTACATCTTTTTGTCTACTGAAACTCGTTACCGAGTGGTTAGAAGAAAGAAAACTGAAAAACTGATTCAACTGTCTCTTTGGTACCAGTGTCTCCTTTGTTAGGGTGTCAGTTAAAGATAGTATCAATATATGGTAGCAGCACTTTTTTTACTTAGTTTTCTTGCTGAAATTTAGCACAATTCACCTGTGGGTGCTCCACACAACGTTTCGACATCGTTCGCCGACAGATACTTCTCCCAGAATGATATATCACCACTGTCAAACTTAGTGCAGTGAAAATGTGGACTATAATTCGGCCTGCCAATCATCAGTAGCGTGTTAGTGTCCGTCACGTGACAGCCGCGTGAGTGACAGCCGATGCAGTGTTCGCTTCCCTTTGTGTGCGCCTTCAGTTCACAGTTTACATACATCTTCATTCCTGTTAAAATGGTGTTTTACAGTTAGGGACATCAGCATTAAATTATAAAATAATTTCCTTGATAGCCATAGAGAATAGCCATCTATTAATGATGCTTTCCAATTTAGGTAACGAAATCTTGTCAAGACATTGATTATCTTTCTAAGGTTTGTTGTCAACTTGCCTTTGGTAAAGGTATTTCACGACTTCAATTTTATCTAGTTCAGACAATCTTAATAGTTTTACAATTGTATTTCAGTTTACATTTGCAGGGAGGGCGCGTGTAAATCTAAAATACAGACGACTGGTCTGTAGGCTCTAATGTTGGGCCTCGCCGTCTTCTTAAGTTTAAGCTTCAGTTTAATAAGTATTGTTCTCATGCCGCTAGATGTTATTTACCCTCGCTTTTCTTCCAGGTAATCAAGACATCTTGCCATTTTTGGACTGTCACAGGAATTTGCACACAAAATTCTTGATTAGCAAGAGCTAAGTCCGCCCTCAACTTTCCGTGTACTGTGTACAGAGTAAAGCCTTTGGAATTAAATGTCGACGCTCCCGAGTCCACGATGTAATTCATGTCGTTGTATTTCAGGGCATCCTTGTCCAGTCGAAACGTCATCTCAAATGAGAGCCCATCATCGCAGGTGTCAGGATCTGAATCAATCAATCAATCAATCAAACCTTGAACCATTAAATCAGTCGATCCGTCTATCCGTCAATCATTAATTCCATCAATCCGTCAATTCGTCAATCAATAGGTCAATCATTTAATCAGTCAATCAATCGATAAAAGACCACCAATTGATCACACACTGCATCAATCAATAACTAACAGAATTTCCTCGACCATACTCTCTTGAAAAAGGGAAGTTATCATACCGCTTATACATCCTCCAGAGAAGTCGCCAGCTCCCAACCATGCATTATGACCATTCAGATGCAGCCCTCCCCTTATAGCTACCATCTCTCCGTGTGTTCGTATGGCTGGTCCTGGGCTGCCAGGTATTCGATCTTCCATGAGCTTGTTTAGAGACCAGTGATAAGTTGGCCTCACTGCAAGAAAATCATGCTAAGTTAGCTCGTGTATGTTCCACTGATTACTGTGTTAATTCCTAAGGTCTTCTATAAGCTTCAGTTTTGAGAATCTCGAGCGTTTCAGGGAGAATGGCTTGTACGAGGCGTTCGATTACTATAAAAAGGCTCAGTGACTCGTTTCTTATCTTACAATTCTTATTGCTTATTTGAAATTCTTGCGTCCGTTAGTAACGAACGTATCGAATTCATGAATAACACATATGATACTGGACTTCTTGGGTCACTTACGTTTCTCAGCATCCTTGGTATTGAAACTCACGGCCTTTATTTTTTCACCTTTAGCGTCTGATGATTTGGAAATTGATGCATTCGAACTGTCATGGTGTTTGTCTTTGTCAGACCGAGTAACACTGGATCTCGGTTTTGTAGGACTGCTGAGTCTAGCTTCGAGTTCCTCCGGCTTAATGTGCACGTTTTTCTCTTCTGATATTCTCCCCATATGTAAGTTTTCCTTCCTTTTCGGCTTTGTATAATAACTGACTAGGTCCTCTACCACTTTTGGCCCTTCCTTCATTTTATCAATGAGATCTACAAAATCTTCATTGGGAAGATCGAAGCCGACTCCGTCAAAAACAACATGATGTTGTTTGGAACCTTTCTTTTGAACGGCTCGACTGGGCTGATCTTGTTCCTCAAAGAACCGCTGTGACGAAAGTTCAGGAGTAACTATACTATCACCTTCGGACTTCCCTTCGGATAACAACTTTTCAAGACCACTATCATCTGATTGATCATTTTCTTGTGGTAGCATTTTAAGAGTTCCTTCTCGTATAGGTATTTTGACGTCCGTACTTGGATTGACTACCGTCAGCCCAAGGTTGTGCTCAGGTGTTGAGGCAGACACTTGAGGACTGGTCGGTGAGTCTGACATGGCTTTCGATGCATGTGGTGTCTTACCATTTGATTGATGAAACTTTTGTTGGTCAACTTTGAGTCCTAACTGCTGCGGATTTTCTCCTTGTTGAAATATACCACTAAGCTCCTGATTCTTATCAATGGTACTCCCTGTACTTATGATCGTGGCGTTAACTTTACCATTCCTTATTAAAACCCCATCACCAATCTCACCACCTTCAATTATTCCCCCCTCGATAACCCCACCCTTAATTTTACCAGCGAGAACAAGCCCTCCCTTCAGGTGTCCGCCTTCCATGACTCCGCCTTTCAATATACCTCCTTCTATTGTCCCTCCTTTAAGAGTTCCTCCCTCTATACTTCCATTTTTGAGCTGTCCACCAAGCATCGCCCCAGACTTCAGGGTCCCTCCTGATATATCTCCAAATTTGAACTCACCTCCCTCAATGTTTCCTCCGTGAAGGATACCACCTTCGACTTTTCCACCTCTCAAAATTCCACTTTGTACTTCACCTCCTCTAAGCAGCCCACCCTGCATGCGTCCTCCACGAAAACGCCCACCGGCCACCACTCCGCCTTTCATTTCTCCACCTTCTACAGTTCCACCCAATATCCTTCCTCCAAATACATTACCACCAAGCAGCTGTCCTCCTTCAAGTCTACCATTCACCAAGTGCCCTCCTAACATTTGCCCTTTAGCAATAACGCCACCCTCCATAGTTCCATTAGCTATTCTTCCACCAACAATCTTGCCCCCCTTAATTATGCCACCCTCTATCGACCCGGCTTTTATCTGTCCTCCTTTAATTAGTCCGCCTGAAATTTGACCACCTGATATTTTCCCTCCCATAATCCGAGTTCCCTTATAGGATGGATTCGAAGGCAGAGCACCATTCTGCTTCTTGGGGAAAAAGTGATCGACGTGTTTTTCAGAGTCCTGAGGATGTATGCGTAAAAATGTTAAGGGATTTCCAACTTTAATTACGGGCCCTTTTTCGCGACCGTGCAAAGGGATTCTTGTGCCTCCAAATGGCCCTTGCCTCCATTTCATTAAGTTTTCTGGTGGAAGGAAGGGCGTTAATCCTTCTCCATCTCTCCCAACCTGTTCATTGGTAAACAGAGGTGAACCTGTGTTAGACGTTAAGACCATATTAGGGTGTTGGGATTGTCTTTCAACCTCTACTTCCTCTGGGCTTCCCAGTGATACCACTTTGGTTACGTTTCCTGGACGATGCTCACCTAGAGCTTCTAAAAAATTTGAAATGTTCCTTTGGCTGTCCAATCTTTGGTGTTGATTCACTTTACTTTCACTCTGTTGTACAGATTGGTCAGGATTTCGTCCATGGCCAAAATGATCAAGCATTCCACGAAAAAAATTTTCGAAATCCTCTTGAGAGGGTAAACGAAATTTAGACGACGGCCCAGTTCCTGGATTTGTCGGTGAGGATCCCACATGCTTGCTTGACTTGTGCATTAACGTGTCAAAGTTAGACTTTGTGGGACGAACCTTTTTCATTTTCAGCGGAGGAGGCTCGTCTCCTCGATCAATAGCGTCATAGAAGTCGTCATTACCACTACTTTCTTCTGTGTCTGAGGGTGAACTCTCTTCCCATGTTGAAGCTGGTGTTGGTGAGGACGCATATTCTTGCATGTAGTTGTTGTTATTTCCTTCACTTGCGTTTCCATTCAAAGCGTGAAAATAGTCTGACAGAGTGTTGTTGTCGATCATGCTCACTTCCTTGATATCCATGCCGTCCATGTTGACACCTCTATTGTAAGACCCTGATATGTCATCAAATGAGTCGAGTGTCTTTTTGATAGTTTGTCGCTCCTCGCTAAGGTCGTCTTCGACTTCAGTTCTTTTCTTTGTAGATGTCTCTTTGTGGCGTATGGTCTTGCGAGGAAATTTATGTCTTTTACGGGGGGCGTAATTTTTTTTGTCATACATCTTACTTCCTCTTATGTTGAATGCCACTTTTTCTTTATCCTGAAACTCTTTGAACTGATTATTATTGGTCGCAACAGTATTCTTCCTCATCCCAGAGGGGTGACTCAGATCATCAACACGTCGTTTAGGAAACCCACGTGAACCTTTTAGATGGTGCTTTTTAACTGTCCTCCTTAACTTGAGATTTCGATTGAAAGAGTCGGTGCTTCCTTCACGATCATCTGTAATTGTTTGGCCGGAATCCTCTGCATCTTTGGAAGCGCCATAAAGGAGAGAAACATCTCTATGTTCCTGATATTTAACTGTTTGCACCGAGTTGTTGTCACTTGTCTTTCGTCCGTATTTCCTCTTAGAATGGACCGCAGAACATTGTGAAAGCAACAGGATGATAGCGATTCTAACGATGTTCCTCATTTCTCTGCGTAAAAAAAAATCATATTGTGATGATATACGAGGGGTTATAATGGACAATTGTCATTTTAAGATCACAATTCTATGGACAAATGACAGTTTTGCTGTGTTCTCTGACTAGAATCCAATGTCCAGGGGGATACGGAGCAAACTCTGTTCTTATCTGAAGGCAAAAGTGCGAGGGTGCATGAGCCTCAAAGATGTCACCTGCAAACTGAATCATTTCAGTGGTGTGTTAGACAAAGAGTCTTACTCTTCAGTAGCTTTTCAAGGACTATTTCAGGGATCACTGGGTTTTTACTCTCCAGATGCTTTGGAGTTATAATGAAAAACATGAGCTGACTCTTTCCTGTAACTAGAAAGATCATCAAGATTTTTGATGTAGTCCTAAAGGAAACTGAACCAGACATCCACAAAACAAGGAAATTGGAACTTAGAAAGGTACCTAAAGTGCATTAACCAAGGCTTAACAATTACATGGAAAGGATTATTTCTAAAAATGTATTTTTTTCACTAGTTAAGGGTAATTCTAAAGTCAGTACAAGATTTAACTTTTCTGCAGTGACGTACCAGTGAGAGCTAAAACCAGTTTCACTTAGAACTTTAGCATTGTAATAAAATCAGAAAGTTGTGTGATTAGAGAAGTAGCGACAAATTACCGTCGTACCTCGTATCTTGCCAATTTCAATGATGGAATCTTTGACGTGACATTATTTTCCCGACAAACTCCAGCGCTCACATCATTCGTTATGTTGCCATTTGCAATTATTGTTTGACAACTGCGATTGTGACAAACAATCTTTGATCGAAAGTATCTACGCTTCTTAAGGTTACTGTGTAGTTTAGTTATACAAACAACATCAAAACCAAGCAAGCGTATCCTATTCTGGTGTATCATGAAATCACTTTGGAATGTAATAGAATCGATAATCGATCGGATTTTTTGCTTTGTAAATGGTAGCGTGCATTGTGGTCTCTCAGCACTTTATTCGGAGCAATAATAACAAGAAATTGAAAGATGGGAAGCCATCTATCATCTATGATTAATACAAGGATAATCCGAAGCAACTCCTTCTTGCAAACTGGATAATTCCTGATATTTCTTTAAAAGAAAAAAGCTGGAGAGTCTGTAGGTGTTCCTTTATACTCCATGAGAACTTTAGAACTAAGCCTTTTTACGTACATGGCTATCCTTTTATTATTTTATTCTAAGTTATTACCAAAGAAATTACCACCTAACAGATACAAAGCCCAGGGAACGGAGGCTTTTCTGCTTAGTCTACCAAAGACATGTTAGGCCAAAGTATCTGAGTCACGTGACATCAACGGGGATTTGTTCATACTTCTGTGCGCAGTTTAATTGGACAAAAGAAAATTACGTTGATGCGTGCGGGCACAAAATCTCAACAAGTTCGACGCCCCAGTTTAAAGGTACTCTCAAATTATCTTCACCTTTGAAGTAGATGGCCAATAGAAACCTTGTAAACACCCTGAATTTAAATACTAAGAAGTTGAACAAAGTTCAGTTCTTAACTTTGATATAAGCTTCCACATTTGGAGGTTCCTGTTAAAACGTTTCTTTTTTGAAGATGTCATTAGGGTTAGATTCAAGATGAGAGATGACTGGTACCCGCCCTATTAGAGTAAAACACCTGAAATGTGATGTTTAATTCATTGACAATAACTCCTGGAAAAATCCGTGATCACTGAAATTTTGTAAAAAAAATCGCAAGGAAGAAGCACTGTTTTAACGATCCGATGATCTAGAGGTAGTAACGGAGTTTTATTCATCAAGGTATGAACGACTTTATCGTATTAAGTCATTTTCGAGTCAGAAGAGAGGAAACTGTTTGATTGTCTTCAATTTTGCTGTCTCTTGATCTTGGACAACTCGGCTAGGAATTAGATAAAAACTGGAGTGTGAACTGAAATATTTCCTGAAACTCCGTTATGACATGATTTCAAAATATCCCACGAAATTGCTGTGGTACATGGTATTTTGAAGACATAGACGAGCTTTCTAACTTTCAAACATTGCAGGGAGGTTTGGTTCTGCGCGATATAAAGCATATAGAAAACTGTAATAAATATGTTCTTAACCTCAACATTCCATCCCTAATTGTGGTAAGATGGACTCTAATTTTGATATGTTTTATCTCTTTATTTGTAAGATACATAATGAACTCAGGCTATGCATGGATCCTGTGTTTGGCTCTGGACATTGCTGTCCTTGTAAACGCAGACTTCTCTTCAGACTCGTCCAAAAGAGGTTCGTAATTATAGTTTTAGGACCATCTGTTCTTTGCTAGTGACATCTGAATAAGTGTGTTTTATTTGGAAAACTCGCACAAGACGTTTTTCTCACACAAACCCAGAAATAAAAAAGGATCGATAGTAGTTTCTTACAAAAGAAGCATGTTGAAGCTCAACTCATAGTATCTTAATATTATTCCCAGAATTGTAAGGGAAAATTAGATGCTACTCACCCTCAGAGGTCACATATCAGCCTAGTAATGACCTAGCTCACCACTGTGCTTCATGTACCTCAATGGTATAACATCTGTGCACGTGGTCCGAAAGTTAGGGTATTGAATCCTTATGGGGCACTCAGATTTGTTCTTTGTCTCACGCCCGCGACAAAATGAAAAACACTTTTTCTTCCAAGTAGTGCGATACAGTGGAAGATGAAAATTTAAACTTTGGGCCTTTCCGTATTTTCCTGTCAGGAACCGGGTTAGCTTGTTTGATGGGATGAATTTTTTAATGTCCATATTTCAGCCTGTTTACCAGAACAAACATAACGAGACTTTTGAAGTTTCAACCGGTAACCGGGCCAATTAACCCTTCCCTCTTAGTTGTTACACATTCCCTTGTGGATTAGTTACGAGAATTTGGTGTTAAATCAGGACGATATCAACTTCTACCTGTTAGGTTTGAATATTCTCATTATCTATTTTCTGGATGATTTATGGATATTATAAGGAGAAGTTACATATGAATCATTTCTGAGAGTTAGAGGGCTACGCTCATCACCCTTGTCTAAAAGCCCTAAAAATTACTAATCCCCAATGGCTAACGGGGCTTTACGTTATGAGAAAGGTATAAATATATTCTCTTTCTCTTGATAACTATAGAATCAAGGGAATGATCTAGTTGATAAAGGGGGTAAGTTTCTAAAGAAACTGGGGTGCTAAGTTGATGGGGTAAGGTAAAGCCCGTTTACGAGCCAGGTGGCCCATAGGGCCGGCGCTTAAATCCGGTTTCCGTAGCATGAAACGATTAGGAGTATTCCTACTCCCCCCTGGATGGGATGCTAGTCCATCGCAGGGTTACCCCCAGCATTAAATTCGCCGGTATCCATTTATACTCCTGGCTCCGGTTGTTCAAAGGGCGGATAACGCTATCCAACGGATAAATCGCTATCCAGCGGATAAGTGTTACCAAAACGTACTGCGCTAGCCACCGTATAGAGATTTATCCAGTGTGTGGCGTTATCCATCCTTCGAACTACCGGGGCGGCCTGAAGGGAGGCACTGTGAGAGTAAAGTGTCTTGGCCAAGAACACAGCACAATGTTCCTGGACCATTCGATCTGGAGTCGAGTAAACTAACCATGAGGCCACCCCGCCTTCCATACGTTGATGGGGTATTACAAGATAATTTGGTTTCATCAACTGAGTTGATAATGTAAACTGGCCGCCGTAGAGAGTTTGATATAACGCGTCAGCCCATTGTTAGAGTGGAAGTTGACTGATTCTTTCCCTTCTTTTTAGATGATTTACTGGGTCTTGACTTAGGACTGGGAGGTGATCTTTTTCATTCAAATTTCGGCAGTGATCTTCTGAAGGAAAACGTGAAACATGATGACACACATCTGCGAGCGGCATTCCCTGTAATGGATGCCTTCAAGGAACACACGTTACTATCGGCTGATGATCTGAAAGAAAAAGTCGAGAATAGTTACGGGGATAAAGATGGAATCCGCGAGGCAGTTGACGAAGCTTTGATGAAGCTTCATAAGAAGAAAGAAGAGGCGGCGGCTGCTGCCAAAGTTAAGCATGCGCCACACAAGGCTCATGTTGTAACAGCTAAAGAACTGATAGATGAGGTGGTTAAGCAGGAGATTGCAAACCACATAGACCCCAGCGCTGCCACCTCCGAAGTCCCGAAAGATGTTAGCGATAACGACGAGTTGAAAAGTAAACTGCATCAAAAGCTTGAAGAAATCACAAAGATCGAGACGAAGTTGTTTTCTCTTATTCGTGATGTGAAAGGGTTTTTGTTGACAAAGAAGTCTGCAGATGGAACGAGTAGTGATGATATCGATAACGTGTCAGTTGACAGTATAGTTTCAAAACGAAGCGAAATTCCATTCAACATCAATCGATTCCGTGATAATACAAGTTTGGTGGAGGACTTTATCCGTGATGCTCTTAAAGACGACTTCACTATTGATCACAGTGCTCTCGGTGAGACAGAGAATGAAACAGGGGACAACAGCGACGCTAAACAAGGGGATACCAGGGATTTGCTGGGAAAAGAAGAGACAGAAAAGGCGTTGCTTAAAGAAGCAATCCCTGGGGAGATCGAAGATATTCCTGTGTCGAGTTTAGAGCGGGAAATTGATGAAAACGACTCGGTTGCTAGTGATCATGGGATTACCCGTGACGCTCTTGTGGAATCTCCGTTGTCAGATTTGGATTATAAGAAAGTTACTGGCAAGAAATCCAGGCATTTTGTTTCGTAGAGATGACAACGACTGCTACATCTTCACCACAATTTTCCACTATCATTAACCCTTTTACACCCCAACATCAGTATGCATATTCTCCAAACTGTTCTCTATACATTTCCTAAGGTGCTGACAAGGAGAATTTGTTCAACAATCAAGAGTTTTTTCAGTTGCTGATCGATTCCTTAATTCACGGGACCCTATGTGTGATTCAGGGGTGATGTTGTAAGGAGAAACTAGGTGCTTTTTACTCTCAGGAGTTTAAGAGTTAAATAGATTTTACTACGCCAAACTTAGTAAGTTATGCAAGACCTCCGATCTCGACAGCTCAGTGGTGGCGGAGTTAGAAGAGTCTTGTGCATTGGTATAAGTGAGATTGCCCTCGGTATTCTTAAAAGTTTATTCTCCCTTGGGGTTCGCGAGTGTAACAATTATATTTTCAAAAGGTCTCCATTCGCTGCAGATACATTGTAACTATTTTTGTAATGAGATTGCAATCAATGATGCAAGGTCTCGAAAGGTACACGTGGGTGAAGGTTGGCGTGGGGGGACGGAGGGGAAGAATCTGGCCTGGAAGGACTTGGTTCTAAAAAGTAGTAATTTATCATGATATAATATCCCATATGTAAATAAATTTAAAAACGCCGATATTGGATTCTTTCGCCCTTCTCGTTTTTGTCCCGTGTACGCTCTCACAGTTTAGGATAGAAATCAACGTAAAAAATGCGAGTAAGGTTTCGCGAGTTTAATTTCACGGTGTGGTTCATGCGAAGAGGGTTCTGTACTTCGCAGCCCTTCTGATAAATCATCTGGTGACACCTGGTTGATGTAAGATACGTATCATAACTTCACTATGTGATTACCATTTTACGTTTCATTCATAAATATTTTCCTGAAATTTTATCGTAATATTACAACAATTCTTATTATATATCAAAGTAATCAATAGAAATCGATATATTCTGTGGCATGTTCATCCGCTGACCCTCTTCAACTCGTTTTTAAGTTGATGATAACTGACCAGTGACTCTGTTTCTGGAAAGAACCACACAGAGAGAAAAACCAAAAAAAAAAACAAAGAAACAAAATATCACAAAAACGGTTTACGACCCGACGATTAACATAAAAGCAAAATCAACTGAATAAGCATCCATCCTTGGCTATAATTTATTATCCTGTTTTCCTGGCCTGATTTTACTTGAACTAAAAAAAACGAAAGGGGGATTTAAACTAAGATCACGACAAATCCTTGATATGGCTGTACTCACAGCAACTTGATGGATCTGATAAACGGGGACTAAACCCTACTTAAGTATAATTGCAGGGCTTCGCGCAAAATAATGATGTCAATCACTTGTTATTTTCCCTCTGCCTCAGACTCTCAGATGACAGTATTTTCACGAAAGGATGAGTCCAAAGAGGTCAAGGCGTGACAACCATCGGTGGCTTGTTGCTTCACATCTCTTTCTTCCTGATCGTTGTTCGATTTTAGCAAGGCTTCGAGATAGTTTTGCATACTCTGTAATCTGTCAGCTACTCCAGGCATCAGCAGTATCCTCAGTTTTTCTTGTGCTGAAATAGGTATTGCTGCCATGGACCACCACAGCCAGGGTGGGCCATTTGGTGATAGAAGCAAATGACTATCGCATGGCGGAACAGGTCCTAAAGAGTTCTCAAGGCAAACTTTCTCGTCATGTGGTAACGTAGCTAACCATCTCTTCAGCATATGATGGCTCAACGAGTTGCACCATTTCAAATGCAGTAACGCATCGCAATTGTCGATTTTTGCATCTTCCACCCATTCAACCTTGGCTGTCGGGCAACCATTCGAAACACTTCTTGTAACAACACGGAAACTTCGTTTGGGAACTGCTTGTACCACCAATTTTCCAGCTGGGAAGCTTGCAGTAGCCTGTACCTCGACAATAGTTCCATAATCGGTGAAACCTTTGTCTTCGTCAGGCAAACATATTCCAAACATCTGGGAGCCCCATTCAACAGAACGCCGCACCATGACTCGGTGGGAGGGGTGGGACAGGGTGAGATCCATTCGCCCCTGTGGAATTACTATGGTACAAACTAGTATTGGCACCTCTACATTCTGGTCAATACCTACCCTAAAGAGAAACAATGAAGTACTGTGAATGTCTGTAATCAAGTGAACCTTATAAAGTATACCAACCGAAAGAGACTCCTTCGGGGAGAGGCGAGGGGGAGCAAAAATGCCAATCACTGATATCACCTTGATCTAGTCCGATAATAGATACCGCCATAATATTACAAGACGTTTTCTACCCTTGCTTTCTACCCTTGCTTTGGGCGGGGTGGGGGGTGGGGGGGAATCTCACTGTCTATCCTCTTGGCTCCAATAATGATCAAACTATGCTCCTTTGAATTTTGCACGATAATTTAACTTAAAACTATTTCTTTATTTCATTGCAATTCCATTTTCGCGAGACTTTTGTTTCATACAACAAGACACTCCGCGTTCTAGGATATTCCGCAATCCCGCTATTCCACCCTTCCATCATTCCATCAAATAGGGGCACTCCGTTACACCCAAGGTATCGTGTTCCGGACTAAAACGAAGAATATATAATCAGCTGGGGTTATAAACAAACACCCGTCAAAAGCAAGATAACCGGCATTAAATTTCCGGACCCGAAAGGAAATAGCACACTCTATTCCGAGACTAAATCCAGAGTCTCAAGATACATTAATCGAAACCTAACATGACACATTCCTGCATTCGGTCGGCCAAAAAATGGAGGAAAATCGACAGGTGAGCCTGAATTCGGAATAGGACCAAATGTTGACTGATTTCCTAACCCAGATGTTTCTGATATCATATACTGGCTGGGAAACTAGGTATAACCAATTCCTATTCAAATGTCACCCTTGATTATCAGCTTAGTTCACGGTTGAATTTTGGTGGTCAGACAGTGTAAAGGGTATTTTTTGTTTCATTGCCCTCTCACTCCCACCCCAAAAAAGGTGATTCTTATTTAATGTTACCTAGTCCACATCTCCACTTCCTGCGAGTGAAATTCCTCCCTCTCACGGTAAGGCTCCTCTAGATATATTCTCAGTAATCCATCCAGTACCACGGTCAAATTCCAGTGACTCGTTTTTGAATCATTCAAGATTGTTCCACAACTTGGACATTTAGGTCCATACTCAAGACTGTCCTTGATGCATTCCTTGCAGAAGGTGTGACCACATTGGACTGTCACAGGATAAAAAAGTAAACGGCCACAAATGTAGCACTGTAATTCAGCTACTTCGATAATGATAATTTTCTCGCAGCTGCTTTGAGCAATCTCTTGCTCATTCGTGCTGCTTTCTTCCTCTGAGGAACTCAGGCTTCCAATACTTTCAGTATCTGATTTTCCTTCCTGGAGTTCCTCTGCAGCACTATTAGTTGCAATCTTTCTCGCAGCAACCTTTTCCTCGAGTTTCGTCAAAGTCACGGATGTAAATAGTCTAAATAAACTTTCAGTCAACTCGTCACGACGAGGCCTGGTTGGATTAAGAGCAGCACAGCGAAGAAACTGCAAGACTGCATCATCCCATGATTTTATTTCCGTTAAAATTTTCGCCTTTCTGTGAAAAGCATCTGGCAAATCTGGTCGTAACTCGCAAGCACTGTTGGCGTCTCTGAGTGCTAAATAATGCAGATTCAATTTCAAATAGGCATCACTCCGCAGGCAGAGGCACTCATAATCTTTCGGTTTCGAGTGAAGAGCGACTGAAAATGTTTCCACTGCTTTCTTCGCACATTGTGAAATTAACTGACTTTGGCCAAGTTTCTTTGCTTCCGCACTTTTCCCTCCATCAGGGAATAGTTTTGTAATTATATCGGACAAGATAACATTCACCGACCGATTTCCTTCATTGAATAAATTATTTCCACAAAGAAGGCAGAAATTTAACGACTTCTCCGAACAGTCTTCACCGATCAACCCCGATTTTCTTCGAAGGCATTCCTGACAAACAGTGTGACCACACGTTAGTGTGACGGGATTTTCAAACACACACGTACACCAGGGACAGTGAAATACTCTTCTTTGTGACGCTTTGATCTGTTTTATCCACGTGTCGAGTTCTTTCTTAATATTTTGAGATTCGTGGTCCATCAGCGCGTCGACAAGTGGAAATAGACGATCTCGGCGTACCATATTTCTACTATGAAAAATGTCAAAATACGACAGCAGAGTGTCTTCTAGAGTTCGACCCTCGCTATACGTGTTGTCCGACATTTTCTCGATCGTCCCTCTTTCTGTCGTTTCTTTCCACGATGACGCGCCGAATAATCCTCTATTTTTTCCACTGAAAAGTGACTGAGAATTATCACTTCCCCATTTGAAAAAGATTCGAGTCAACCCTCAACTTCAATGCAAACTATGGTTTCAAGAAAATTTCGAACAAACGTTTTGATTAGCGCTGAGCACAGCTTTTCTTGTTACTTAAGTTTCATAACAAAGTATAGGGCCAGTTCCGGTAGCGTGAAATTCAGTCACGCTTGCTCCACCCTAACCCACTCTACCCGGGTGAAAAATACACAATACTAAGAATAAAAATTTTCATTGAAGATTTTACGACATCTTAGGACATAGAAAACTATAATTTCATGCTGTAAAGCATTCCTGGAACAATTGCTTTAAAAAAAATTATTTTTTACCCTATTTCAAATGCTTGTGGGTCCTACCCACCCTCCCCTAAGAGTTTCCGTAGCATTGTTATATAATGAATTTAAATAGCACGTTCGGATATCGAACTGAATGATGTTTTCTTCCGTTAGATAGCTACATTTAGAGTAGGCGAGAGTTAGCCAAATATAATAATTGTTTATAATATGAACGCTATGTAATTTTGCTGAAATGTTTGTGGCTTGTTGAATTGGCTTGGTTCTATCACTGTGATCTGAAGGGTTTCTAATTTTTTGGGGTTTAATTTTTTACCTTAATAATTCATACCGGACTTCACGTGTGTAACACAACAACGATGCATGCTGACCAAGACCTTGGAAAAGGATAAAAGGTGGATAATTTTAGGAGGATGGGGTGAGTTGTGGTAGGGTTACAGAGGAAATCGTTCGATTTGATACTTGCTCTAAACAACAGATTGCGTAAACAGACTAGACACTGTGGCATATTTGGTACGGAAGCCGAAAAGGGCCAATCCAAAAATATTTTTCAAATCCCGAAAAATATTTCAAATCGCAATATTTATTTTAAACTCACTGTCATAAAGTTTGACAAATCCAAAGATATTTTGCAAATCCAAAAAAATATTTAGAAATCCAAAAAATGTTTTTCAAAATCCGAACATCCCACGCAAACTCAATTTTTCCTCATTTTATGTTCAATATCGTTCGCTGTTCCCCGTTCGCTGTTCTCCTTTCGCCGTTCGCCGTTCGCCGTTCGCCGTTCGCCGTTCCCCTATCCCCGTTACCAGTTTTAATAACATCCCACGCAAACTCAATTTTTCCTCATTTTATGTTCAATATCGTTCAATATACTGTTTATTTAACATAATATACTCTTACCTTCTATGTTTCTGAGGATTGCAGTCCTGAAATTGTTGCATCTCCCTCAGAATAGGATGTTACTAAAACTGATAACGAGGAACGGGCAACGGACAACGGGCAAGGGAGAACGGGAACGGGAACGGAGAACGGAGAACGGCGAACGGGGAACGGCGAACGGCGAACGGCGAACGGCGAACGGGGAACGAGTGTACAGCGGTAACCCGCCTGAGAATTCAAAATGGCGGAGTAAAGGGAACTAAAAGGGTCTAGCAACTAGTTTTGAGCACGTGCTCTTCGAACGCAACCGTCGGAGCAAAAAGCACGGACGATAAGTGTAGGTTTTACTGAAGGATTTTACTTTGAAATGTTGAGTGCCTCATAAAGTTAGTTTTTGTCTGGCACACCGTTGCAGATTGCATAGAAATCAAATCCTCGGAGAGCTGAGTATCTTACAATTCATGTACAGCATTTAAACAATCAACTCAGAACTACAAGCTCGCGGCATTTAGCATGTCTTCAAAGCTTTTTTGAGGGCCTTTCGAAGATTAAATGTTAAATTAAATGTTAGATAAAGTTCTGTCAATGTTTGATTTCTCTATTGTTTACACGGAAGTTTATGGGTCGATACAAAGATATGTTCCTGATGTTATTTTGCGGTAAGGTGAGCAGATATCTGCATGTAATTTTTTTAATAACTAGGCTGGTTATTACGTTTCCTAGCTCATTTCTGTTAATCTAAGATATTACCTCCTTGCTACTTATCTGCGAAAAATGCTGTTGGGCAATGCAAACAACCAACATACCCAAAGTCTGCCAAAAGATGATGATTTCAGGAAAGAAAAACAAAGAGAGACGTCAGAACAAATGGTGGCAGCCATTGCAGAAACGTTGACTTCGAATTCTCGCCTCGGAATACTAGGCTTCGTGGCTTCGCCTGGGCAATAGTTAAATAAAAGCGAGTCATCTAATTTCGCTGCAAGCAGCGACTTAGCGATAAAATCAGTGTTTGTAAACATCGTTTACTCCGCCATTTTGAATTCTCAGGCGGGTTACCGCTGTACACCCGTTCCCCTTTACCAGTTTTAGTAATATCCCTCACAATAGCAATATTACCTGAAAGGGTAGTCAACGCCTCGTAATAATGATTGTTCACGAAGCGTATCTCGGGGTGTTTGATTTGAGGTTTCTCCATTCCCATTTCGTTGAAAAAGAGGCTGTAATTACTTCGCGTAAGAGATCTTTGCTTAAATGTTATAATTAGTCTTTAACCGAACCACGAACCAAATATAAGCGGAATTTTGCTGGTTCAGAAACGTGTTTCTCGTGGGCGCAACAACGCTAATTAATTCAAAATGAGATCTACTGAAATCGACAACTTCGCAAAAATAGAACACTGTACTGTGAAACACGTGGCTTCAGGAACTTAGGTCTTGTTTTAAATATACGAAACAGGAGTAAACAATTATCTAACCTCTTTCGTGATTTTAAAATTGTACCATAATCAACAAATGGTCATTTATCATGGTATGACAAATGCAACATTTGTGAAATCGCGTGCCACTCCAAGTTGTCAAAGTTTTCCGTTGGGAAGGTACGGGAGATCTGCTCCGCGCTTGAACTAGACTTTTCTTCAATGACCAGCAAGCGGGAGCAGCCCCATAGAGATATTTTTCCAGAATTGGTTGAAAATTGTGGTTGTAAAAGTATGGATTAAATATCTAATGCAAACCTTGAACTCCCTGCCTGCGAAAAGACCCGCGCCTTGTCGGCAAATGTAACGGATCACTAAGGTACCTTGCTGATCCGCTATATAGCTAAACAGGAAAGTTTTTCAGGCCGTCTATAAGAAGTCATTTACTTCTATTTAATTAACTTGGAAGGACAGATTAAGTACAACATGTTTACTCTTTTTTTGCTAGCAAAATATAGATGTTAACTTTACGCAGTGGGTGTGAAAATTCTGTTCTGATCAGACACCAGGCCTATAATGTGTCTTTACTCATCATCTACACTTTATAAGTATCGCCATGTAATTCATTGATGGCTTTGAACCCGACCGTATTTGAGGGGGATAAATGACTTCTTACTTGGTTAGCCTCTTCGACAAAAGTACCAAATAACTCACTAGTTGGGTTGATTCTTTCAAAGCCACTGTTTCAAATATACAATATCAGTACAGTTAATGCTCGGCGAACATGTATATTACTTTAAGTCCTTGGGCGTACCGGCCGCACTCGAGTCCGCTGTATCAGCTGGTGCAGTGATTACTCTAGGCTTTTCTTGAGTTTCGAGCTTTTGGACCGCTTCCAGTAATAGATGAAAGTGCATATGAGAACGCACTACTTGGGTCGTAGTCTTACTAGTGGCACGAGTAACTTAACAAGGCATGGTAGGCTCTGTGAAAGAAGTGATGTGAATATAAATCTGTTGAACATTGGCTAGTACAAAAATTCAGTAAAGGTTGTGGTTTTCCAGTTTTAACTCTAATACAGCTTCTTTGAAATAAACAAGTATTCCAACACTGCATTTTCTCTAACTGCATCTCTGAAGTGATGGGCCATGCCATTTGCAGATCTTTCGCTCTTTTGACCTAATATGAGCTTTATCCACCTAAAACAATGATTAAAAAATACCATGATACATTTGATTATGATACATTTTTAAAATCACAAAAGAGGTTACATGATTGTTTACTCCTGTTTCGTATATAGACCTAAGTTCCTGAAGCCACGTGTTTAACAGTACAATGTTCTGTTTTTGGGAAGTTGTCGATTTCAGTAGATCTCATTTTGAATTAATTAGCATTGTTCTCTCCACGAGAAACACGTTTCTGAACCAGCAAAATTCCGCTTACACTTGGTTCGTGGTTCGGTTAAAGACTAACATTTAAGCAAAGATCTCTTACGTGAAGTAATTACAGCCTCTTTTTCAACGGAATGGGAATAGAGAAACCTCAAATCAAAAACCCCGAGATACGCTTTGTGAACAACTTTATTTCCATAAGGTCGCAATAATAGCAAGTATGATAGATATTAGATACAATGAATATATGAAGTTCATATATTTGAAGTGCGGTATTAAATACGTATGATGCACGATCCTTCGCAGTAGATAGCGCTATTTATGCAATAGCGAAAATCAGACCTGAAAAAGATCAGGCCTGTACGGGATTCGAACCACTGTTAATACCGCAGTTCAAATATATGAACTTCATATATTCATTGTATCTGATTTATCATCACGGGTTTATTACGAATCAACTTAACGGCCTGCTCCCAGTTGGCTTGTTAGCTCAATTGGTAGAGCGCTGTACTAGTATCGCAGAGG
Organism: Stylophora pistillata; assembly: GCF_964205215.1. Taxonomy (NCBI): domain Eukaryota; kingdom Metazoa; phylum Cnidaria; class Anthozoa; order Scleractinia; family Pocilloporidae; genus Stylophora; species Stylophora pistillata. The sequence continues at coordinate 24,596,507 of NC_142531.1, read as the reverse complement.
GCAGTGATTCGAATCCCGTACAGGCCCCCTTTTTTTTCAGGTCTGATTTTGGCTATTGCATAAATAGCGCTATCTACTGCGAAGGATCGTGCATCATACGTATTTAATACCGCAATTCAAACATATGAACTTCGTATATTCATTGTATCTGATTTATCATCACGGGTTTATTACGAATCAACTTAACGGCCTGCTCCCAGTTGGCTTGTTAGCTCAATTGGTAGAGCGCTGCACTAGTATCGCAGAGGTCAGTTTGATAGTTTAGGTCCGATTTGCAAAAGCGCTTAGTGAGTTTTCGGAGTTTAAGGTTCGCTATTTTAGAATAATAGCCGACAAAAGGGAGTTTAAAGTAACGTGTATTAGAGTGAGGCGCGATATTGCACTTTATTAAAAACTGGATCATTGGATAATGCAATTCAAGACTTTTTATTGGCTTAGCCATTATGGTATATGAGCCAATATACCATAATCTACAAATATGGTAAGCGTACGCGTCAGCTTAAAATCAAAAGGGAGCTAAAAAATCCGGTTTTTTCTTACAAAATAATAATTTCTTGGGGGGGTTTTTAATAAAACAATTATTCCACTCGCGCTTGTTGGATATGAGATGATTATAGTCAACTCGGCGCTACGCGCCTCGTTGGCTATCTATCATCTCATATCCAACGCGCGCTCGTGGAATAATTGTTAAATATACAGTATATACTACACTGACAAATAGTGTATATATATACAAAATATACTGTGTATACTGTAAATATATACAGAGTATACTTTAACTGTAAATTCTGTATATTGTCTAAGCATATACGTATACACTACATACAAAATTTATCATGTCTATTATATGAAGTGTATATTCTGTATAAAGTGTATATTCTGTATTAAGTGTATATTCTGTATAACGTGTATATTCTGGATAAAGTGTATATTCTGTATAAAGTGTATATTCTGTATAAAGTGTAGATTCTGTATAAAGAATATATTGTCTAAAGTGTATATTCTGCGTAAAGTGTATATTCTGTATAAAGAGTATATTCTGTATAAAGTGTATATTCTGTATAAAGAGTATATTCTGTATAAAGTGTATATTCTGTATAAAGAGTATATTCTGTATAAAGTGTATATTCTGTATAAAGTGTATATTCTGTAGAAAGAGTATATTCTGTATAAAGAGTATATTCTGTATAAAGAGTATATTCTGTATAAAGTGTATATTCTGTATAAAGTGTATATTCTGTAGAAAGAGTATATTCTGTATAAAGAGTATATTCTGTATAAAGAGTATATTCTGTATAAAGTGTATATTCTGTATAAAGAGTATATTCTGTATAAAGTGTATATTCTGTATAAAGAGTATATTCTGTCTAAAGTGTATATTCTGTATAAAGTGTATATTCTGTAAAAAGTGTATATTCTGTATAAAGTGTATATTCTATAAAGTGTATATTCTGTATAAAGAGTATATTCTGTCTAAAGTGTATATTTTGTATAAAGTGTATATTCTATAAAGTGTATATTCTGTGTAAAGAGTATATTGTCTAAAGTGTATATTCTGTATAAGGTGTATATTCTATAAAGTGTATATTCTGTATAAAGTGTATATTCTATAAAGTGTATATTCTGTATAAAGAGTATATTATGTCTAAAGTGTATATTCTGTATAAAGTGTATATTCTGTATAAAGTGTATATTCTGTATAAAGTGTATATTCTGTATAAAGTGTATATTCTGTATAAAGAGTATATTCTGTATAAAGTGTATATTCTGTATAAAGTGTATATTCTATAAAGTGTATATTCTGTGTAAAGAGTATATTGTCTAAAGTGTATATTCTGTATAAGGTGCATATTCTATAAAGTGTATATTCTGTATAAAGTGTATATTCTATAAAGTGTATATTCTGTATAAAGAGTATATTCTGTCTAAAGTGTATATTCTGTATAAAGTGTATATTCTGTATAAAGTGTATATTCTGTATAAAGTGTATATTCTGTATAAAGAGTATATTCTGTATAAAGTGTATATTCTGTATAAAGTGTATATTCTATAAAGTGTATATTCTGTATAAAGAGTATATTCTGTCTAAAGTGTATATTCTGTAGAAAGAGTATATTCTGTATAAAGTGTATATTCTGTATAAAGTGTATATTCTGTATAAAGAGTATATTCTGTATAAAGTGTATATTCTGTAGAAAGTGTATATTCTGTATAAAGAGTATATTCTGTCTTAAGTGTATACAGAGTATAGAAGTGAACTGTAGGAGGGAGTATATATTGTGTATGTAGTGTATATTGTTGTATATTTATACACTTTAGACACATACAATTGATTCTAGACTTGACTTTGGAAATATACACAATATAAACAATATACAATTGACTCTAGGCTTGACTTTGGTAATATACACTATATACACAATATAAAGAATATACAATTGACTCTAGGCTTGACTTTGGCAATATACCCTATATACAAAATATACAGTTTATACATTTTTGTATACATGTGTCTATTCTTTATATTGATATCGCTGTACTTAGAAGTATATTTATACAGTTTATACATTTTTTGTATACATGTGTATATTCTGTATATTGATATCACTATACTTAAGTGTATATTTATACAGTTTATACATCAAAATATACAGAAGTATACTCTGTATATTGTGTAATACCGCCCCTTAGTGGTGTATTATTGTTATCATTAATGTTCCGGCTTTTTTGAGAGGAAGACCCGTCAAGATACCCGCTAAGATACCCGTCAAGATACCCGCCAACCTGACTTGAGAATAGGAGGCGAATCGATTTTTTGGCTGTTGCCACCATATTTTGAAAATGTTCGATTTTTTGGGCACATTTGCTCTTAAGCGGTCACCCTGTGGCCGGTAAGCGGTGAGTTGTCAAAGTCCCGAATTTCCCTCCTTACTTACTGTAATTTTTACCTGTATTAAGCGGTCATCTCTAGTAAGCGGTCGTGGTCACAAGTCCCAAGGGACTGTTCGTATAGAAGGCCCCCCATACTTTTTTACGTGAAGCGTGATTAGGGGATTTTTTTTTTCTCGTGAATCGTGATTTAAGTCTTTCTTTATTCGTGAATCGTGATTAGAGATGATAAAATATTTTCATGTCCGCGTGAACAAACTGTTTTATTTTAACGTGACTCGTGAATAAAGAGGGTCTCGGTTGGAGGGGGGGGGGGGGTCAGGTTGATGGTTGCCGGTTAAAAATAAGCCCTTTTGACGGTTGACGGTTAATTTTAGGTCATTTGACGATTGACGGTTAATTTGTTTGGAATATCGTTTATAAAACGAACGAAACGCGCGAATTTGGCTGTAATTTTTCATAATGACGCGGTCTTTTTCGTTCCTCCCCCGCTTCGGATAGGAGCGCGGGCTCCGGTTCCCGAACAGCGGCTGGTAATCGAGCCTAGTTTTACTCGTGACTAGAAGTGAGAGGACTTGCATAAATGTATTTTTGTGATGTATCGAAACTTTTATTTATAGACAACAGAACTTGACCCTAATTAAGACGATCGTTTAGTTCTCAATTAAGGATATCTGAGACATGTGACGGCTTGCTTATTTGACGGTTGACACTAAAGATATTGCGTTTTTGACGGTTGACACCAAAGATATTGCGTTTTTGACGGTTGACTGTTAATATTTTGGCCATTTGACGGTTGACGGTTAACTCCATTGAGACCCATAATGAAGAGCTGATTTAAACGTGATTCGTGAACGTGAAACATTTTGTTTTGCGTGAATTTCCGGCAATTCTATCGTTTTGAAAATACGGGTACTGTTCTTGAACGGTTGTGGTTAGGTTTTGACTTGGACATAGACTTCATGTGGATCGATAAAAGTCATAATAGAGACCAGTATTGCTCCTGGAACATAGGACAAAACATTAAGTCATCTTTTGTCGCTTCTGACCGATCAAGACTAGAAAAAAAAAAAAAAACTAATTCGTGAATTGGTTTTTTGTTTTGATGTGAAACGTGACCGTCCCAAGTTTCACGTGAACGTGAAAGAATTTCGAATACTGTTTGTGATGCGTGGAAGGGCCAGATATTTTTACGTGACTGAGTTTTATTTAGGGTTGTAGGGGACCCTGTGTATTGTCGGTCACTTAAAGCTCGAGCACTAAAACAAAACTAAGAGTAATCTTTCAAGTAAAATTTAATCCATGTTCTTCTCCCGAAACCAATGTTGTATTTTAGAGTGAGTTTTTGTACATTAATTGATGGCATGAAATGGTGTGTTTTTATCGTTTTCACCTCATTATCCGAGAAATGGGTATGGATGGAATACTTACTCCTTCCTTCGATTCCCGTTCACTTTATTTCAATCCTTTAACCAGTTTATACAGCGCTTGCAGCTGCATGCGCCCAAGTCGAAAAAGTTTTATCCATAAAGTGATTTATTTCAGAGGCAGTCTTTCTTATTCGTGGATCGTTTTCACTGTGACACGGTCGACAGCGGGTGATTTTTTTAAGCTTAATGTTCTCACTGTTAAATCAGTTCAATGCTGTTCAATGAAAGTAACGCCTTGTCAGTGATTGACCCGGGCTGAACGTAAACTCAATACTTAAAACAGGTTTGACCGTATTTCAGTCACAGGGTGTGTTCAGTTTTTAAGTTAATTGGTCTTGGGTCGTAGCTCCTCGATGAAGACACACTCAGAGTTTTGTTGGAAACACGAACAGCGAAACTCCCCCGCGAGGTCACAGCAGATCACACGTCAATGCACTCATCCTTCCCGCTAAACCCGAAACAACTTAACGCACATGATTGATAGCATCTTCCTTTAATTTTTTTTGCTAATTTCCAGTCATTACAACTTAATTCTAACGTGCTAAGCTTGGTGACCAAGATTTCTAAACCTGAGGTTTCAAATGGAGTATCTGCGACTCAAACCACTGTAATCAGAATTCCTAGTTACAACAAAGCTAACAAAATAGAAATGCAAACCCTGAAGCAGCTATCCATTCGTATGACCAGCATGTTAAGGGTCCGCTTACTTTTGCATCTGACTGGTTGAATAGCAGCGGCAATCTCAAGCAGTAGCAAAGCGCAGTGAGGAACCGATTTTGCTCTTTAAAATCAAATGAAAAATTAAAGTATAAGAAAAACTTCGTAAACACATATATTAACACTTATATTAACACTTATAATCTGCTAAGATAAATTTATAAATAAATAAATAAATTGGAAAAATATTCGTCAATACGTAGTGATTCTCTTCACTGACGTTAATTTTCGTGAAAAAGTTCTTTAAAGAAAATAAAGCTGACAATTAAATTCTCACAGAGTGAGTTAAGAGACAGAAACACTACAACTTTTAATCACTTAAACGAGATTTGGGCTACTCAAAATATTTCGTCTCAGGTACCCAAGACAACCTTCCCCTCGAGTCAGCTAAACGGGGCGTTTGATATGGAGTTGTCAGTTGTAACATCTGTCCCCTTATCAAGCTCTCTCTGGTTTCAACCAGGCAGGTTAAGTTATACACTGAACAAAATTTGGGCCCTCTTCTCGGGCAAGCGAGCAGTAGCGTAAACATGAGAAAAAAAATTGTCTTGCCTAACAGGGTTACCCTACCTGTTAAGGCGTCGCCATTTTCATGTTCAGAAAGGTTGGTTAGATTGTTCAAAGAAATATGTGAAAGTTAGCTCGGGGGGGGGGGGGGGGGGGAAGGGGTGTCTCGGGTATCCATGGACTCTCAGTTGTGATCCTTCAAAGGCTCCAAACAAAAAAGAAAAAGGCTATCAAGCACAAAAAGGGATGCTTTCGATAATTAACTACCCGGGGCTTAAGATGTTTTTGTACTCTTCTCGTTTTTCTAACTACAGTGTTTCTCACTGGCTTCCAAGTAATTCGAGCAGATTCAATTGACTGGCAGCATTCGATTTACTAGGCGGTACTATTCAACCTTCTTTTATATCATTATTCTAATCGAATCCTAATTTAAATCATTCTGCTAAACGCTGCAAAGTTCAAAAGTTATCAGTGTTCCACACGCGCTAATTCTCGTTTCTCACTCCGATCAAGAGCTCTAAAAAGCGGTGAAGACTTTGAAGCCGCTCAGCCAATGATGTCATCGACAGAATGATAAGTTTAGCTTCGTCCTTCAGTGGGACAGCCGCCAGTCCCCACCACAGCCAGGATGGACCATTGGAGCTGGGCACTAGTTCCTCAACTGGTGGCATGGAGCCTATTGCGTTTGTCACGCATGTCTGTTGTAATGGTGTCAAAAGATTTAACCAAAGCTCCAAAGCTCTATAGCAATCGACGTTCATCGTCTGGAGGTCTGGATCTTCGGAATATAATCTAGGAAGTTCGTCTTCAAGCCATTTTACTTTAGCCGTGCTATAACCATCGGTCGTTGATCGGGAGACAACTCGAAATCTTCGCATCGCCGTGGTTTCAACAATGGAACGCCCATCGGGTAGAAACCTGACATTTTCAATGAGTAAAATAGTTCCGTAATCAGAGAATTCCTTGCCTGGGTCCTCGGAGTTAGCACACATCCCGAACATCCGAGAACCTAGTTCCACGCATCGACGAATCATAAGCTGATACCGCGGTTCAAAGATATAAAGCGGGTATTTAAGACTTGGGAAAGCCAACAAACATACAAATACGGGTACTTCTATATCTTCGTTAACGCCAGCTCTATAACGAGATTCAAACACAACATCACTGATGAAATTTTACTTTAAGTATTCAAAATATTAAGAGTAGAGTTGACTCCCTTCAGATTTGTTAAGAGAAAAGGATGGAAATCAATGCAGAGCTCGCTTACAGCTTCGCTCGATTCGTTTCGTTTCACTAGCAATTCAAACACGACCTCCTCGGGCAACGCCAAGCAATATTTTCAAATCGTTGTGCAACGCTGATTTTAACATTAATTTGAAAAACCTCTCAATAGGAGTTCACTTGGAAAATATTAACCTAACGGAGGAGGCTGAACTTGAAGCAGCAAGGGTGGTTAGGGATTTTATATTATAAAATGGTTTTATCAAGAGTTAAATAATGGTAATTGAACTGAGTGGAGAGCAATTTGGGCTGAAATCACAAGTATGATTTCAGACCAAAATTGCACGACAAGAGGTTTAATTTCCACTCTATGACATCCATTTTGAAATCGCCCAAATAAAGGTCTTGGTCAATTCAAATATTTTATTGACTTAGTACCGAGCCGGTTTTTAAATAAAAAGCGGAACTGGAAACGCTTTTACATCTTATTCTGTATGCAAAACAAAAAGACTTTGACGTAATACATCAAAAACTCAGTCAAGTGTAATGATGCGATTCAGAGCAAAAAATGGTGCGATTCGTGAATAAATCGCACCAATTGGTGCCAATCAGATTACAGGGACCACCAGTGATTTCAAAATGGCTGTAATAAACAATGTAACCTGGCCACCGTAAAGAGATCCTGAGGCTGACGTTTAGAGCGTTTTAATTTGGATATATCATCAAAGTTGAAATGGTAAATTGGCCAGCGTAACGATTACAAAAGCTGACGTTTCGAGCTTTAGCCCTTCGTCGGGGCGACGTTTACAGCGTTAGCCTTTCGTCGGAGTGAAGACAAAGGGCTAACGCTCGAAACGTCCGTTTAAGAAGTCTTTATGGTGGCTAATACACATTATGAACTCAGTTGATAAAACTCGATTAAATTGTAATACCCCCAACCGACGCAGCACCACAAAACTCAGTGGCATATAATACGACACAACAATCTCGCCAAAAGTCTAACCGACCGCGGAGTTAACTTGATCGGAGATGTCTACGATCGACTGCATTTCTCTTGTCGGTGCAGATTTCAAAGAGTCCTATCGCTGATTCACTCACAGGCAGCCCAAGCTCACTACTAGAAAAGCGGACGTGACTCTTAACGTGTTGCGCAACGTTTTATATTTATAAAGGTTTGTATGGGATGTTATCGGTTTGCCTTAAAAGAGAGAAAAAAATGTCTTGTTTTGAAATAAAATGGGCTTACCATATTGCTTTGTTGTTTTCTTTGTTGATTCCGAACGTCTCGGGCCATTTTGAAGCGTTTTTGGCGAGTTAGCGCTATTTTGGTATTCAACTAGCGCTAACTCGCCGAAAACGCTTCAAAATGGCCTAAGACGCTCGGAATCAACAAAGCAATAAGGTAAGCCCATTTTATTTCAAAACAAGACATTTTTTTCTCTCTTTTGAGGCAAACCGATAACATCCCATACAAACCTTTATAAATATAAAACGTTGCGCAACACGTTAAGAGTCACGTCCGCTTTTCTAGTAGTGAGCTTGGGCTGCCTGTGATTCACTGCGAGCGGTGGCTTTATATGCAGCAGAAAGATGTAAAGACAACAATTGGAGGTTGTTTCAGCATCAAAGAGGAAAACACGAACAAAGCTCTTAACTCGATTAACATTCAGTTTGCGTCTTACAGATACATAGCTAGTCGCGTTTTCCAACGTGAAATTGGATAATGCTTTAATCATAACCGTCAAGGATTTTTCCAGATCATGTCTTTGAGTCTCCCTTCTACTGTAAAATTGAAGAGGGATAACCCGACTATAGTTCTTAAATCGACTGAAAACACGAAAAATACACGACTACTTAAGATTCCAAATTCAAAGACTCCAATCAAATTATGAAACAAATTAACCATGAACACAGTGACCATTATTGACACTAGCAAATTTGCGCAACTCATTGAATTTCCAGTGAGAGTCTACTTCTCCCATCATTAAGGGCTGTGTATTACGATGTACCTCGCCGTTTCCACATAAGTGTTATAGATTATGGTGTAAATTTTTCACATAGCTCTCGAGGACTAAAACCATTACATAATGTTATGCAACCTTTGAACATGTTATATAACTAATTTGAGGATTCTTGTTACCGGCATAAATGCGTTTCCGTGCTATTGTTAAATATAAGCCCATGCTAAAAACTTCACACAATAGGAAGCTTATATCACCAAACAATGGGTTCAATATATTCTACGTGATAGATTAATGAGTTCTTAAGTGGCTTGAGTACAGTTTAATCGCTGCGTTTGCAAAAGGATCGTAATAAATGGAATGAATATATCGTGGGATATTATATAACACCTTAATGTCTCTACGTGCGTTCTGTCATGTAGTATCAACTGCAATAAATTTTTCTCAGTGTGATACGGGTTTAACATTTCATCACGATAAAGCTTAATACTCGCAAATTTTAACATCGAACTTGATCTCTACTTAGATAATTAATTTCACAAATTGTTATGTAGATATAACTTCAAAATAACCACATATCAACTGATTTTCATATTCCGAGGGCCACGTGCACGTAAGCGTACAACTCAAAACTCTGCCCTCAAAGACGAAAGATCACTAGTTTTGTTCAATTTAGTTGAAGTCGGGCTGATCGACCAGGGACCAGCTAACAGATCAGCGATTCTGTTAACACTACTTCGATTTTATTACAGAGAAGACTTCTTGCAAGACTTATGCACAGTCAAACTTCCCCTTCTTTAGTTAGGTTCTTTTGAAACAAATACAAAATCGATTGTCTCGAGTCAAGAAACATCTACACTCATAGCAACAGTACGTCGGAGAGAGCACAGTCTCCTAACCGTTGTTTGCTCTCTTCAAACATTTCACAGTGCATTATATGAATTAACAATTTAGGTAGAGGTAATTTAATATGACACAGCAACAAGAACTTTCCCACGTTTTCAAACACGTGTTTTAAAAACCGCGAAAGAAAAGCCGGGTGCGGAAGTTAATTATATTATGTAATTTACGAAAACTATTCTTTCACTTTCAACTGTCACTGAGCACTTGCTAAATTTTAGGACGAAACGTAATGTGTGACGTAACATGTGCTAAACATAAGTGAAACAAGAAAGATTTTCATGAAAATCGGAACGAAATAACATAATTCTGGAAACAGTTCCGCGCTATTTTCTGTAGCAGGTCTTTCCGTTCCCTATAAAAAACGCGTGAAGCGTGAGAATCGATCTCTCTACGCGAGGAGCGTGATAGCATAACCTGAGAGTCGCGAAACGAAAGCGGACAAATATAACTACGAACGTTGGGGGGGGGGGGGGGCTTAAGGCTACTAAAGTTAAAAGAAAACAAACACTCACCCCTCCCAACGTGACTTTTCTTTCATAAAGCTCTTCTCTCTTTCGGCGTATTCGTCAGGAAATAATTTCTCCACAGTCTCTTTAATGATCACATTTATCTTAATGTTCCTTTCGACCCCGCAATTTAGAGCACGACGACAGTAAGGGCATTCTGATCTATAATCCAGCCCCCTGTGTAAGCATGTCCTGCAGAAGGTGTGTCCACAGGTTGTAGTGACTGGCTGATACAGAATATTATAACAGACTTTGCATTCCAGATCTTCAAGCTCTTTCACGGCATTAGCCTCACAAAGGTCAGTAGAATTTAAAATGAGTTCTGTCGCGGATTTGAAATACTTGGATCCCCATTCTCGCGAGCATAGTGAACAACTATCAGAAGTGTCTTCAATAGGACGCTTTAGGGAAGATCTCTTTTCAAGAAAACTCTCTCTAGGAGACTGATTATTTGCTTTGTCTGCGTGAAGGCTCTGACGTGCTTTGTCTCGGTTTAAATCTCTAAAATACTGTTCAGGGAATAGCTCTCTGCTCGGGTCAACCCGCTCAGAATCCAGCGTATGAGTCAGACAGGTTAGCAATTCTGACTGAAACTGCGCCGGGTCTACATTAGGATCTAGTGCTACGGCGCGCGAAAGACTACTTGCAGCGCGGTGGTAGTCTCCCATTGCCATTAACACCAGTCCACGGTGATGAAAAACACTCCAAAGAAACGGTCGTAAATCACAGGCAAGGTCGACGTCTTCTAGAGCCTTTTTGGGAAGCCCCATCTGTAAGAAGGCATGACTTCGCAATTTTAACGCCATAACGTGTTTTGGAGACTTGTTTAGGACGTCCGACAAGCTTTCGACGATTTTTTGATGGTTATCCTGTAGTTCACCTTGTATGGCTTTCTCCAAATGCTTTACTTCTCGTTGATACTCGCGGGGAAACCATTTTTGGATCAACTGTGAGACGAGAACGTTCACCGATAGATTATTTTCGTGATTTTTAGAACCACACAGTTTACAGTAGACAGCTGATATAGAAATTTCGCCGACTGGAACAATACATGTCTTGCATAACGTATGTCCACAGTTTAGCGTAACTGGCCCGATGTAGAAACATCCGCAAAGTGAACAAAGAAATTCTTTCTCTTCTCTCTCGTTCACGCCATTAAAAGCCTTTTCCTGAGCTACGATTTGCCTTTGAAAGTCCACCAACTTGTTAGCAATAGATATTACTGATTCAGCGCCAGGTACTTTCGCTGCCACCCTGCATGACAGATCTCTAGTGTCTGCGTGTAGCTTTTTGGTTAATTTCCATTCTTTCGATCGAAGGTCGCATTGCTCACGAGTCTTCTTTTCCATTGCTCTGAAACTTCCAGGATTTTTTCTTTCTATCCACTGAACCAGGATTATCAATTTTTAGACTCGCTGAGTTGATTTTGCCATACCGGGAACGATAATCGATGTTTTTGAATGAAGTTACCGAACAATAGAGAGAAAATCGTTAACTACACACTACGACAAGACATGAAATTCATAAGTGGAAACAACCTGACTGATGGTTTACAACGGCACAAAAAATATTTCTCATCCGACAGAAGGCAGCCATAACTTTCCTCTAAGCAAGTGAAATTCGACAAGACCGGCCGTGTACTATACCGGTAGCACTGGACATCACTGGCAATTCAATCTTAGGCTGTTTGAATATTACAACAAAGCGGACGTTACCAGGTTATGTAATCACTGTTGTTACATTCACGTGTAACGCTCACGCGTAAGGGATCTTAGTCTCCCCGATATCCAACATCACGATTCGAACTCAAGAACAAGAGATGCTAAAGACATATTCGTCTGACAAGATCAGGTATTTTTTTTAAGCTATTCACGGAAATTTTCCAGCACAAATCTCTAAAGCTTTCTTTCTTTTTGTACAACTAGGTTACGTAATAACCTCTAAAAATCTGCCCTCACGTGCAGACGCACATGTTCCAAAACACTTCACAATAAAAAAAAAAAAGAAATGAAATTATAAATGCCGTTTCACGCTAACTTTCGCTGTCTGATATCGAAAATAGTAATCGAAGACACATAAGTTTTTGGAAGCGTTATAAATTTATTAGAAGTATATTTCGTATCAGATAAAACATTATACAGCCATAGTTTTAGGAGCTGTTTATTCGAATAGCGAAAACAAAATCATAATGAAAATGGTCTTTCAGTGGACAGTACGCCATCTGAAGAATCTGTCAACCGTTTGTTTTGTTTGTTCAATTAATTGAATCGTCCGGTGGACATCGATTTCTACAATATTAACTCCCAAGATCTGTTTTTAAATTCTCCCCCCCTGCTGCTCTGCTGTTAAACATTTCAATTCTTGCAAATTGTTCTCCAACCTATACCTGTTTACCGAACAATGTATGGGGATTAAGGAGAGAAGTTACATGCTAATCACTTGTTGGAGTTAAAGGTTACATAATTGGTTCATAAGTCAGCGTGCGTTCATTGGGATATGAACCATGGGGAAGGTGTCGAGAGCAGAAGAGAAGCGTAGGAGCTGTTCTAGGCCGTGCCTCGAACAACTCTTGCCGCTTGAGTCCTCTCAAAATTTCCCGAGAACATCATATCTCCAAGCCGTATGAATCAAATGTTTTAAAATAATGTCAACGCAGCATTTTCTGTCATGAAATAATTGATTTAGTACGTGCGCTCTCATTTGTCAACTGGTCCGTTTAAATGTAGACACGGTTGTGACGCCACTCTTTTCATATTTGCCGGCACAATTAAAACATTTCAAACTCAAAGCTTTCGCAATACTTGCAAAATACTTTGAAGCGTAAATGACAAATAACAGAAATGGCTAAAAATTTGCCACATTTTTATTTGGAGTTTGGTTAGTTCCTCCCCCCCTTCCCCCCCTGAGTCCAAAAGGAAAAAAGAAAAAGAGAAAAGAACTTCAGCGCTTTAACTGCCTTAAAAGGGAGTTTAAGCAAATCACTACGGCTGGCGCTGCTACGGCTACCGGAGGTAAAGTTGTCCAGAAACGAGTCAATGCGCATGTCAGTGCTACCCATCCAGCCGTAGCGAGAAATCCTTCTACGCGAGTGGGAAGGTTTCGGCGTAGTCTGTGGTACGTGAACTTATCTCGCTTCTTTCTTCGCTGTATTCATTCTCCTGAGCAATTTTAACTATTGAAATACACTTAACATCTCTAAAAATAGCTTATCGGGAATATTTATCAAGCTTGCTGTCCCTTACCGAGTGAATCTGCCTTTACTTTTGCAGCCGGGTTTGTCGGAGGATCGAAGCAGTGTGCACATGGAGAACGCAGCGAACGCAAGGAGAAATGCGTTAGTAGAAAGTCTAACTTTTCCTTTAAAACCTCAAAGACTACTTGAAATTCAAATAGCTGACGCCGAGGAATGACGAGGGTCACGAGGGACGGTGAAGAAACTTTGCTTTGGTGTTTATAAACTCCAAACTGGCAATTTTACAACACGTAAGCTTAAATATTTGAATTCACTCATTCACTGTGCACAGGATCGCTTACAATTTATTTTTACAAACTTTGGAATCCCTCGTCCCTTTGAACGAAGTCATTTTGAGTTTTTAGACGTGCAAAAACTACCGCGAAGACGCTTAACTTCTCAGCCGTACTAGGTTTGTAGTTCGCGTTGCTTAAAGTTGAATTTTGGCGGGCTACGGCGACGTACTCTCCCCAAGCCTCGTCAACCACGATAGCCGTAGCAGCGCCAGCCGTAGTGATTTGCTTAAACTCCCTAATGATAAAGAGCTGGACTACCCCTTGGAGGCAGCAAAATGCCTCGAATAAACGATATCCAGGGAAATTATGTGCTAGAGCTCACTGACTAAGACCCAAACTGACAGTTCTTACAGATCGGTAAAAATTTTCGTTTTGCCGACCTCGTTTTCTTATGGCATCATCTCTTGTCTATTTACATGGAAAACTGGCTTTTGTTTTGCTTTTACTGAAAAGATAAGTGAGCAGAGAGACAGTGTACGTGTGACTGAAACCGTAAATTCAAACTTATAATTGTTCCGAAAAATGTAAATGTCAATCAGCTGTAGAGGCTATTTGTCATCGTCAAGGTCAACATGCACATTCCCGTCTTCATCATCATCTTCATCAGCATTATCATCATCATCATCGTCATCATCATCATCAAAGTCATCATCGTTATCACCTGGACGTTTCTCTATGAACACCTCCGTAACCGGCCGTTGTCCCAAAGGTTCAACTACAGTTACCGCGAAATAACAATGATATTCAGAAAATTTGTGTATTTCGTTCATTTAGTCAGTTATCTCTTAAGTCTTTTGTGTGTTGCTGATGTTAAGTACACCAACAAACTGCAAACCTGACTAAATGGCCTTTCGCTCATATTACTCTTGTTGACGATAGCCCAAATGAATTTCACTTTTTCCAGAAATCACCGATAATGATTTGATATGATTTACAGTTCGAAGTTGTTATCACGTTTGAATCAATTCACCGGCGGGCTCATGTATATCCTACGAACCCCAAATAGCTGCATGATTACTATCAGTGTTACCTGCGTGTTTCCTAGCAACAGCTGCCATGGCTGTAGTGTATGCACTTAGAGGTCTCGCTAAGGCCATTGGGTAAACAGATGCCCCCTTCATTCTAAAGAAAAGATAAACAGTTATGAGTCATTTTGTATTTATACTGGTCCTACACAATACCAATTGTAATTAATGTCAATTGACGATAAAAACTTTGCTTGATAACATTGTAAAATTTAAAAACGATAAAAAGCTATAGAAAGCTAAAATCGACGACGTTTCGACGTTAACATAACGTCATTATCAAGTCAAGAATGTATAAAATTAAGTTCTATAAATACTAAAAACGAACAATAAGAGAAAATAATTTGCGGGTTAAACAAAAAGTTTAGCACGTATGGAGTCCGTTTGTACGTTCAGACTGGGTTTGAATTTCTTAATATAAAGCATTTCAAACACTAAACAATCAAATTTGCTTTGACACTTTCTGAGAATCTTAAAATGACTATCATTTAAACGATCCCTCCTACCATGCACTTTATGGAAATGCTTGCCAATTGCCGAATTCTTGTGTTCAGCGACACGTTGAAAAAGGTGATTAACAAAATGAAAAACAACGCATCGCTGATTAACAATTGACGGCTTGGGTTCTTTAGGTTTTAGGTCTTGTTGTAATTTCTTGCTTACAAAAACTGGTTGTAAAACGAGGCAAATCTTATTACTGAGATCACACAGCTGTCTCCGAACAGAATTAGCTGAAACCTGATCTTTGAATGGTAGATTAATTCTGACTATGTTGCTCTCGTCAGCAATTCTCTCCGCTGTGCCTACAGAAAGTTTACGAGAAACAAAATTGGAAATAACAGAATCTGTAAGACTACAAGGGTAATCAAGACGGCTAAAATGGAGCGCAATTTGGCGCATTCTTCATTAAAAGCCTCTATTGTGGAGGATAGGGCATAAGCGCGATGTAACATTGTCTTAAATAAAGAGTCTTTATAGCGTTTTTCAGTATGACTGTGGAATTAATGTCAAAAACTTGAAAACTGTTATAATTGACACTAATCAAGAGATTATAACCTGCCGTTTATCATTTCTTGCACCAACACAGTCGTCGCAGTGAAAGATTTATGGAAAATCTTCGGGCGGGTAAAGGGCACTGGACTGTGCGACAAAAAAGGAGGATATTAACATCATAGGCCCTGATAAGATGGTATAACAACGGGGCTATACAAACAATTCCTTCATCCTGAGTGTACTTTGACAAAGTTTCCGGCGTCAAACGCAGACAATGCAAGAAATTAGGGTAACCTATTTTTCTTTAGACAATTTGCTTATAGACTTTAGAAAGATAAATTTACTCAAGAGTTTGAAAATTGAATTAATTTAACTTGAGAACACAAGCTGTAGTGGAATTTCAATACCTTACCTTTCAAATTGGCCCAGTCGTTTGGCAGGAGTCACTGGGTACCAAAGTTGAGTAAACGAAGGAGTGAGATCAGATGCGAGGCTGACTAGGGACTGTTTGTTGTTTGCCGGACTTGATTTAGTCCAGGTTTGCTCTCCTTTCAAACGATCCACTCTGACAGTGCCATGGACTGAGCAGAAATGGAAATTGAAAAATGAATAGGCTGAGACTTTACAACATTAAACCCAGTAAGGGTTCTCTCATACCTATGAACTCAAGACGAGTTCGAGAAAATATCTACTCTTAAATGATATATGCCCATGACTTTTTTAAGGGTGCCTAAGCATTTTTAGCCTCGATAGTCTCGATACCGACATCGAGTACAGCAATAATTTTCCTGACGAAATCAGGATAATATCTTCTTCTTGACAGAGCGACTAAATTTGTAGATTATGAGTTGCAATCAAGGAATAACATCACTTCGTAAACAGTTTTCATCATTTTTATGATTAAATGAACGGCCAGGATGTTAGATAGGGGTTCCTCTTGTTCCAAGTCGAAGTATCAGCCAAAGCCGACTTCTTCGCGAAGAAAGAAAACAAATTTTCGTAACCGGCATGCTACGACATGATCATCCGTGCGTGACAGCTTTAGGTAAGACGATAAAAATATTAGACCAATGAGAGCGCATTGTTGAGAGATGGTCAAGCGTTGATCAAAACAAAAACAAACAACTCCCGGACGCTGTGTCAAGGTTGATCATGCATTTCACCATAAATAAATGCAGAAGTTCAAATAACATGATACCGCTCGTGAGAAGAATATGATCACACAGTCACTCAAACTGTGACTCATTTCTTGCTGACCAACGGCCAATTTACAAATGAATGCCTCGAGAAAGTCGAGTCGTCGATGAACCTTCATTAGCACATCATGATCACGAAACTCTCAAATGATATATGAGTGTAAAGGTTCCTTACCTTGGCACTGTGGCGGTATAGTCCGTATGTCGACATCAATAAACACTGGCCTACATTTCAGGTCGACCATACAATGACTTCTGATTTCTGAACATTTCTCAGAGAAGCATGGATTAAAGTTGCAAATCACTTGAGGAATTTTTGAGTAGAGGCTGTCTATTCCTGTAAAAAATAAAACAATCAAGATGAATTGCTCCGTTGTGAAATCCTTTTTTTGAAGACTCGAAGACTTAATTTGACAATACGTTCTTCTAGAGCTGTGTTGGAGAACCGTCTGTCCCCCGAGCTGAAAATATACTTACAAATTATGCAGATCAATATTGTGTACAATTTTCCCGAAGTGATTGCTAACAAGAATACACTTACGTATGATGCACGATATATGAACTTCATATATTTCATTGTATCTGAAGAATACACTTACAATGTGTGTTCGGTTGATACTAGAACAAATTGTTTCGAACTTCTGTCGCGATTATGTGTGATCGAGACGCGGATAATATGATGCGGATATACAAACCATATGATCAGAAGTTAGAAGAAAGAGGAAAGAAAAAAAGAATGGCGCCAGTCAATCTTTCTTATCGAACGCGGGGTCACTGAGAGTGAACATGTGAGAAGATGAATATATTTAGCCCTAAGCTGTGGGTGGCTCTGTAACGTTGTGTGTTGACAGAGAAGCTTCAGGAGACGACTTCCCCCTGACTTTTGGCAGGATTTTTCTCCGTTTGGTGAAGGAAAAAGTGAGGGAAAATGGAATTCGATGAGCCCTACAATAGCTAATCTCGAGGATCCTGTTTCTGGAACGACAGGTGTTAAATGTAATTAGTTAGGCCACTGAGTTCTCTCTTACATTGCAAGAGAAACTTACCCTTGCAGTTTGGAAGCATTTTCCCATTGATATTGAAAAACGTCGGATTGCATTCGAAGTCGGTAATGCAACGCGCAGCTGGGTCATACAGACATCCAACCTCTTCACAAGGGTTGAAATCACAAAAGGTCTTTGGATCAACATTTGCAACTTGCAGACCTGAATTGGAGACATAATATCCAATAGCTTGAACCTCTAGAGTAAAATGAGAGGCGTCTGTTTTCAAATAACCGGTGATATGTTGAATCTCACACACTTGGACGCTCAAAATCTTGAAAAGTATGGCGTTTAGATTCGCGTGCGACAGATAGAAGCAACCAGGGGATAACAAAAATTATATAAAAAACGTAACAAAGTCCAAGTGCCCGCACGAGGACAACGTGAGCCATGATTGGTCAAACCTGTTGACGCACTCGAAATCATGCGTTCGAACAAAAATATGTCCAGAGAGAGGGGAGGGCGCGTTTCCGAGCCAAGAGGCTTCAAAACTATAAGAAACATGTGATGAAATAATATGTTTACTTCCGATCTTTATCCAAAGACCGGCCTGTCTCTACTGCTTGTACTTTTTTGAGGCGCGGTGGCATAGTACTCAGCGCGCTTAACTCGTGATCGAGGAGTTTGGATTGAAGCCTTGGCTGGGTCGGTTCGTTGTAGTATGTTTCTGGGGAAGACACTTTTAAACTCTTACAGCACCTCTCTCGAATCAGGAAAGGCATGTGTAATGGCTCACTGGAAAATGTACCCATCAATAACATATTATCCCTCTCTTGTAGAGTGTGCCATGGAAACTTGGTAAAAACACCAGCCTTTGTGGCTCACTCGTTTTTAAGATGAAACGTTTTATTTTTCTTGTACTCACTCTTCAAAGTTTTCGCGGAACACTTGATGCTACCGCACGCCTTTGTATGGAATAAGTCTTTAGGGTCACATTCTGTCCCACCATATCGAGGCACAGGTTTGTTACACTCCCGATGACGCATCTTCACTCCACCCCCACAGGATTTTGAACAAAGACCAAATTTGGACCACTCACTTAGGCCTCCGTTTACTGAAAAAAAAGGTAAGGTCTTTGAGACGGGTTCAGAGTGATACACCAACGAACTACGGGATCAGAATGATAAATTAGCATTTTGTCCATTTCTCTACTTTATTTTGCAAGGTACATGTTAGGATTCGAATATTTATCAATAAGCGGATGGAGGTTTCCTAATTCCATTTATCCTGGAGTTTCTATTTCGAGTGAAAAATTTAGTAATTAAAGAACTGTAGAATTGAAAGCAACACGATGGCGATTAGAGTATGTTCAAACGTCTTTACCTGGGCAGTGTTTCCGGTTACATGGACGAGTCTCCACGCTGGTTCCGAAACATGGCTGACCGCCAAAACGAGGTTGGGTACAGGATCTGGTGCGAACACTGACACCTCTCATGCCGCAGCTTCTACTACATGTATGCCACTTGCTCCACGATAAAAATCTGCCATGTACTAAACAAAAAAATACCAGCGATGACTAATTTTAAAGATTAGCGGTCAGAGAGTTACTCGTGGGGGAGGGTAGAGGAGGGGAGGGGTTGAAAGAGCAACTTTTTTTTGAAAAGGGGACAAAAGAGAAGGGATTGCTCATGGTTTAAAATGAGAAAGGTGCTACATTGGTTCAGCAGATGACGAGCGATCTTCCTGTTTTGTGCGTTGGTACGTAGAAAATGTCCCATTTTCGTAAGTCAGTCAAAAAAGTGCCTATCATACATCTACTATCGCAAACCACGTCACGTCAACTGTTCACAACATGAAATGGGACCACTTTGAGATATTATGCAAGATAAAGGAGACTCTATTAATTCAAGAACTTAAACCTACTCTAAACGATAATGTCAGCAGTGATAAGCTTTATCTGTATTAGGCCCTGTTTACAAGCAAGGAGGGTAACCCTTGTGCTAGGGTTACCCTAGTAGGCGGGTCAAAGATAGCCCGGGTTTACAAGCAAAATTTCACAGGTAGGGTTACCCTACCACCCGGGATAACTTACCTATGCTTGGTAACCGCACGCATTGTTATCAATGTTCAAAGGGTCTGGAAACAATTAAAAAGTTGTCCCGGGTAGGCGAGTTATCCCCACCAGAGCGTTTACAAGGCAGCTAGGGTTACCCTAGCGCTCAGCTAGGGTTACCCTAGTGCTAGGGTAACCCTAGCTGCCTTGTAAACACGTCGATGAAAAAAGAAGAAATGTGGGAGTGTTAGGGTAACCCTCCTGCCAGGGTAACCCTTGCACTAGGGTTACTCTAACTGCTTGTAAACAGGGCCTTAGTTTGCATCTTTAGATTTGCAATTTTTTTTTCTTCTCAACTTTTGTTCGTTGTTTTGTTAATTAGTTACGTATCTTAAATTTAAACTTAGTCGCCACGTGTATTATCGACTGTCACTTCTGAAGATGTATGTCGAAACATACGAAACGTCAAGTAAAGTTTACTAATCTTGTTTTCCCGCCAACATGCGTTTTACTGTCATGTTTGTAACTACAGTTTGTGTGCTATTTCTTATCAAGCTACGATGGCTAAAGAGAAAGAAATTTTAAACAAGAAAGCTTTGTGTAGTGTAGTCTCCCTTATCTGAGTTATATCGCTTCCAATCATATTTATTTTTAACTGACCTAGAAAACTTAGATGATAGATAGCCTTCAAAGCATTTTGGTGGTGGCTTCATGAAAGCTTCCGAAGAAATGAACTCGCGTCTCAAAAAGCTACACTGTGAAAAAGTTAAGTACTCGTAACCTATACTTTTTCAAGTCACGGTCAACAAATGAAAGGTGATCAAAACTTAAGCTTTTGTGGACTTATTAGACACCTACCAGAGCAAGGCTTAAGAACGCATGTCTCCTGTTGTTCACCGCTGACAGCGCAGTCTCTAATTACCTTTGCATTGGATGAGCACTCATATTGAACTCTTTTTCTTGTGGCCAGATTTCCACAAGACTGTGTGCAAGGACTCCAAGCAGACCACTGTGTCACGAGATTCTCCACTTTATCGGGAGCTGTTTAAAACGTTGCAAATACACGGAATAAACTAACGCGTAAATATGGCTGGTTATAGTTGACCGGATTTCCCAACCTTTGATAACTTAACTCTTGTTACAAGTGGAATAACAAGTGACCAAGCTTCTCCAGTAGAGAATGTAATGTAACGCAATTTCAGTGACAGCCTAGCGGCTTTCCATCGGGAGCAGGTCATTTTTTATCGCCTGGGTGGGAGGGGGGAGGGGTTGAAAGATTTTGTTTGGGTCAAATTTTCCTCATCCCCTCCATAAGGCCCTGTTATATTCTTATGACCTCCCCCCCTCCTCTTTGGCGGTCAATTTTCTATAGTTTCTCCTTTATACTCTGTTGACTGATCCCCAAAAATTTTCCACACCCCCCCCCCTCTCACCCCCAGGTAGTAGAAAATGACCGGTCCCTAACCTTTCACAACACGTGATAATACCGGAATCGCTTATGACCAAGCTTATCAAGTGGAGAGCGTGACATGTAACACAATTTCAATGCGGACCCCCGCGGCAGCTGAGGTGCCCAGTTGTTCGAAGGCCTATCAGCGCCAACCCAAGGTTAATCCGGGTTTCTTTATTACTTTTGGAGATAATTTTTCTCTATTCTATTTAGAAAGTCCAACAATCAAGTTGTAGACAAAAAGAATTATGAATAGGAAAGCGGTCTTCGTAGTAATGAACACCACTTGAGCGGTAAGAAAGAATTATCCTAATTTTTTGTTAAAGCTTTCAGAACTGAAATCAGATTTCACACCGATCCTGGGTTATCGTGACCCAGCTTTGAACAACCCGGCCGGGTGCTTAAATTCTATTATTTTGAAATATTTTTTATTACCACGACTTACCTTGATCCACAAATTCAGTCATCTCTAGGATACCTGAGCCCAACTTTCCCTCTGCAATTGATTCAATATCCATGTTCTGAGGAGAATCTTTATCAAAATGTACCAGCACATTTCTGGTTCCGTCTTTGACCTCAACCTCTTCGAAACTAGGTCTTTTATGATAGGCTTTGTCTCCAATCCCAAAATGCAAAGCCTTTGTTTCGGAAATTTTCCTGGAGGAGCTATGTTTGGTCATGATGGCTTGCGGTAAAATAACCGAGTTGGGCCTTGTTTTGAAAGGAAGGTCAGTTTTGTTAACTGCAGCAGTGTTTTTTTCTGCAGTGTCGCGGGAGTGTGGAAAGAAATCCTCCTTCGAGCTCGAATGGCTGGAGACATTCCTGTGAGAACATTTATTGCCAACATGTTTATTGATAGTTTTTTGGAGAACTTTTGACGTGCAGTTTTCACCTCTAGTTCTCGCACCCATAGACATAGGTTTGTTCTTGTAGTTGTTCGTAGGATGTTTGGTTTCTTGCAAATGTTTATGCAGAAACTGATCTTCCTGGTGATGCTCTGAGGCTGTGGTTGTTTGAGTTTGATGCACTCCAAATTGAAGTTTGCGAGGCAGTTGTTTAATAGTTTTTTGATGTTTTTGGAATTTTTGGTAGTGTTTATGTTTTTCCCCCTCCTTAAAATGGAAATCTTGTTTAACTAATTCGTCTCTATCCGTCACACTGCTATGATTAAGTTTTCTGAGGCTCTGTGTTTCATTCGGTTGTGTGACATTTATTAACCTTGCGTGACTCAATGCATTAATGATGTCATTTTCCAGTTTTAAAAGTTCCTTCCGGCTTGCATTTCTCATAATCTGGAGCTGTGTTTGTTCGAGTGTATTTTCCAAACGTTTCGGTAAGTGTTGTTGCTGCAAGTTTTGTTCAGTAGTTGGTTCCTCTTGTTTATGGTGTTCTTGTTTGTAACTTTCACTGTGAACCCTCTGTTGATGCTTTACACTGGGGTGGGTTTGTTGGAAACTGTTGCCATACTGTTGCTGCGGTATTTCGGTTTTGTTTGGTTGTGACAAACTCCAAGACCTGACAAAGCTCAATGCATTAATGATGTCTCCTTCTAGTTTCAAAAGCTCTTTTTGGCTCACATTTTGCATGATTTGCAGTAGGATTTTATCATAGGTATTTTCCGCACTTATCCCTAAGCCATTGTTCGTCGACCATGACTCTGTATGATTCGATCTGAGGTGATTGTTTATCAAAGGTGAGCCTTTGACGAAACCAAACCCCTTGCTCTTGATAATTTTGTTCCACCCTTTTTTCAACAGTTGTGTCTCATTTTCCAACAGAACGCTGTGTTTCAAATGAGGTTCCTCCACCTTAAACCCCTCATTTGGGCGCGGCTTTTTCCTTTGGTGAATAAATTTCAATATTTTGTGCAAGCTCTCTTTCATAATACGATGTCTCATTTTGACTTTAGCCTCACTAGTGAAATTCTTGCCTAATCTTGGCTGAAGTCTCAAATGTGCAGTAGAATTTTTGTTGGAGGACGAATTGAAGCTGTTAAAAAACTTGATTAAATCTTCAAAATGTTTTTTGGCCGCAGAATTTAAAGGAAAAGTAAAATTTCCCTTCAATTTCATGTTTCTGAGGGTGGAATCATTTCTCCCGTGGTGGACGTTGATCGGCCACCAGACATGCTCATCATGTGTGAAATCCTGACCAGCTACCAGAAATCTGTCCCTCGGTTTGATTTTAGGCAAATCAACGCCAGTTCCACTTTTTAAGTGTAAACGTGTGTTACTCTTGACATTCGCCCAAACAGTATTAGAAAGTGCTACTTCTAACTTTGTATGATGGTTGTAATGAGTCTTGCTTCTAAAATTAACGTGTGTAGATTTGCCTCCCCTAAGAAGATTTCGGTACAACGTATCGTTTTTCGCTTGTGAGGGTAAGATTCTTAGGCTGGCATTGCGAGCTTTACTTGCCTGACTGTCTTTCGTGGGCAAATACCCTGTTTTAGTTTGCATATTAGTATTTTTATGAGTTAAGCCATCAAAAACCTCAGGCTCCTCTTGAATATTTTTCACCTTTTCTGTAAAGGGCAAGACATTTTTGACGCTAAATGATTGTGATGTTTGAGAAACACTCTTAGGTCTTCCCTTGATAACAGAGACGTCCTCACTGTCAGTAGTTGTCTTTTTAAAGGAGGGGTCTTCGGTAGAGTCAGTAGGCAGAACATTATTAAGTGGAAGACCTTTAGGCATGCTCTGATTAACTCCTCTTCTTGGGGAAAGCGTTCGAATTAGGCTCGAAGTCTTATTCAAAATCTTGCTTGTAATAGGCTTATGTAAAATTTCGACGCGATCATCTTTGTTAATTATATTCCTTGCCCTATCCATCAAATTTGCCTCGTTCGTTGCAACGTTCCCTCCATCGCTTCTTTGCCTCGGCAAGGCAGATGTCTGAAGTTGATTTCCGTAAAGGGGTTTCCAGTTGGGCCAGGCAAGAAGAGAACTGTTAAACGGTCTGTGTTTCCCAGGAATGGAAACACGCGAAACAATCCTGGACTTACCGGAAGATGTATCAGCCTTTGTAAACTTTTGTATCTTTTCCACCTGCGCTTTTCCAGGAGAACTCTGCAAAACAACCACTTTGGGAGTAAGAGATTTGGACGTTGCCAAAGACAGAGTATAATTCTTTTTTACCAAAGGAAGTTCACTAAAATTGTCTTTTCGAAGTTTACTGGGAATTTTTTCCTCGACAATTTCAACGAGCGAGTCAGCCACTGATTTGGCGGGTATTGATGGTCGCACCACAGCTTCATCAATCTCTTCGACTTTCTCATCTGCAGTAGCTCGCAACTGGATATGTTTTTCCCTCAAAGCTGCCTTTGGTAAGCGAGCGACTAAAACCCTTCGTCCATTAAATTTACCTGAGGAAATATTTTCTGTTGAGATTGAAATAAGGAATGTCAGTGTTAGCACACGAAAAAAAACTAAATCTCAACTTTATTGATTGCCTGGATTTGCATGTCACAGATATTCAAAAACCTTTTGTATCTGCATGTCAAATGTTTTAACAAATGCGAAAAGTTATGAGAATTAATCGACATTCCAGTCGAAGTTAACGCTTGACTGAAGTATGGCACGAGGTTACATCAGTTAATTTTATTGCCCTGTCAGTCATTTGTCGTCCAGCTGAATATGGGAGAAAACAGGTTGTTAGGCTAACAACTTGGTGAAAGAATGTCAGTTGTGTCTCTGATATCGAGACAAAAGCTGAAAAGGATCTCATGTGTATTACAGTACGTATGAATAGCGAGATGTCAGTTAACATAGCATATTACATAGTAAAAGTCAGTTTTGCGTGACGAGTTGTGGCGAAACTTTTGTAAAACGCCTGCTTGAATCTGCACTCTCACAAACTGACTTTCAAAACCGGAACTAATTGAACCCATCTCCAATAATTATTTGTTTTGTTTCTGTTTTTTTTTTTTTTACTTGATCTTAGATGAACGAGCCATAACAAACCACCCTGTGGTACATTTGTTACTTTACTTGTAAGTCAGTTCAGACGTATCAAATGCACGACTTTTGCTATGTACCCCATGATACAGAAATTACCTTCACGTTTGCCATCGGCTTCTGAAATGCGCTCCTTTCCACAAAAAGTCATTCTTGCGTGCAGCAGTGTCATTAAATACAACCATACACTCGCCTCTATCTTTCCTCTCATCTTTGTGGTTCATCTTCTTCGTGTCTGTGTAGTAGAACTGGATATTTTTCATACTACGCTTGGGCGACTTCCAAATCCTTAAGATTCTATGGATGTCAGGGCAAGTGACAAAAACCAGTCGCCTCAATGAGCCCACATGAACGAAACCAACCCCACACATCTTGGACAATGGTATGGAGATGTTTTAGTCAATGAGGCACAGCCATGCGTTACATTGCTTTGAGTCACCTGCTTGGCAAGTCCTTAAAATCCACTTATGAAAATTCACAAAAATGCCTTACTTAATTTAACGATATTGTTTTGTGCAACTCGCTAAGGTCAGTTCTTTACTTAGCGTTAGATTTCAACTTCAGTGTTACACCTCTGGCAATCTGTCCATAATCTTACAATAAGCACATATTACAGGGCGTGGGCCGAATACTTCTGATATGACGTAAACCACGTGATTTGTAAATGAATAGGGACTCTAAGTAAATAATCTCAAGCATCCATAAAGCGTTGTAGCACTGGATAAGAGAAAATTTGGTTATTTAGTTTTAAAGCTTTGAGGAGCTTTTTCCTGCAAGTTCAGGTATGCCTTAGACTTTATTAGATCGTCACAAGACTTTAGCACAAAATGCGCTTATGTACAGGGGCGATAAAAAGAGTAAAGTTAAGCTATTTACCCCCCCCCCCCCGGGGCTTAGCAATAATCACCTTTCGAACGACCGGGTTCTAAAGTTAACTCCAACCAAAGAAGTGAATCAGAAACAAACTCATTTCAAAGGTGATCAATAACTTAACTCTTTATTAACAAATATTTCTTTTCAATAAGATTTACTAAGATACAATGTAGAGGTCTTCTAAGTCTACTAACACTTTGTTTTGATCTGCAAACTGCAAGTCATTCATCAATTCAATTTGCGAAGAATACGAAGTAAACACTAAAATGGAGAGATTGATTTTGCTTTCAGCATAATCATCAGTCTAAAACACCTTGACTGCCTGTAAAACTTGACAATCTTGTGCAGTTTTTAACCAGAGCTTCGCTGGTGAAAATGTTTTAAGAGAGACGAGGAAAGACTTTTCATGGTTGACAATATTGATAATATAAAAGACTAAAATAATACACTTAAATCATCAAATGAAAACGGCTCCTTTTTTTTTTCCCGTTTAATTCTTATATCTGTTGAATCTTTTTCCCAACTAGCCCCTCATTCGCAGTAATTTTTTTGTGGGTTAGTTCCCAGATCATGTTATGAGCGATTCCTTCCATGTTGATAATTTGTCGACATCGTCCAGTTGACTCAAAAAGAGGATCGGTTGTGGGTCAATAACTGGTGAATTTCAACTGAAGGGTTAAAAAGACTGCGCATCGTAACATCACCGACACTGGCACTTTGTATACGTCGTGCAAACCAAAATCGCAATTTACAAATCGCCACTCAAATTATTAAAACTAAGTACAAATCTGATCTAATTATCATGCATTGCCTAGCCAGCGTTTATGGTGAGATTTACTACGATTTGATTGTCTATCCTTAAACCTGTTTTTCTTGTGCTTCTCAAAATCCTTTCGCGTTGGACGCTTAAATCTCGACGGAAGTTTACTTCTGACATCAGTCTCACTTTCCTCTGCTGTTTCTTGTTCACTAGCTTCAACTTTATCATCATCGTTATCATCTTTATCGCCGACGCTAAGCTTAGAGTTTATCAGTTTACTGATACGGATTCCATCGTCATCGTCATTTTCTTTTTTTCTGACCCTCATCTTTGAACCTATCAATTTAGTCAAGCTTATCCCATCTTCATCATCCTCGTCATCATCATTATTATCTTTTCTGACGCCGATACCAAGTTTCGAACTCATCAGCTTGCTGATCCGGGACCCATCATCATCGTCATTGTTTTCGTCATCGTTCACCTGCTCCTCTTCTTCGTCTTCTTCCTTCGCAATATGGTGTCGAGCTAAAGATGAAAAAAAAAAATACTATTTTGTTTTGTTGGTTGAAGTTTTTTTTTTTTATTATGGTGTTTTTCGGCGGCTTTCAACTTAAATCCTCACCTCCCTTTTTGCCGACGAAACCAAAATATATCGCAACATCAATACCATCGATGACTGCTTGTCTATGCAGAAAACCTTGACCAACATGAACACGTGGACTCGGCACAACAATATCCGGTTTGATGCTTCTAAATGCAAGGCGCTAACCATCACTCGAAAAAAGAGCCCGCTAGACTTCATCTACAAGCTTGATAATTTAGAGCTCGAGCGTGTGACCACGGAAAGAGATGTTGGAGTTAACATCACCAACTCTCTCACCTGGAACACACTCATCCATGCCATTACTCCTAAGGCCAACAAATTACTTGGACTTCTAAAACGCACGTACCTATTATTAAATGACGTCTCTGCAAGACGCTCACTTTATATTGCACTTGTGAAGTCTCAGCTATCCTACGCGACCCAAGTCTGGTCCCCGCACCAGATTGTATCAAAAACTAAAATTGAAAGGGTTCAAAGGAGGGCCACAAGGTGGATCCTCAAACAACGTGTAGGCGTGATGTCATACAGAGACAGACTTTTAACTTTGAAACTTCTTCCTCTAACATTTGACCGCGAACTCAAAGATCTTGTTTTTTTTTTTACAAATGTCGGAATGGTTTTACTGATTTTAATATTTATGATTTTGTCTTTCCTGTTTCTCACGGCCGAACCAGACTAAGTAATTGTTTTAACCTTAAAACTCCTGTATGTACAACTAGCACTTTTCAGGCCTTTTACTCTAATCGTATTGTTAGGCTCTGGAACTATATCTGTAATTTTCACCCCCTACCAGTTTTTCAACTACTGCTTCCTTCCGTAATTTTGTTACCGAGCACATGTTTCAACTCTTGCACAACTACTTTGACATATTCTATCCTTGTACCTGGTCAATTGCACGTTCCTGCCCCTGCCATCCCTAGTTTTTAACCGTTCTTTGATTGATCGTGTTTTAGATCATTATTTGTACCATGGGCGGTGCCTCGCATGGGTCCTCGTGTCACGTTCGCACCAGCCCTTTTGACCTTTCCTCCTTATCACTTTAAATCACTTTGTACATATATCCCATTTCTTTTAGGTCGTCTAATTTGCTGTATGTAATATGTGTAATGGTCAATAAAGTTGTTAAAAAAAAAAAAAAATTGGCCAGAAAAAGTTGTTCATGGTCACAAACAAAATAATCTCCACTGTCTCATCCTAAAACTGGTTGAAGTCTTGATATATAGTTAAAAAATCTTATAAGAGCACAACCTTGCCTTGTTTTGAAAGGTAAATTACTATCACTGCGACCACATATATATTAACTGCGCTTAATGTCTTCTTAACTCCTACATGAAGATACTCTCTAAAAAACACCACCCATATTACAAAACAGTGGCGGAAAATAGTTAAAAATTTTGTAAGACGCAGCTACGATTAGAAGGTATGTTCCGCCAAAACAGTAGGTTTCACTTTTCCTGCTAATGTTATTAGACTCCTTAGCCAAACTTCCTTGAGTCCTTTAGAAAGGAATTTACTACAGGTGTATTTACTGACCTTTGCAACCCTCTTTCCGTTGATTGTACGAGTTGACGAACATTGCTTTACACGTGTGCTCCACCAAACAGCGTGCCGTGGGATCCGCCTTACAAACAGCTCCACTACAGGGGTCATATCCACAAATGTACCTGGCTGGAACCTTGAAAACCCCTGTTGGTAAACACCCGTACATTATGGAAGTATCGGCGTTACTTTACCGATCAAGTTGGACTTATTTGACTCTAGGACCCACCGTTTTCCCAATTCTTTTAAGTTGAGATTGAGCTATCACTCGGTGAAACTCGTCACAGAAACCAAATTAAATTTGACAGCTAAAGAATAACATCAAAAAAGTAATTTTAAATTTTCCAACCTTTTGCCGTGTGAGCCCGCCAAGCTCAGTCGGTAGAGCATGAGACTCTTAATCTCAGGGTCGTGGAATCGAGCCCCGCGTTGGGCGCTTTTTTCTTTATTTTGTTACGAATGTTTTTAATTCTTTTATATTTACGAATTGAAAAAGTTTGAATATGCTTCACTTTCAACGGCTGTGGTAAATCAGAGACCATCGTTTCCAAAATTAGACTATGCAATCATGATTATTGCATTTGGGAATTGCGACTTCCGTAATGGAAACAATTATCTTGTACTAAAGAGCAGACACTTGCTTGAAATACCACCCTACCTTTGCATTTGATGGTCTTTCCAAAGGCGTCAAGGAAAACTGGATGGCATCTTGTGTTCACAACGCACTTAGCAGCCGCACCTTGAAGACACGTTGTGTATTTGCACGGATTGAAACGACACACGGCCTGGGGGTCTACGTTTAAGTACAAGTTATCCCCTGTGAAAGACACAGCAAATGCATTTACCTGACTTCTACATCATTGTCATCAATATCTCAGTATAGACTGTGAATGCGTATCTTCAACTACAAATTTCAACTTGGATTGTGGTTTATCCTTTAAAACACAAAGGGTGAATGGTATGTTATTTCTCATTACAACATCATCTCCGAATCACGCATTCGGGTCACAAAAATAAAGGAAATGATCACCAACTAAAAAAGCTCTTAGCTTGATTACTAAACAAATTCTCCCCGCCAGCACCTCAGAAAATGTATAGAGAAAAGTATGGAGAATATGCATACTGATGTTAGGGAGTAAAGATTAAATTACAGTTCTAAGTGTCGTGTTATTGATCTAAACACTCATCACAATATAGCAAACTCACGCAGAAAGGATCTTTTTTTTCACAGAGTAAGATCACAAAGCTGACGTGGACTCAAACAAAGAAATAAACAAAATTTTACCGGTACATTGCGAAACTTTCCTCTCCTCAGAGTCAAAGAACACCGGCCGACATTTGAAGTCACTGACGCATGTAGCATAAGGTAACAATATACATTTCGCCACCCTACACGGATTGTAACCACACACTGTCTGGGGGTCTATATCCACGATGGAATCTTGATCTGAAAGGCGATGCACAAAATATCGTTATATACTTGTATACTTCGTTTGTCTCCGAACTCCATAACTTTCAACTTTGGCGAGGATCAACAAATACCAGTTTAGTATCACCACTTTTGGGTATACTAACATAATAACGATCGCCCGGCTAGCTCAGTCGGTAGAGCATGAGACTCTTAATCTCAGGGTCGTGGGTTCGAGCCCCACGTTGGGCGCGTATTCTTCATATTTTTTTTTTTGACAAATGGAAAAAGGATATCAAATAGGGCGCTACGAATTGCGCTGATCAGTATCCAATGATTAAAACCTGTATACTAGAGAATTTTTTTCGTTTCCACCCAAAAATAATCGATTATTGCAGGTTCTTCCACATTTGCATTGGAATCATTTTAGTAAAAAAGTTATCTTAGTTGTTATGTATGATTGAAAGGAGTGTAAAAAGAGTTATAATACGAACCTTGGCATTTTTTACCATAGCAAGGCTTAACTTGTTTTTTTGCCCCTTTACATTTTTGTCCCCCATTGGCCGGTTTCGGGTTGTTACAATACCGCCGTCGTCTCTTCATTCCCTGACCGCATTTCTGTGAGCAAGAGGTCCAATCCGACCATTCCGAATAACCACCGTCAACTAAGTTGCACCAGGAGGGAAAACATAGAAGAGATTAAATCAAATGATCCTATTCTTTTCGTGTTTACCCTCCTATTGAAAAGGAGAAGAGCTTACGGTCTAGGAAAAGGGCGTTACGAAAGCCTGCTAGTTTTAATTGGCGCTTAGGCGTCTCTTAATTTAACCTGGGATTCATCCGTTGTTAATAAATTGATAAGCTTCCACAGGAACCCATTACCCGCAGCTGCCATCTCAGTTGTACCCTTGAGTCAACCCTGTCCCGTATCTTTTCATTTTTAGAACTGAGATATCTGCGGGGGTTCTTTAATCTTTCTGCGCTTTCCGCCATTATTGATATAATTTCGTGCGGCCTGCAAGTGACACAATAGAGACGTAACACAATAGAGACGACAGCTCTCTTATGATTGGCTATTATAAAAACACCCGCGAAAACCACCGTGGGAGGTGCTTCTAAAAATAGAAAGATACGGGACAGGGTTGACTCAGAGGGTCAGTATGGAAGAGGGAAGCTCCGGGTAATAGGCTCCTGGCTTCCATCATACCTGCACACTGCTTGAGTTTACAAAGCTTAAGTTGAAAACGCGGTCCTTCGCAGTTTCTCCCGCCATTTGCAGGCGCTGGATTGGTGCAATATCGCTCACGTGACCTCAGTGCAGTTCTTCCACAAGCGTGAGGACATGACGACCACGTGGTCCATAGAGTGAAGTCGCCATCCACTAAAATGACAAAGAGCCGAGAAAACAAGAGAAACCGTTCTTAGTGTTTTAAGTCTTTATGTCAGTATGCATATTCTCCATTATTGTCCATACATCCTAAGGTGCTGACAAGGAAAATTTGTTTCACAATCGAGAGCTTTCATAGGTGCTGATCATTTCCTTTATTCTTGTGAACTAAATGTATGATTTTGGGTTGAAATTGTACGGAGAAGTAACCTGCTGGTCACTCTTGGAGGTTGATGGGCAAAATCTTTTCCCTCAAAGACTCCCAAACTCGTGAATCAGTGTAACGTTGAAATAACAGTAGCAAACGAATTGAATTTACTCACCTGGATCTGCGGTTTCACCTTCCTTGCTTTTGAGAAATTCACTTATATTAGCCAACGTATCCGAGGCAGACTGGTTTTGATCACTCGGAACCATGGAGTTGTCTATGGTAGGCTTGATCTTGCCTGCATCGCCTTCATTTATGGCACCACCAACCTGCGGGTCCTGACTTCCCGGGTCCTGAAGGCGGCTCAGTTCGTTTATTTCTTCACTGTCGCTCTCACCTTCATCTAGAAAATTCGGCATTGTCGAAGGGCATTAGGTACAGATTGCCACTTTCCTCTTGTTACTGATCAAGGGACAGGTGAACGATTGGAAAGGCGGATTGATTATTTTGTTAGCGACACTTTTTGCAATTCCCAAAGTTCATTTAGCCATTAATTAAGAGGTAAAACAGGGACAGGGAAACACATGACCAATGAATGTAAAGCTGAAATAAGACAGCGTGGCTTAATACGTTTTCAGTAAACCCCCCCCCCCCCCCTCAAGGAACTCAATACCCAATGCAATGTTTTCTAATTCAGTTAAGACACATACCCTTGCCTTGCCTCTTAACTATACTTTTTTCCTCAGGAAGGAGAGACTCTATAATAGCGTCCAAGTCTGATGCTTTTCCTGTAATTAAAAGACCCCCGTTTATTTCACAACCGCCCACTATTGTGTTAATTTCGGCAAACCCTGCAATGTCCATTAACGCTTCTTGCTTAACACTTAGTACCACCACCTTTGTGGATAACAATCGCCCGGCTAGCTCAGTCGGTAGAGCATGAGACTCTTAATCTCAGGGTCGTGGGTTCGAGCCCCACGTTGGGCGCGTGTTCCTTTTTTTTTTATAAGAAATGAGGATATTATTTAGGCGCTACGAACTACGCTGGTCAATAGCCAATGATTAGAACCTGTACACTAGAGATTTTTTAAATTTCAACCTAGATAAAAAGTGACCAGAATTAATTTGTCGTTGTAACATCGGATCAATGTCAGTATCTGAGCAACTGTGTACTTACCCCTCCCCTAACATGAACCTTCAGTTGTTATCAGCTGACTGTTGTTGGTTTCTGGGAGGAGTAGGTGTGCAGTTGCTCAGAAACTGAAACTGATCTACTATATCAATACATTTTAAACAGAAAGGCATAAGTATTAAAAAAATTTCTTATATCCGACTATATCTTTAAATTTAACACCAAACTCTATCTTAAGGCATGAGAGTTGTAAGGCAAACAGTGTGAAGAATTGAAAGGGTTATCAGACTAAACAGAGTCGTGGTAAGAGGTATGAATAAAGAGGGTAAGTTTCTAAATAAACTGTGGTGCTACGTCGGTGGAAGTAACGAGGTAATTTTGATTTTATCAACTGAGTTGATGATATAAACTGGCCACCTTTAAAAGTTTCAAAGCTGACGTTTCGAGCCAGCGTTAGCCCTTCGACTGAGCGAAACTTGTGGTAAGAGGTTTCTCGATCAACTGAGGATGGCTTTCCAATCTTGCGCACGCCCTGCACGCCTTGCTCGCCCTGCACGCCCTGCACCTACAATCACATGCCAACTCATTCACTAACTTCCTTGTTGTGCTGAAGCGCTTAACTCTACATATTTCTCTACTGAAGTAATTGCTGCTGCCTGTTTTGGCTATAAAGTTTTGGCCATAAATCTTTTTCTTCGCCTCATTCTATGTTCGTCTCCACCCCTTCTCGCGTAAACTGTTTTTAATAGCTTTAATAATTCCTTGAGGACACCGGGATAATGTTTCATGATGGAAATTCACTTAGACTGATGGTATTATATTACATCTGTATTAATTCGGTAGACATTCAGTGCCGCTTACCTTTGACCGGTAATGGTTTGTGTAACTCCGTTGAAGCTATGTTTAAAAGGGCAATTAAGAATAGTACAACCACCAAATTATCAGGAATAAACAAAAACTTCCCCGCTTTCTTCCTGTGCATTTTCAGCTCCTAAGCTACCAAAAAGAGGCATTCCCCATCTATCAAGAGAAAAATAATTCAAAGTGAATTCCGCCTTAAGGCAGGGGTATCTACAAAATGAAACTTATCTAAATCTGGGATAAACTAATTCACTATATTTAAACAACACGAACAGGTGAAATGACAGCATGGCGGTTTTAACAACTAAGCAGAATTTGTCATCCTTTCACGGAAGCCAAGTTAAAATCTCGATGTTTGCAATGGGAGATCAATTTAAATTTAGGTTTCATCTGGTTAATAAAATACCGCAGCAGTTAATCTTTCCTAGCTTTCTAAATTTAACCTGGAGAGTGTACAGTCGATTGTTTTGAAGTACACATTACCTTTTTATGGTGGCAAAACAGGTGTTGAATCGCACATCCTTTCCTCCAATTAGCGACTCGTTAAAACAAAATATTAGAAACAGAAGTAATATTTTCAAACGGGAAAGGTCGGCAGAAACTTAGCGAAAGCTTTACCGCTCTGTAACGATGTGGAATTTCTTTGAACTGACATCACAATTCACTGACCCGAATAGGTTTGGTGAATAATGCAATGTCAAATTCAGGATTTGGTAAGCTTCAGTAGGCGCAGTACGCCCGAAATGAAAAGTAATTCGCCAGTTACTGATGTACTATCGTAGGGATTGACTGACTGTCTTCTAAGGTAATCTTTACTATGAAACGATCATATCAAGTAAAAATGTTTTATTTCGGAAGAGTTGAAAATGGAAATCACACCATCCCAGTGTCGAGGCAAAAAATGTTCACTGGTGCATGTAAAATAAATCCTGTCTGGACTGGTGATATCGACCGGTACCATGTTATTACTGATAATTTTCCGCTCCAACACTTCTAAGTACATGTTTTTATTCAAGTTGATTACATTTACGCTTAAGACAATTTCAGGGAGTCGTCAGGAGAAAGTCACATCGCGTCATTAATGTAGTTCGACAAGACAGTCTTGTTAAAGCGTCAACTTAATTTTTATCGAAGGTCTCTCGTAATTAGGCGACATTTACATCAAATCTTAAACGTAAGAAAATACTAAATTGTTGTCTCTTTGAACACGAGGAGGATTAAAAGTGACAAATTACTGGAATAACAAATGCAAGGCATGAGTTGTGGCTGTGTGAGACCACTAACTGCCAACAGTTTGTGTTGGTAACATGGTACATAATGTTGTTTAGCTTTCTCCATTTACACAATGAACTACGCCAATGCTGTATCTTCATCTTTCACCACTTGCCCGTGAGGAGCCTGGATTCTCGGCCTTCGACAGCAGTAAATCTTGTAATCCTCTTTCCATGCCTCCGCTTGTTCCACGGTCTGTGGCATTTCACTTGTTACAGTTTCTGGTAACCAGAATGCCATTAAACCAGCAGCCACAGACAAGGCTCCAAATATCAACAAGGGGAAAGTTTTTCTCAGATTGGGAAGGTCAGCCTTAAAATCAAAGAGGAAAAACTTGATTTATAGACATTTTAGTTACACTTCACAGTTATCCACCATCGGTGTGATGAATATTTGTTTAATTTTATACTATACCACACAAGTTTATTTTTGGCAATATACCTAAAAATGGACGGAGATTTTAACAACACTCGGCGCGCCGTTTGGTCTCTTTGACTGTTGGGAGGTGAATATTAACCGCTCTTAGCTAACCAATCAGCGCGCGCCTAAAGCACTATTCACTGTATGTTATATACTAAAGATAGATTTTCAACAATTGACATGCACGCACTAAAATTGGTGAAAGCTACCTCTGCAAAGAACGAATTCCTTGAAGTTTAACAATAAAATAAGAAACATTACCAGCAAAACGATATATGGAGCAATTATTCCACCAATCCTGGCAATCATCGAACACAGTCCAACGCCATTGTTTCTGTACAAGAAAAGCAATAAATAACATTATCATACCTGGGAAATTTCTGAAAATTATTTATCCTTTTCAGACATCAGAGTTTCAATTGAAGGTAACGGTTTGTGCACTAGTGTATATTACAAACCTACAGACTCGCATAATTACTTGTTATATTCGTCTTCGCATCCATCTCACGGTTAACAATTCCATTCCTTTTTCTCAGTTTCTAAGACTTCGTCGTTTATGTAGTGATGACTCTGATTTCCACCACAAATCAGAGTCAATGTGCCATTTTTTCGATAAACGTGGTTACCCTGTTTCTGTCGTTCAAGCGGGTTACCACCGCGCCCAACTTATTGATCGACATTCAGCACTACAAACGTCGCATAAGGAAGATTCCGACCGCATTCCATTCACTCTCACGTTTCACCCTCACAACCACTCAGTTAAATCCATCATTCTTAAAAACTTTAAATTACTTCAAAACGATCCAGAGACAAGCACTATCTTTTCGCAGCCTCCGCTCATTTCATTCAAACGCGACAAAAACATAGGCAATTTTTTGGTCAGAAGTTCTTTTCAAACTAATGACCAATCAGGCACTTTTTAATGCACTCGTGCACGATGCAAAACGTGTCCTTTCATTCACAACACTGATAAAATATTGGGACCTAAACGATCCATTGAGATCATCGATCACTTCACGTGCACCTCCGCCGATGTAATCTATTGCATAACTTGCACTCATTGCAAAAAGATATACATCGGCGAAACAGGCAGAAGACTAGGTGACCGATTCCGAGAACACCTTCGTGACGTGGAAAGGAATGACAAGGACACATCGAAACCAGTCGCTAGACATTTTAATTTACCTAATCATTCTAAGCAACATATGGCAATCTGGGGTCTTTCCTTACACTTAAGTGGCACGGAAAGCCGTAAAAATCTTGAACAAAAGCTCATCTTTCAAACCGGCAGTCTAAATCCCACAGGAATCAACGAACGCTTTTCATTCAACTAATTTATTCTTAACTTGTTTTTCCTGTTGCCATGTTCCCACCAATAACGTAGCTCCATCTTCTGCCTTTAAAAGCACACACAACCCACAATTCTTCTATTCGCTCCGACGAAGGGCTAACGCTCGAAACGTCAGCTTTTGTAATCGTTACGGTGGCCAATTTACCATTTCAACTTTGTTGATATATCCAAATTATTTCGTTACTCCCACCGACGCAGCCCCAAACAGTTTCTTTCGAAACTATCAGCCTTTATTCATTTATATTTATCATCGTCACCATCATCATCTTTGTCTCTGTGGATATCATTATTGTGATTGTTTTCATTATTATAATCATCATCGTTAGAATTATCATCATTGTTATCATTAATATGCCAGTTATGCCAAATTGAAATTATCTGAAAAAGCATACCACACAAATGACCTTACCAATGTGTTCATACCTTGTACACTGTTTCTATCTCATTTCACATATTGTTGCCTCTGCTTAACTCTGTCACCTTACACATGGTCTCGCATTCAACCTGCGCTCGACAATGGAACTATTGTCAAATCAAATGTCATACCTTATCACTGTCGGATACAGCTCCGCTGTGTATAGATACACAGAATTGAACGTGGAAACGACGAAAAATTTTGCGAACATCACAAGGACGATGACGGCAACTTGGTATTCTGGCAAATAAGAATAATACGACATCCTCACTACTTTGAAGTTAAATGTTTACAGTGATCCTTCACAGAGAAACTGGAAATAAGATGACTACATGCAACACGTTAACATACACTCGCAAACAACTGCCACAGCCCTCACACTGCATGTAATACCTTCAGTATTTACATCACATGGCCGGAGCCCACAGTAACACTATTTTAGCATATCGCCCCAAATAGTATCATGATTACCTGGTGTAAAATTTGATAAGAGATAACATGGACGCAAAGTGCTTTCCTCAAATTAATCTGATCCTTTATCCTGAAGTGCCGACAGTAGGCTTGAAAATTGCATTTCAGTCGTTTGTTATTTCAGAATGGTAAGACAAACATCTACAAAATCAGACTATTCTAAAGAAAACAGGGGACTAAGATGGACTACCTCCACCCCCCTTCCAACATTTCTACCGATTTCCGGAGTCGTTTGAGAGCACAAACCATCAGGCCAGCGCATCTCCAAATCGATTTTCCGTGTGAGTAATCGCTTGCGTGATGTACGCCAAAAGCAATTACTGTTGTCGTAACAACCTGTGGATCCCTGCTCGAGAAATTTAAGTATCATAACGAACCTTTACCGCTTGGTAATGCCAGAGCCAACAGGCAGGTCACCCCAGCAAGCGTCATGTACGAAGAGTACGTCAAACGTCGACCAAACCTGGGTCAGAAGAAATGTATCAAAAGACAGTTCATGATCAATGATCGCTTCAGAAGGTCGCCTGATCTTAGAGTCAGGAACTGATGTTCGCGTTTATCATTTATATCAATTTACAACAATAACTATTATGACTCCGGTCAAACATTCAGAATGGGAAGAGAGAAAATTATTCGAGTAAAGAAAGTTCCCAGTTATTATTAGTAGTCGTTCTATTGTAATAACCACAGAGCTTATGAGGGAAAAACTGTATTTTCCCATATGTTCAGAAAGGGCAAAGTTGGTCCTAGGTGGTTTCGTATACCTTTGTAAGCAATAACAGCATAGTGCAGTGGATGGAAAGTCTACCACAAGGAGAAGAAAAAAGTTCAGGTACATATTTCCAGCCAGATTCCTAATGTTGTAGTTGATGCCGTAGAAAACCAGGGCGTTTACACACCTACAAGACAAAAGTCCCATTTATGAGTAAAGACATGGAAAGGAGTAACCTTTGTTGGCATTGTAAAAACGCGAGGAGCGGGGTATTCGCCCATATCCCAATCATATTAATATGGGAATATCAACTTGGAAGAAACAACGATTGTTGTTTGAAGAAATAAAGTCACATGTTGTAGTTTTTTCAACAAACATTGTCTAAAAAATATTTTAACTTTCTCAAAAGTGCCATGCGATTGCAAGCTCTTAGAAGAAAGACTGATTTTACTTTCATGTCCCTTCACTGTTTTATTCCTTTATTTTTATTCTCACCAGTTGAAGAACATAATTAAAGTTCGTTTCCGTAACTTGGGAGTTTTCACTGTGTCAAGAATTCCGTATTTCTCGTCTTCAAACTTTCTTGCATCGTTCTTTCTGACTTCTTGAATCACGTGTTTTAACTGTTTAGAATCTACAATGACGTGGTTGTACTTAGCGTATTTCATCAACACTTCGTGAGCCTCGTCAAGGTGGTTATTGGCAATCAGCCACCGGGGAGAGCGAGGTATCCACCTCAAAAACAACCAAAAGAAACATCATGTTTAAAGGACTGGAGACGCACACCTATGAATATTGTCATTTCCCTATTCGACCGAGCTGATTCCACTGAAATCCTTTTTGTAATCAGGCTTCCCTGATTTCTCTTAATACTGAAGCAGACTGACGAGAAAAGAGCTCGTGCCCTTTGTGGAAAGGTTAAGAAACAAGGTCAAGTTCGAAGACTGCACGTGTGGCCTTCCTCTCTCATTGGACTGGATCATAAAAAAATGATCGACCTTGTTCGGAAAACCACTTAACTTAGGGACCACTCATCGTTTATCGCCTGGATATGGGGGGGGGGGGGAGAGATTTACCCAGGCTGACCCCCGCATAAGGCTCTGTAATTTTCTTATGACACCCTCCCTTGTTGAAAGTCAATTGGCAGTCAATATTCTATAGTCCCCCCTTTATACTCTGTTGGTGACGACTGACACCCCCTCCGTTATCCTTGAAAACCATGTGACTTCCCTCCCCCCCAAAAAAAAACAAAACAAAACAAAAAAAAAAACAAATCCTCCACCCCCGGACAATGAGTAAGGTCATCACATTCTATACTGAACTCATGCTTGGGAGCAGGTTGTTAAAAAAAGAGACACAAGGTCAAGTTTGAGGACCGCACACGCGTCTTCCTTTCTTGTTGGATTGGATTAAGTTTCGTTAGCTAGCTATCAAAAAAATCAATCATCGACCTTGAAAACCACTTACCACCAAGCAACGAGGGGGAGGAAACTTGGTAACGACACTGCTAGCATGACGTATCGCCAGTTTGGTATCAAATAAGCAAGTAAGGCGAGAAAACATCCACCAACACTGAGAAAGAGAAAGTTGACCATGCCTATGTAGGAGCGATGAGCGGTGACGACCATTTCGACACAGTACACGAACCGCACCAATAAACAACCAACGGTCCCAGTCCCGGCAAAGAAGCGAAATAGAGAGAACAACGACAGACAGTCGGCGACTGCTGACGCCACAGCGAAGGTAGCCTACGGATAATGGAACAAAGGAAAATAAAAGTTAGTTGCAATCGACATAGATATTTTCGTACCATCAAACGACTACTTGCTACTTACCAGGACTCCAACGCTCAAAAAGAATGAGAACTTCCTTCCAAAGTTATCCGAGATGCTACCAAATGTGATTGCACCAACGAACAGACCAGCCATAAAGACAGCTTGAGTCATCGCCTTCAGGTGTCGGCGGTCACAGATTAAATTCCACTGAAATAAAACAACCAAGGGTTTTATGCGAAAAAAAAAAAAAGAAAACTGACACCTTATATTTTCTTACCACAAGTTTCTGAAGTGCATTACAAATATTTTGGGTTTACTACCTTCCAGTGCCAATGGCACTTTGCCTGCATCTAATTAGTCTGTTCCAAAGACTGCAAGCATACAAAAAGTTCTGCAGCAAGAGATTTTGGGTTCAATATGAACAGTCGACTGGCATATGCTAATACTTTTCGCTCTCTTGAAAAACTTAGGAAACGTTTAATTATGTAAATTACCTCGCATATGACGAAATAAAACAAGCTCAGAATGACGGAGCGATAAGATCACGATGTTTTCAACCATTAACATGGGTTAGTCTAGGGCAATCCATCGACACTGCTTTAGAAAGCCACGAAATCGTTACTATTACCAAGTTTGGGATCGACTTGTTCATAACTGACGGAAAATGGGGTTCTGTCCTGGTGTACCGGTTCACAAGGGAATTACCATTGTTCTTTCTTTGTTTCGGAGTTATTGTTAGCTATTGTGTATTGTTTGGTCTTTTGTATTGGCTCTTGTGAACCGGTACACGAGGACAGAACCGAAAATGGCTGCGATATGTACCGAAATTTCGTGAATAGTGTCGATATAATGAGGTTTGAGTTTGTGTCCCCAACAACAAATATTGGTGAAGTTTTGCGACTTTGCAGAGTCATATATTCGTTAGGTTTCAATACATCATTCTCAAACTCGGTAATTTCTTACTTGAGAGACAGCGCTGGTAAAAGGACCGCAGAATTCGTATTCATGGCAACTTGAGCAGCAACCAGAAGCACATGTGTCATTTACCGCCATTGAAACGCAGATGAAGGGTGGCGAAGCACCGTAAAACACCTGAACTAAGAGCTGAGCGCCAGTTGGAATAGAAACCAGGCACATGAAAGCATAAAGGACCATTTGGTAACGACCGAAACCACCAGTTATTTTGAGAAGGTCGTCGAACTCGTGGGTTTTGTTTTCCTTTGTAGATCGGTGCTCTGTTGAATCCTCGGGATTGTCTACTTCATCCATTTCCATCTTCTTC
This sequence comes from Stylophora pistillata, assembly GCF_964205215.1. Lineage (NCBI taxonomy): Eukaryota > Metazoa > Cnidaria > Anthozoa > Scleractinia > Pocilloporidae > Stylophora > Stylophora pistillata. The sequence goes on along the minus strand of NC_142531.1, from coordinate 24,554,779 downwards.
AACGAAATGGTATCTGCACCTTGGGATCTAAAGGAATGTATTCAAATCATGGGCTTGTAACGTGACTTGCTAAATGTAAACAGCACCCAGGTCACGCAACAAGCTGTCGGTCAAAACAACGGCTTTACTGGTCTCCTTCTCTGTGTCACACAACGCAAGAAAGAGAAAGCTCATTGAAGGAGACTACGGCTGCTCCGGAGAAAGATTGTGGTCTCACGTCCAATTATAATGGGTTTATTTCGACATCCTTTCTCAACAACACTTTTGACGGTCCAATACATTCAACAAATGGTAAACACCACAGCGTCAGAAGCCCAATACTTGGAGCGTTAACGTTCAACTGGTCTTTGTTTATGTCACGGTGTTTTCACAGACAAGTCTATTTAAGTTTGAATTTACCGCGAAATGGGATTCCCCACGGAAGCCCTTCGACCAATCACGATTAGCGCGTAGCTGACTTGTAGCTTGACTCGTGACTATGCTCGGGCAGCCTATTTCCCGAGAAAAGATAGTCTAAAAAATAAACCGTTCTGGGAAAATGCCGGGACAAAGGGTCAGTATGGGAGTTGAACGCTCCAAGTTCTGGGCTCCTGACAGCGTACACTCTTGAGTTATGGATGCACGCGGGAGGTTGCTAAGTACGAAAGAAGCGTAAGAGTCGCTCGAGGCAATAGCTGTGAGCGACTCCAGCTTCTTGGGTGCAAAGCAAACCTATTAAGTGCATTCATAACTCAATAGCGTATGCTGTGCTGTTTACCATTTGTTTTATACATACTTGGAAACATTTGTTCACGTCAGCAGCGTACACCCATGGGCAAATAGTAGACAACTAAATTGACCAATCAGAGCGCACACTTTACGTGATTTATGTTATGGAGGCGCTTGTCCACCTCTAGCTGGACCGCACAAAATCCACTGATAAATACAACGTACCGCACCAAACTTCTTTGGGAACGCCTCCTTCTTTATTATTGTATTATACCGTGAAACTAAAAATTGATTTAAGAAATTAGGGACGCGCAAATAGATTAAGAAATGCTTCGGGTAAATCAAACTTACATTATTGCCGGATCTGGCAAGAGTTGATATCGATGATTGAGCCTTTCCTTCCTTTTCTTTACTAATTTCTTTCCTTACGAGCACGAGTGCTTACCAAAAACTGATCAAAGGGCCTTTTATCAAATATATTGAATTACACTTAGGAGCGTGTGACGAGCCAGGCACCTAGCGTGACTTTAAAGATTATTATCCAAATCAAACAATGAACAGAAACTCGTGCTATAGGGGCACTTACATATGTTAGAATATGCTTTAAGAGCATGTTACAAATAAAGTCACAAATATCAACACGTTTCCCTGCTTTCAGCAAGTGGAAATAATTTAAAAAAGGGACATTCATTGCACGAGAGTTGAGAAATGGCGTTAAAAACAAATGGTTTGTAGAGTTCATTTTATATAAATGTAAAAACACTGTATTGATAATTAAACTTATTTGTCAGTTGAATTTAAATAAAAATGATATACAGACATTGAACTCTTAACTTGTAGAAATAGATAAGTCTACCTAAGGAATGCTTTCACTACTCCTCAAAAAGAAAACGTTTAAAAGTAGAAATAGGTGGTGAGAGGAATGTCTTTGTTTGTGTCTTCACTAAACAGTATTTTCTTCCCCTTCTGCAATTTCTTCCTTATCCATTTCTTGCGAATGCGGAGCTGGGATCTGTAGCTTTTTGCAACAGTAGATCTTGTAGTCTTCTTCCCAGGCCTCCTTGTTCAATGGTTTGTGGCATTTGACTCGTCATGGTTTCTGGTAACCAAAATGACGTTACACCAGCGGCCACACCCAATACACCAAGAATAAGCAAAGGAAAAGTTTTCTTAAAGTTTGGGAAATCGGCCTGGAAATTGATAAAATAAAAAGTTCTATAATTTTCTCGGCTTCATCGAAAATAATGGGACATGGGGCTTGTAGATATATAATAGCCATGGAATTATTCTGGCCTTTTTCGGAAAGAAAATCAGGATTTACTTAAATGCGAAATCTTTCTGACTCGTCATCTTCAAGAAAAAAGTGATCCCCTAAAATAGCCTAAAACGTCTTTCACGTGTATCTGCAAAGTGACCGAATCAGCTTATAAAGAGCTCTCTATACAGTGGTTGCACAGGCACTAATTGTAACCCTGACTACGCCGTCTGCACCTCGAGGTTGTTGTCTTAAATTTGTCTCTTAGCCAAAACCAGCTTAAGTGATTAGGAGTGTTAGTCACGTGGAATCTGTCCTTGTGCAACGTCAGTTGTATCAATTGACTCTTGTACGCCCTGTCATGTCATCAGTATGCATATTCTCCATTCTGTTCTCTATACATTTTCTAAGCTGTTGACAAGGAGAATTTGTTATTTCCTTTATTCTCGTGACTTGGTGGAGATATTTTAGGAGAAATTAGATGCTAGTCCATGGATCAAAAGGGTTAACACTTTGAGCTTCCCTCCTCCAATGTATTGTCCTTTAATTTAACAAATGATTCCTTGAACTGATAAATGATAGTTTCTTGAAGACGGCTGTTAGCCAAGATTCGACAGTATTGACAAATGATCAAACTTTAAATTCTACTACCTCATATTAATCACAGTGGTCGTCGTTTATGGTGGGTGAGGTGTCCTGTCTGTTCTTAGGCTCTTAGCTATGACTTATTCTAGGTCTCCTGTCCCATAAGATTCGAAGCGAATAAGAACTATTGAATTAATTATTATTAATTATTATTAATTATTAACTATTGAATTAATGGGTGCACTCACGAAACTTGACGTCAGTAAAGTGTCGCTTTAACACTGGGTAGGGGAAGCTGTTCCTACGAGCCCTAATGTAAACCAGGAGTCAGCTCATTGCTTGATTACTTTGAAGATATTCAGAGGAGACCGACTTTTCAAACTGAATCGACTTCGTCAAAACATTTGACTGAGATAAGTAGAAGTAGGTATTAGCAAACCTTTACATTTTATTTCTTTAAGACTGGTACAAGGAAAAGTAATATAAACGTGGTCATTACATGAATTAACTATGTTACAATGTCTGTGTGCTTAAAAGTGAGGGGAAGGGCCGGGCAGGAAAGTATTGGGCTCTCAATCGTGATGTACGGAATAAGCGTGAACTGAACCAAACAGCATTTTATCACATGTGCACCGCTCTGTCTTCTTTTACCTTGCCTCTCGTGGGACTACACGGCTTTTCCGAACCTATTAACGCCATCGAGTGCGGCCCTCCTACTGGGATTTGTGTCTCATGTTTTCCAGTAAAACCGGCCGCGTGTTGGGCAATAAGGGTCATACGATATATTAATTTCTTTTCTGTTGCCTGATATAAAATTTGCAGCTATTCTTTGCATTATCAATCTGCTTTGAAGTAAGACTTTTGTCATAAATTTGTAAACAGGCGATGCGACCGCGATAATTTCTTTTATCTCCGACTCGAGCTCCCATTCTAATCGGATAGTTGGTAGCCAGTCTAATACGGCCTATGTGTTTGAAATCTTCAAACTTTCCATTAATCCACAGGCCGGCATCTCCAGTTCTGTGGTCATATGTTGCACCGATAAAATTCCATCGATTTGGTGCAACCTTAGTGCTTTGTAATGGTGGAATTAATTCACGATTACCTCTGTGAACAAAGTGCGCAAATAGCTTTCTCGGTTGTGCTAACCACAGATTTGTTCCCCACCCGTCCCTCTTAAAGTTGAAGATTGGTCCAGCCTTTTCAGGATATATCCAGGCCAGTATTGATAAAGAATCCTTTGTATCTAGTTTACCATTGTTTGGAAACTCAATAAAGCTGTCTGGTGTTCCAAGAAATGACAGAGAGCCACCTTCCTTCTTATAAGGCCCTTGAGCAGTTGTGACGTAACTTTTTACGCCAGCAAGGTTTCCACCAATTACATCTCTTGCTTCGTACCTCTCGTTTAATGGGAACAGCGCTACTGGTCGCACTTTAGCTAAAGTAAACGAGATAGATAAAGAGTATAATTCAAGTGTTACATATTAAAGCATCTAGAATGAAAAACTCCATTTGCCGGAATGTTTTCAATCATATCACCGCTCAGTTACCAAATTTTTCAACCAGGTAGGTCGTCAAAAAGACATCACGGACACTGCCAGGGTCAGAGCCTTCAAAATACTCTCTTTGATTTGAAAGCTTACCTGAAGTGCTACCGGAAATAACATCTTTAACAAGATTATCTTCCGTACCCCATACGTCTGTGACGTCGACAGGGTCTCCTTGTTTCGGCGTCAGAACAACTTTTCCAATTTTTACCAGCCTCTTTCCACTTGCGACAACTTGGCTCCCCGAGCGTGAGCTTCCACCTTTAATGGTCATTATTCTCGAAGAACTAGCTCCTGAACTAGAAGTGCTACCTCCACCTTTAATTGATATCGAGGAGCCCCCACCTACAGTAGAACCAATACTTCCACCGGTCACTGACATTGAGGAACTTCCTCCAGTAGTGCTACTTCCCCCACCTGTAATCACACTGGAACCTCTTGTGGTTAATCCGCCACTTACACCTTGTGAGGAGCTTCCCCCTCCAGTAGAGCTACTTCCTCCACCTGTAATCACACTGGAGCCTCCTGTGGTTGATCCACCGTTTACACCTTGTGAGTAGCTACCCCCTCCGAAAGAACTGCTTCCTCCGCCTACTGTTCCCATGAGGGTTTAAAGAAAAGAAAACAAATGTCGGGACTGTGTTCCATTGGAATGGTTAACGTAATTGGTTGAAAGTTTCTGACTGAATTCCTTCCTACATTCAGCAACAACGACATACTTGAAGTACAATGAAACGGTTAGGCTAGCGAAGGATCTTTCTTGGGTCATATTTTAAAATCTTTTTTTTTTTCATTATTACAACAAAAAGTTTGTTTCGCTAGAATCTTAAAAGAATGCACCAGAAATTACATTGTTTAAACGTCATATTATAAATATCAAGATGATTCATGGAAATTTACAACAAGTAGCCTTATTGATGATGTCCTTTTGATCTATAGGGGTCAAAGTTCTTGCCTTGTCACCCACCTATCTGTTATTGAGAGATGTTGTATCTCAACTTCCAAAGCCAGCTTAATTTTGACTATCAATGTTTACTAATAAATCGGGACTTTGTTCTACTTTCACTTACGTGAGGCCTGAAATGATCCGCCCGCGGCTGAGGGATAAAATCGACAATCATTATTTCTGTTATTGTAATGCAAAGTGAAATTATACGGGTGTCGGGAGAATCGCTTGTTAATTGGAAAAAGTCTAAAATGCAAGTCGCGAAGAAAACAAATACTTTAGTAAATCTTTTCGTAAGTCATGTCCGATTCCTATAAAGAAGTGGCAGCCTTGGCTTCGAGCACGGCTGCGTTTTTAGGTCAATGGCCTAATAATTTAAAAACCTCAGCTTTGATAATGAAAGCCTGAAACCAGCTTGAACATCTGAGAAACTTTGTAGGCTGGGGCTAGATTGATGTCGACAAATAATGCGCCAAAGAAACACTGTTTTAACGCTCCGTTGAAGTCCTAACAGTGACACGAGAAGACGTGTATACAGAGATTGACTTTAAACTGAAGCTGTATATATGAAATCATTTACTTTAAACAGTTACAAAGAATGATGATCAAACTAAACGAAAGACTTACCTTTACAACAAGTGTCTGCGACAGAACCCACCAGGGACCACAGCGCGTCGAACTCCGTTTTAAACATGTGCTGCGAATTTGGGTCGGTAGCTATCTCCCCTAGCTGTTTACTACAGTACTTCGTACCCATTCCTATGCTGATGACAGTGACTCCTGAATCTCTGAGCTTCTGAGCAGGAGCAGAAATTCCATCAGTTGACTTACTGCCAGCTAAAACACAAGCAATGTTGGGTACACCGGACCGTGCACTGGCATCAAAGAGAGCTTCCTTAGCTTTTAAGAGAGCTTTACCAATCTTCGTTCCACCTCCTGGATACTGAATTCCACCGATTACTGCAATCACCTCTGATTGGGTGTAATGCTGGTCGAACCCCGACACAACCTGCCACCAAAGGTTCAGGTTAAGCAGAGTTAGCATTGTACAATACAGAGGCGGATCCAGGAATTTTTGATTGGAGGGGTCCAAACTTTGGTTCAGAAAGGACTGTTGGACTCTTTTGAGGCAAATTAGTTCTCCCCCACACACCCCCACATCCCCTCCCACCAGTCGCCGTTGCACGTTATAATTCCTTGGCCGCTTACCGTTTACTTGGATTCATTAAAAAAAATCAGCCAGTTAAAAAGTGATATGCGATCCTGTCTCAAAGTTGTAAGCATCAGGTCTGATAGGGGGGGTCCGAAACCTCCAGACCCTCCCCCTGGATCCGCCATGGCAATATCGTACCACATTTGATCCAGCACTTGCACAAATACAATTCCATGCTCAAACGGTAAAAAGTTTCCTTCCTCGTATCTCTTACCAGCCAATGACACAGACTTTTCAAAAGGTTCGTTTTTAACATGCACACAGTATGTGAAGTCTGAGACTTCCATGGTTTTGGCTCTGGAGTCAGAGTGTCTTGTAAATGATTGTAAAGTGTTTTCCAACCGCTCTAATTGCTTAAGGAAAGCATGAACTGGTAAAATAGTTTTCTATATTTCTGTAAATGGCTGTATGCAAATCTGATTTGATGCAAAAATTGAAAAAGATTTTGCAGCGATTCAAAAGAAACTTATGACAATTCTACCTTTGCGTCATCGTCAAAAACAACGAGACCAATATGAGTTCCTTCACTAGAGACAGCGAAACGTCTGGTAAGATCTTGGACAAAACTCAAGATCTTTGTAAAAGTTCCTTGTCCGTTACTTTCTATGCTTCCTGATCCATCGATAATGAAACCAAGGTCGGCCTTTGCTTTACATTCTACAAAAAGAGAAATTAAGTAGGATCATGGTGCTTGCTTGGGTGTAAAGAGCCGGAGGCTTATTAGTTACCATTGTTCTCAGTGGGCGATTTTTCTCAACTCATCTAACATGAGCTAAGAAAGCATCTGCATCAGCCTGCCTCCTCCGAGTTCAATTTCGAAAATTTCTCAGGGACCACCAGTTTATTTTTAATTGAAGCCCTGAATACAATTCTTGAAGGGTTACCTACTAAATACAACTGTCTAGTTCCTGAGAAACTGTCATCACTTACAACAGTCTGAATACCTTGCGACGGCTTACCTCCTCCAGACGAGCTGCTTCCTCCTCCTGTAATCACACCTGCTCCTCCCGTGCTGGACCCTCCAGTCACACCTACACCTTCCGTGTCCAGAAAGGTTGAAACAGAGAATCCTTCTTAGCGTATGATCACAACATGAAACACCTTAGTCGGTGTTAGTTTGGATATCTATAACTGTGCCATACTTGACTATAGTAAAAGTGAGGCATACTGAATTAGCCGGTTCCCAGATACAGCAACCGTCATCAAGAGCATGACTTTTATCAATATTTTAGGGACCACGTACTTCCTCCAGTAGAGCTGCCCCCTCCAGTAGAGCTGCTTCCTCCACCTGTAATTACACCGGCTCCTCCCGTGCTCGATCCACCAATGATCCTGCCGCCTTTCGACGTTCATAAAAGGATAATTACATTCATTTATGATTAATATGTTGAACACTGTCTGTCATATTTTGAATACTAACAATTTTGTATTAATCATTAATGTAGAAAAGGTTTCCGCTGATAAAAAGGGATTGAATCAATCTAGGGCAGCTAGCATTTTTAAGTGTGATCATTTCCATGTAACTTGAAATAAAACCGCCAATTCCATCTTTAAATACTGCGTTTTTGTTTGGGCGGGGGCAGGATTTCCTGCTAAATTACAACTGCTTCATAACTTTTGACGAGCTACCACCCCCAGACGAGCTGCTTTGTCCGACTGTAAACAGACCGGATCCTGCTGCACTTGATCCGCCAGTTACACCTACACCTCAACCATGATAAATACCAATCACTTTCACTTTCACCTTCAAAAAGAACGCTACAAACTGTCTGCGCAAGTTTGAGTATTTGCAATCGTGGAGTAAGCGGTGCCTGTTAGACAAAGGATTACTGACTCTTTTGCCAGCTAAAGAAAAGACATAATAGCAAATCTTACATGTATACTCAAATTTTGCTTTTGGCGTCAGTTTGAACTTACAAACACAGAAGTATTTGTCATGCAAAACCTTATGAAAAATGTACTTCATGTAACCATATCTAATTGCTATACTCTTTCCGATATAAAGGGATATAGAATACGGTGAAAATGCAGTATCGAAGTCATGAATTGAAGTTGCATACGATACCAATTTTTTTTGATAACGCTTGATATCTGGGACAGTTGTAATCGACCTTAACTCTAATAAAAGGGAGTAATAAGACTGAGTTGTACGAGTTAACTAAAATAAATTGTGTTCTCCATAGCAAAACAGTCGAATAAGCAGGAATAAATCATAAAATAAAATTATCTCTTTTCAAGCTCAAAATATAACAACACCAAGATGGCCGCTCCTGAGAAAAAAGTACCCAGGCCTCCGGTTCCCAGTGGAAAAAACACAAAAGAGCGGGAAAACGAGTGATATTTAAACAAATCCTTCTTTAAAAACTTGTACAGGGCATTCTCTGTGATCACACTTGGACCGTACCTATCGATGGAGTTTGTGCTAACGATCCTCCAGCCCCTACAAGACAACACATTTATATTATCTGTTATGTACATATTGCGAAGTTTAGCTCTGGTTCTTACTTCAGAGGTGATTAGAATATAAAGACATACTTTTTAACATTTCAGATTAAAAGCATGAAAATATGTAAGAGTAACGCGTGTATCCAAAAACCTTTTTTAGGTGTAAAGAACTGTTTCTAATGTTTATGAAAACCTGCTTTAAAAATGAGATCCATTACTTCATTGCGCTTTACATATGTCTGAATGCACTTAAAAAATTAATCTGAAGACGATGTAAGGCAGCACCAAGCCCCAACCCCCCTACACACCTCGCCCTTAAACACAAGTGGGAGGTAATTTATCCAGGAAATAGGATAGCTATTACACGCTAAGGGACTGTTTCAAAAGTTTCTTAAATCAATCTTTTAACATCGGATACTTTTTGTTAAGAGTAACATCATCGCGAAAACTTTTATTAGACGACTAAATTGAAAAAACTACATGAATACACAGGGTGAACTAAGGAAACGTAAATCCTGGAACTTTTAGGACACGAGTTTCTCACTTACCATCACATGCCATCTTTTTTATTTTCGGGAGAATCTGATCTAGATCATCAAAATCGCCTGTTATAACATGTGTAGCATCTGGGTCGGTTGCCATCGCGTCCAGTTGGTCCTTCTTGTATTGTGTACCAATTCCAAAACAAAAGATTGTCACTCCCATGTCACGGAGCTTCTTTGAGGGATCCTCGATATAGTCCTGTTGGTAAAATTTGACAGAATTATTAGTGTATTTCATGGTTTAAACCAGTGAACACGAGTACAAAAAGAACGAGGGAACGAAAAGAATTAGGGAGAACAGATTCTGAGAGTAAGGCTTGAGTTCTCAATATTGTGACAAGTGTATAAAATTCTTCTTTATCAGGAAGGAATGTCACACGAGGACAACTCAAACAGCTTCGAGGACAGGATGGGTTATTGGAAAGTACCTCACCAACTGACATATATCAAATAGGGATGCCTTGTTTCGAAGACGTTAACTTGTGTTTTGTGGGGGTGATGCGAGTTCAGATGCATAATTATTTCAAAGAAATTGTTATTATAAAAATTCTGACCTGGGATGCTCCATCAGTCATAACAATAAGGACATCTCGGACTCCTTGCCTGGCACTGTTTTCAAACAGTCCAGTGCGCACCAGATCGAGGCCTATTCCAGTGTAAGTGCTTTTGGCCGGATATGTAATCTTGTCGATTGCCTCCACCATTGACTTTGAATCAAGATATTTCTCGAAACTGAACACGACTTCTGCTGTTTTCGAAAAAAGTACCACTCCTACATGCGTACCATCTTTTGCGATGTTGAAGGATTGAACGAAGTTTCTGAGGAATCTCAGGCACTTCTTGAAATTTTCCTTCCCAATACTTCCAGAGCCGTCCAACAGGAAAGCTATATCGACTTTGGCTTGGCACTCTTAGCAAAAAAAAAAACATGCGAAATTAGGTTACGATGTGGCTTGAAATTGTACAGAATAATATCAAATTATATTTACTAAACGATTGACGCAGTTTACCTCGAATTCCTTCTCCAAATTTGACGTTTTAACCGTTACGTAGGGTAACCACTATGCGTAATGTCTCATGTCACAAATCTGCTACGTTTGAAATTGATTTCGATTCTCGAGGTTACAGTTTAACGTTTTTCCCTTGTGATCATTGGTAAATGACGCACTTACTTGTTCCTGAAGCTGGAGGTTGTAGAGGACCCGTCACAGCGCCTGATGATGCTGTAAGAACAATAATTTAGGAGTCCATGTGACATCTCCTCAAAATTCGCCACCTATCATTAATTGAAGTTACATTTCCACAATAGAAGAGTTAGTACTCCCGTCTATCTATCGCGATATGGAATCGACATTCATGTTGACTGTACTATATTTAATCTTACATGGTCCCTAAATTATTCCACTAGCGGTTAAGGGATGAAACCAATGTTTTTAGCGCGTAAAGTTGTGATCCAAGTAAATTTCTGATCAGCCTAATGAACAACAAACAAACTCCAGACGCAATCGAATATATGCAATCAGTATATGGATATCTACATACCTACTTACTTACTTTATTGAGACTCCCTTCAACAGGGCTTTTCAGTCATAATGTTAACTATAATCTTACACTAGAGAGAGGGGAAGAGGTGTTTCTAATGCCAAGTCAGGGCCCTAAACTTAGCACGAAAAAACTTACTGAGGTTACCAATAACGACTGAGTCACCGAAACACGTCGAAGGCTTACCCTTACGACAACTGGCCACGACGGGACTTACTAAAGACCCCAGCGCATTGAAGCCTGCTTTAAACATGAACTGTGAATCTGGGTCGGTAGCTATCGCCTGAAGTTGTCCAAGGTCGTAATCTGTACCCATTCCTATACTAATACAAGTGACTCCTGAGCCCTTAAGCATCTGGGCAGAAGAACCAACGTCATCTGTTGACCTGCTGGCAGTTAAGACACAAGCAATGTTGGGAACACCAGACCTTGCACTTGCAGCGAAGAGAGCGTCTTTAGCTAACAGGAGGGCTTTTCCAGTCATTGTTCCTCCACCTAGATACTGGATTCTATCGATTGCTGCGATCACTTCTGATTGGGAGTAATACTGGTCGAGTCCCAACACAATCTACAAAGATTCAGATGAGGAAAAAGTGACAACCTCTTTTAGCAACCAGTGACTTCAGGCTTGGCTAAATCTATACACTGTTAAGGCAACGTAGATTAGTTATTGGACAAAAATTTACGTGAGAGCCTTTCAAAAGTAGAGCTGATCATAAAGTGACACAAACATTCGAAAAGTTTGACTTGATCTGGAGTGTCATGTAAGTTCAACATAAAATTTTACATGTTGTCCAAGATTTATGCATTGGCTCGCATTGTTTCAGAAGACTTTACTCCGTTTTAGTTGCGGTGACTTTTTCTGACCTCTTTTAATCTAATTGGGTACACGACTTAATACAAATAAACTTCATATCAAAATAAATTCGAGACAATAAACGTGTCAATTAAATTAATATAAGACATTGATGAGGGATCCAACCTTTGCTTCATCGCTATAAGCAGTGACGCCGATGTGAGTTCCTTCTTTGGAGATATCAAAGCTTCCGGCAAGATCTTTGACAAATTTCAAGACCTTTGCAAACGTTCCTTGTCCGTTCCTTTCTATGCTTGAAGAACATTCGATGATGAATCCAAGGTTTAGCTTTGTCTGAACCCCTAACCAAAAGAGGAAAATCTGTATGATTTTCTGTAATCTGTTGGATTACAGCGTTTCACAGCTTACTATGTAGGTGAGAGGCATTGCATGCTGAGTTTCACAAATTTAGACGGCGGTTTGGTAAATTTCTGATCTTTTGTAAGTTGTAAACTACAGGCATGTGTCAGATGATTCAAGATGCACATCTTTTTTGAAATCCGATGCCGTTGTGTTCTAGAGTAGCTGATGGAAAGAGATGGTGATCTTTGTCGGATATCTCCGCTTTCAGTTGGGAAGAGCTTAGAGGAACTCCTCGCATCCGAATGAATTTATTCAAATGAAATGGACAGTCTGTTTGCAGAGCTTGAAAAACTGTACTGGTTGCACATTAGACTGCAATTTGTTGCTCTCTTTTCTCTTTTCGTTTACAAAAAAGCGAATAGTAATGGAAACCGTGACTTTTAAATAATTCCAAGTAAATTCCTTTTGAGTAGAGTGCTACGTTAAACTTTGGACTTTTAAGATGATAGGCCTCTTCAAATGACAAGGAAGTCGGGTTACGCAACAATTTTTGGAGGTATGACGCTCTCGCTACTGCGCCGTGAGATAGGTTATATGCCTGTTCTTGGAAAGGAGAGACTTTTCTCTTTATTGCTCTTCGTTCGCAAATTGTTCCGTTATACCGGAAGTACGTCGATCGTAAGTAATATGAAATTAATGAGTTTAGCGATCTGAGCAGGTTTCAGCAGCGTATGGTCCGCTAGGATTAAATCGTTTCTGTGGCGTAGCTTGTTAAGTTGGCTCGTGAAGTAGGAAAGTTGATGAGCATGGAATCCACGTCTTAGCACAGTATGATCTCGTTGTCGAGCATTATCTTTATACTGAGGGTGAATAGGAAGAGTATCAATTGGTTACCTTCCAATTTAACCATCGAATCCGTGTTACCTGTTAAGGAACACTAGCTGTTGGCTTGGTGGGTGGTGAAGTCACATGCGAAGGTGTTAATGTAGGTATGACGCAATAGGTCTTGAGGGTAGATCGGCGCGTGGATCCTCGGTGACCTGTATCGAGTTCTGGTCTTGTTGTAAATGACCCCTTTGGGTCAAGGTTAGCAACGTTCCAGGCAATTAGCGGATCAGCCGATTTTTGATTGTTCGTTTTATTGCATTCTCCTGACTCTAGGAACCACTGGCTCTGGAATGATAACAAATTTATTGATCCTGATCCTCACTGAAATACACGCCGAGTAGAAGAGGATTCGCAGAAGACTTAACTACATCAGCACGGACAGTTGGAATGAAAATTCCAGAAACGTGAAAGAGCACGATAAAACACCATACAACAGGAGAGCCGTATTAGAGCGAACCGCCCGAGCAACTCAGCAAAACACCAAAGATCATAACGCACCAATCACAACCATCGAAAACCAACCAGTCACAACGAAAAGTTATGGCCTATGAGGTGACGCGCAATCAGTCGACCTGAAACTATCACCTAAAACGTCGCAACGTTTTATCACAAACGATTGAAATCGTCAGGCAAACCATAAAATCTCATATTTTATGTATTTAAACGCAATAAACTTCCACAACCCTTTTTCAACGACATGTGCTTCGTGACTTCGTTTCATTCAACGCTATTTCGTTACGGTGGGTTTGAAAGCAATTTAAACCATTTGTTCTTTCGAGAAAGTCAACGCAGCAAACGGTGCATGGAGCACAGAGAGTAAATGTGTGCGGAGCTTAAGTATTTGAGCGTGCCTGAACGAGTGTCGATTGTTCTTCGATCGCAACGGACCGCCGTAAGAAAATTGACTTATTTCACTACTCACGCACTTCTTTTAACCTTTTTCTTAGTTCATTTTACAACTGCCAGGCACAAAGGCTGACTTTTCAGCGTTTCACATGAATCGGTCTCTCTTTGGACTAATTTACCTTATTTACCAATTGTAAATCATCAGCGACTTATGCATAATTACTTTTAATTATAACCGACTCGATGACAAGAAATAACTTTCAGTCGAGAGGATTCCTGCTTTTAAGTACAATTGATAGCAAGAGATTAAGCTAGTAAGTAAGGTCCAGTATTGATATCTGATTTCTTTGTTATTGTTTAAACATGTCTGAAGTAATGATCACATCACACTAGAATGTAACTAGTGTGTCTGTTGTCCCCTTTTGTATCGTTTACAATTGTTCTTGGCATTATTTATCTGTTCTGAAGTAAGAGCTACATCATAAATTTGGACACAAGCAATGCGCCCTCGATAATTCCTTTTATCTCCGACTCGAGCTCCCATTCGGATCGGATAGTTGGTAGCCAGTCTAATATGGCCTATGTGCTTAAAATCTTCAAACTTTCCATTAATCCACAGGCCTGCATCTCCCGTTGTTTGATCATATGTTGCGCCAACGAAATTCCATCGATTTGGTGCAATCTTAGTGCTTTTTAATGGTTGAATTGATCTATGATTTTCTCTTTGCACAAAGTGCGCAAATAGCTTTCTCGGTTGTGCTAACCACAGATTTGTTCCCCACCCGTCCCTCCTAAAGTTGAAGATTGGTCCAGCCTTTTCAGGATATATCCAGGCCAGTATTGATAAAGAATCCTTTGTATCTAGTTTACCATTGTTTGGAAACTCAATAAAGCTGTCTGGTGTTCCAAGAAATGACAGAGAGCCACCTTCCTTCTTATAAGGCCCTAGAGCAGTTGTGACGTAACTTTTTACGCCAGCGAGGTTTCCACCAATCACATCTCTTGCCTCGTACCGTTCGTTTAATGGGAACAGCGCTACTGGTCGGACGTTAGCTAACAGAAACAAAAAAGATAATAAAACAATCAAATTGTTTACGGTAATTTTTTCTTGTGGGCCACAGTCAACTGTTTATTACCATGTGTCACATGCGGTGAGAAATTATCAATAGAAATATCAGTGGAAACTGGCTGAAACATTGTAATGGAATGATTGTTCCCAACTTGTTGCAAAAACCCCGCTAACTTACACCCCAACACCCAAATATTGCCAACTACAATTATGAAACAGTTGGTAGAGCACTGCATCAGTTTCGCACAAGTCATGGGTTCAACTTCCGTACGAGCCTGAATTTCTTTCAGTCTTGAGTTACACTACTGCCTAAGTGGTGGTCATAACTGCGATGATCACTCCCATTGTCACCTATGAGTGTACTTCAGACCTTTCACGAGCACGGGTTTTATCCATCTTTACAACCCAGGAGGGTTGATCATCTTTTTTTTCTTTTTTACAATTGAGACTGAATTAGCTTAGTTGATTACCTCTGCATATTTCCCCCCTTATTTCTTTAATCGTCTTGCCAAGCTTTGTGACATCACCAGGTAGCACGTGACCAGCATCCGGGTCTGTGGCTATGTCTTCAAGTTCTTTTTTATCATACCTATTTCCTATTCCAATGCATAAAACATTAACTCCAGAGTCTCTGAGCGCCTTTGAAGGCGCAAGTACATCTTCAGTTGATCTTCCTGATGTTAATACGATCAAAATGTGCGCCACGTTTGGTCTTGAAGAGAGATCGAACAGTTGGCTCTTCACAAGTTTGAGTCCAGCGCCAATGTTGGTGCTTGCACCTGTATACTTTACACTATCTATGGCATTTTCCACGCTCTCTAGATCGAGATGTGTCTTAAAATTTAGAACAACTTGAGAGTTTGTAGAGAACACGACAAAACCAATGTGGGTCTGCAGAGGGTTGATAACAAACATGCTGGAAATGGCTTTGGCGATGGTCAAAGCTGTTTTGAAGTGTCTTTGTCCTTTCTCGTTTTCATTTCCGGATGCGTCGATGAGAAAAGCCAGGTCAACTTTGTCCCTGCATACCCCAGAACCTGTTGACATAAAATGTTGACAAGTGGGTTAAATCAACGAAACGCTTTTACCTAAACTGTTGAGTTACCTTATCTGGCATCAGAGGAAAAGAGGTTAAGAATGTCCGTAAATCAAGTGAGTTCGGGAATAATGAAGTGCTGAATTCATTGTCATAAGCTACGGACTTGAAATGAAACTCTATCGTCTTAAGAGTACATAGGTGAATTGGTCACCTTACCAGCTCATACCTCTCTTGATTGGTTGATCTCTTCATTATTCTTAAATGATAATTAATTTGATAAAAGCTTACCAAGAATGCTGCCGGAAATGACGTCATTCTTAACAAGATCATCTTCCGTACCCCACACATCTGTGATGTCGACCGGGTCGCCTTGTTTCGGCGTAAGAACAAGTTTCCCGATCTTTACCGGCTTCTTTCCACTTAAGAAAACTTGGCTCCTCGAGCTGGAGCTTCCACCTTTAATTGTAATTACTCTTGAAGAACTTCCACCCGAACTAGAACTGCTGCTTCCGCCTTTAATTGATATCGAGGAGCTTCCACCGGAAATAGAATTGCTTCCTCCAGAGCTCGAGGAGCTGCCACTTGAACTCGAACCACTGCTTCCTCCTTTAATTGATATCGAGGAACTTCCACCAGATATAGATTTGCTTCCTCCAGAGCTCGAGGAGCTACCGCCTGAACTAGAACCGCTGCTTCCACCTTTGATCGACATCGAGGAGCTACCACCAGATATAGCATTGCTTCCCCCAGAGTTCGAGGAGCTCCCACCTGAAGTAGAACCGCTGCTTCCACCCTTGATTGACATCGAGGAGCCTCCACCGGAAATAGAATTGCTTCCTGCAGAGATCGAGGTGCTACCACTGGAGTTCGAACCACTGCTTCCACCTTTGATTGATATTAAAGAGCCCCCTCTTGAATTAGAACTGCTGCTTGCCGAGCTCGAGGAACCAACACTACCTCCAACAGAACTGCTTCCTCCACCTTGGATTACACTGGAACCTACCAAGCTCGATCCGCCGTTCACTGCACTCGATCCAGTACTGCCCGCACCTACTGTTTCCATAAAGAATCACTTTCTTTCTCGATTAGTTCGTCTAACAACGTCTGTTAGTCTCGGTATAAACAGTAATGAGGTCATCGTTGATGGATGAAATACAGCTCGATGAGTCGACCGGTTTTCGACACAAAACCAATCGCGGTGTTATGATTACGAATAGGGTTAAGAGTTAAGCTTAATCTATATTTTACACTTGGCACTGTAAGTACTGTACTGTGATTAGAAATCGCCGTATTGGGATAACAATGTAAGATGTTTACAACAAGGTCAAGTTGTACAAATGCAGATTTAATTATCATCAGTCTTATGGAGCTAAACCTAAAATTAAAAGTGAATCTCCAGACAGTAAATGGTAAAGCGTGAACGGTACAGTTTTTTTTTTCAGTGTCGTAAAACGTGAGGTTGCTGAAAAATTATCGTTCATAAAATCCTTCAAAATGTCATGTAAAACATAATATGTTAAATCAAAAATATGTTTCATGCAATAATATCTAATTGTAATACTACCTGCTTTATGTGTAGCATACACGCTAGCACGACATCATAAAAAAAATTTCAAAACCGTATTGCAAGCAATATGAAACTGTTTAAAACAAAGTAATGGAAATACAGTAACTGTGCATTAAATGTCTGGCACCTGTAAGGTACTTCATATGAAATTTCTAACTAAAAAACAAAATAGAAAATTTACCTTTCGAAGGAATTTGTGATAAGGATCCTCCTGCCCCTATGGGAGAACACATTAATGAACTTAACACAACATGTCTTACAGTGAGTGTGCGCAGTGAGTATCTAAAAGCCCTGTCTTGAAATCCGATCATTGAGTTCGCATGTTACTGAAAGGTGCTGTGAGTAGAAATCCTGGAATCGACGTGGAAGTCGTCATTACAACTACTGTATGACTATTGGACTAACCATCACACGCCATCTTTTTAATTTTCGGGAGTATCTGATCAAGATCATCAAAACCGCCTGTTAAAACATGTTTAGAGTCTGGGTCGGTTGCCATTTCATCCAACTGGTCCTTCTTGTATTGTGTACCAACTCCAAAACAAAAGATCGTCACTCCCATGTCACGGAGCTTCTTTGAGGGATCCTCGATAGAGTCCTGTTGGTAAAATTTGACAAAATTATTAATCTGTGCCATGGTTCAAATCAGTGAACACGAAAACAAAGAGAACGAAGAAAACAAAGAGAGAAAAAAAAGAGATGGGAAAAGAATAGGACTAAGAAGTACAGATTCTGACAGTAAGGCTTGACTTTTGTGAAGGGGTCAGATTATTCTCAATATTGTGAAAAATGTATAAAATATTTCTTTCTCAAGAAGGAATTTTACACGAGGACAACTCAAACAGCTTCAATGACAGGATGGGTTATTGGGAAGCGCCTTACCAACTGACTTACATCAAACTAGGAGGCATTGTTTTCAAGACGCTAACTTGTGCTTTTTTGGGGGTGCTGCGAGTTCAGAAACATAATTATTTTAAAGAAATTGTTATTATAAAAAATTTTGACCTGAGATGCTCCATCAGTCATAACAATAAGGATGTCCCTGACTCCTTGCCTGGCACTGTTTTCAAACAGTCCCGTGCGCACCAGATCGAGGCCTATTCCAGTGTAAGTACTTTTGGCCGGATATGGAATCTTGTCGATTGCCTCCACCATTGACTTTGAATCAAGATATTTCTCGAAATTGAACATGACCTCAGCTGTTTTCGAAAAAAGTACCACTCCTACATGTGTCCCATCTTTGGCAATGTTGAAGGATTGAACGAAGTTTTTGAGGAATCCCAGGCACTTTTTAAAATTTCCAGGTTGTTGGAAATCAATACTTCCAGAGCCGTCCAACAGGAACGCTATGTCTACTTTAGCCTGGCACTCTTGTGGAAGAAAACAGAAAATTCAAAAGGCTTATAGGCTATTTTGAGTAAATGTGGGGATTTACTAGTGAGAGAAAATCTGCCTGAGGCCTCGGCTTTTGCCATTAACTGCAGATCTGCTCGACATGCGGCAGTATTGAGCAGACCAATAGTCTGAGGTGGTCATCTACATGTTTAACGTCACGCGGTAGGCTCTTCACTAATGACAAAGAAGGAAAAGCATCATTGAGTGATGATATTTATGAAAAGATGAGATTCACTGAAATTAACGGAGGCCGGGGATCTATTGAAACCAATAATATATCATGTTATACCATACAATATTCAACCTGACACCATAGTTTGTGGCAGAAGAAAACGAAACTTACGGGTGTAGAATGGATTTTGGAGCTAGATACCGTAGGTTGTAGTAATTGATTCACTTACTTGTTTCCACAGCAGGAGGCGGACTGCCCTTGATAATGCTTTGGGGTGCTGTAGAAAAGTAGTTTGTCAATATCGTCAGTAAAAAGGGGTAGAGCTCTTGGTATAAAGGGTGCAAAGGTGCATTGTCCGACTTGATAGTTCCATGGCACATGGACTGTACACAAAATTTTCCACTAAGCAGGATTTCTCAATTCAGTCAAGAAATTTTCTTCAGGATCAGATTAAACCAATAAGATAATTTATGAAAATCCCATTTTATGATTGAGACAAAATGGTTGTCGCGATAGTTAAGTATGACTTAAGCAACAATGTGCATTCTTTTCATTGGCCGCCTGACCACAGTTCTCGTTTTAAGTGTCAGTCGACGTTCGTGGCATTTCTTCCATAATGTCTGTCGAATGTTGTAACTCGATGATTTTTCGGTGGAGATCTGGAAACATCATTTTATCGTTTAGAAGAAGACTTGTCAAAGCTGTGGCAACACCGTTTTCCTATTCAATGGAAGAAGTCGCTCGTAAACCAAATAAGCCAAAGTAGTTTTCGATTTGTAATGGTGCTAAAACTTACGTGGTAATTGAATTGTTCCACCAGCAGCTACGGGATAAAATAAATTGTCCGGTTTTAGAAAGAATAAAATTAAAAGTTATCATTTCTTCTAAAAACGATAAAAACTAACGATGAACTCTCGTATGTAAAAAAAATATAATTTAAAAAGCTGGATCACCAAAACATAGAGTAGAATGAACAAACACAAAACCTTTTGAAATGTTTTATAAAAGAAAAGATTTTTGGTAAATCAAGGGGAAAAAAGTGTTTCAAAATTAAATTTATCAGCTTAAAAAACTTCGGTTTAAGCCAAAAGGCTCAAATCAGTGTAGGCGTATAAGAAATCTTGCAGACCAGCACTTCAGGAAGGTCACAAATGATACTGGAAAGAAAAAGTGTTTCAATGGACATTGAGGGTTGATTAGGATCAAAAGCTCATTTCAATTCTTATAAAAAATTATTACCACAAAGGAAGCTAAGAAAATAGAATACTTACCCTTACACCCAGTGTCTACGATAGAGTCTACCAGGGACCACAGCGAGTTAAATTCTGCTTTAAACATGTGCTGTGAGTCTGGGTCGGTAGCTATCTCTCGTAGCTGTTCAAGATCATAGTCTGTACCCATTCCTATACTAATAACAGTGACACCTGAGTCTCTCAGCTTCTGAGCGGGAGCTCCAATGTTATCTTTTGACTTCCCGTCTGTTAACACACAAGCTATGTTGGGGACCCCGGACCGTGCACTAGCAGCAAATAAAGCCTCTTTGGCTTTCAAGAGAGCTTTTCCAGTATTTGTCCCTCCGTTTGGATACTGGATCCCTTCAATTGCTGCAATCACCTCAGATTGGGTGTAATGCTGGTCGAATCCCGACACAACCTGCAAAGGTTGCGAATAAAAAGTCAAGTCTGTCATTTGTAATTGGTATTTTGATATTTAGACCACGATCAAACTATTTTCCATCTCAAACTACGCTTCCTTCTTGGTGATTCACCTTAGTGTTTTCTTTCTTAGCAAATTATGATTTCAAGATAATTTGTTTCAATGAACTGAGTTAATAATGTGATTGGTTTCTGTATATAAAGCGTTTATGAAGCTGACGTTTCGAGCACTGGCCATTCGTCGGAGAAAATGTTTTATTCTATTCTCGAGACATAGTGGGCCTTGTACTAAGTACATTGGACTCTTCTCCAGTTATTTTGTTATGTTCTTTAGTAAAACTTCCCATTTTCTCGGGGTTTCCCTTGACCCTGGGGTATAGATCATTACCGATAAATAATGAGGTAAATCCAGATGGGATAGGTAGGGATACTAGGATCTAATGAGGCAGAGATAGACTGGTATGTCGCACAGCGGGTGAGTGGCAATAACGGGATATTGAGCTTCAGGGTAAATTAACTCGTTTTCATATATTGAAAGCCAAGTCTTCGTGACATCTTGACCAGGGAAATAGAGCACTATGGGTAGTGAGTCAAAAACTTAAGACAACTCTTAAAACTGACGAGCTAAATGAGGGGTACCAACAAGAGATCCAACCTTTGGTTCATCGCTGTATACAATGACACCAACATGTGTTCCTTCCTTGGAGACATCAAAACTTCGGGTAAGATCTTTGACAAAGCTCAAGACTTTTTTAAACGTCCCTGGTCCATTTTTTTCTATACTCCCTGATCCATCGATAATAAATCCGAGGTCAGCCTTGGCTTTACATTCTACGACAAAAAAAGAGGAATGGAACTATGGTGTTCGCCTTCGAAATGTGTTATTGATGCTGGTGGATGCAGATTTCCTTTACCAATCAACAAATTACATGATTTTCTCATTTTAAATTTAATCCATTTTGTAAATTAGCTACGTATGCATTTCCAATTTGATTCAAGGTACGATGGAATCTAGTGTTCTATAGCTATGTCTAGTTTTTGTTAACCATTGCTTCCTGGTTGGTTCGGAGACCTTTGTGTTAGACCGATCCAATTTATTTCACTTTAAAATCTTTTATTTTGATCATACACTCACAGGAAAACCCTTGATATTAGAAAGAAACGTTAAGAAAACGAATCCATTTTACTCACTTGGAGCACTAGGGGGAGGCTTGCCACCAATTTGTCCAAGTGTGGTACCATTCGACGGTATTGTGCCGTTGGGTCCGCTAGGTCCAACCCCACTAGGGATAACACTGCCGCACCCTCCTGTAGTATTTCCGTAAGGCTGACAAGGGTTCCCACCAGCAGTCGCGTTAGTAATGTTAGGATATCCTTCAGTAAGCTTCCCTTCAATCACACACCCAGCTCCCATGTCAATACAGCCTCCAGGAGCCATTCCTTGTGCTGGTGCCGGGCAGGGTGCCCCTCCAATCTGTATACACCCACTGTCAATGGTTATGCCTTGACTTCCACACGGAGCTCCTCCCATGGGAGCTCCCCCTCCACAAGTAGGGTTTCCCATGGGCATACCTTGAGGTGGACAGGGATTTCCTCCTCCTCCCATGCTGGCACACCCTACAACCGGGGAAGGTTTGCAGGGAATAGCACCTACCGTACCACACCCAGCTGGTGCGGTCTGGTTCACTTTTGCTGGCGCTCCAGTCCCTTAAGTAACAATATCATTACTCAGTTTTTTGTCATGGTTAGCGACGCATATAAGGATAAGCTTCACTGCGATAGATCTTGGGCGTGGGGTTTCCAATCCGTCATATTAGATAAATACAATAAACGATGGTTTACTTTCGCATGGGGTTAACATTCGAAGCTGATTTTAAAAGATCTTATTAGTTCAAGCATTTTCAAACTGCTTTCATCGTATAAGATTTTTACGATAATCGATCAATAATGGTTTTGTGACTCACCATTCAGCGTGCTATTAGTTCCAGTGACTGCAAGAAAAGCAAACATTATTGGTATATCAAGAGGAAAGGGAATTTTGGAGCCTCGTGAAAATATATGAAATACAGTAAAAAAAAAAACGAGCATTGCAAAAAGAACTGTGTTTGTAGCTGTTTTAGTTCCCCATTGAATTTGGTGGTCTACCAGTGGTTGAACATTCTCATTCAAGAAATTTTGAGAGACATTGCACGGCCTCTTATATGAAATTGAGGTTTTAGAGTCTACTTCCAGTTGTCTTTTTTTTCGGAAAAGTTTGATAAACGTTCGGGTTTAGTTTTGAAAAATGAAAGGATGATAGCGCATTGATGTCGAAGGAGCAGTCCGTCGGTTCACGGGAGAAGCTGACTTTTATGTGTCAGCTTTTATTGTCTGCGGATGAAACTGGACAGATAGATGTGCTTATCATAGACTTTAGTTTAAGAGCGCAGCTTTATGCTTTTTGTGTGTAAGGCTTACGTTATGTTTGTGCGTTACCTATTCTCTGTGGATAGAATGGATCTAATGGCAGATGAGTTGTTATTGGTTGGTGCCTCGTGTGAGCAAAGTAATGGAAATGTTTATTGACACTAGCAATCGCAATTCTTATAACCCTACCATTGCAACCTGGAATTGGAATTGGACATCCCCAGCCACAGATTTGGCCAGCACTAGCACTGCCAGGTGGCGGCATGCTGCATGTAGTATTTGTAGATGACGATGAAGAATTATTTGCACAGAGGTTGGGACATACTGTATTTGCATTATTTACACAGGGGTTACGACAGGCTGTACTTGTGCCATTACTAGATCCATTGTTGTTGTCCATTATCTTTGGTGGTTTTACCAATGGTTGGTCGTCTTCATCTAAGAAACTGTGACAGATATGACATAGAGTCTTATATGTGAGCCGACTAAAAATGTTACTTGAAGAAAAGTTCGGTCCTTGAATGCTAAAAAAGTCAAATACATGATGAGAATGTGAAGCGTTGCCAATGGTCTAGAAGTTGGAGCGTAGCTGTGAGGTTCGAGTTCCAGCTCTTGCAGCTGGGTACTGCATTTTTTATCAAAGTGAGGATCCCAATCATGAAATACAAAGATGACGGTAACGTCTTTTCATGCTGTACTTTATGGTACAGTCGAACTCTCCATTATCCGAACTCGTTGGGACAAGACGAAACAATTCGAATAATCAAGAATTAGCGTCTTCTCCTTAGATTATGGCAGATGACAAAATAAAGATTTTAGGAAGTTCAAATCTAGTCAACTAGTCAATGTTTGATAAGAAAGATATTTAATCAGGGGGACCACGTTACCGAGGTACTTTTCAAAAGTCCGTGCAATAGTTACAATTAATCTCAGTTTAGTGCTGTCCATTTATCCTCAACTAATTGTTCTTAGAGCCTACCTATACACTTCGTTGCTCCATGGACCTCCTTCGCCATCACCTGGTAAGAACAATCAAAAGTTGAAGTAGCTATAGAAGAGCCTTTGATTTATTCTATAAAGCAAAACTGGAATCAACATTATTCCAAGTGGGAATTGGCATGAAGACGAATCTGTACCATATGATGTCATCGTGACGCCTCAAAAAGTACAACGTGGTTACCTGCGCATTCTGTGCTCTGTCCATACTTTCTGTATGTGTTCTCTGCATTTTTTCCTCCAAAACACTGCCCACCATTTTGAAGACCAAATATCTTTAAGTCTTGTTCATCTGCTACCTCCGCACATTTCATCAGGGCATTCACTCTTGTCTTGTAAGGTTGTTTGAGCCGGGAACTCCTTCCTTCTAAACTGTCCATTGCACGAATTTTAGTAGAATCTGCCCAACAACCGATGCTCTTAAAAACTGCATCAAAAATGACATATGCATGTTTCAATATTTTCCGTTTTGTTTGATTCTTTATTGCCATTATTATTCAAAAGCTATCAAAAGGTTCATGAATTTCCCCCAATATCTTCACTTTTGACTCTGTCGCTTAGGTTGGGCAGACAACATTCTCGTTCAAAATATTTGTATATTTTGAGTAGAACTTTCCTTTATAAGAAAATGATTAAATAAAAAGGAATATGCACAAAATCCTTACATCGTCCTTTGATTTCAAACTTTTCTGTTCTATCAGGAGGAGTTGGTTTGGCTTTGGGCTTTTTAGCGTCATTACTTGGTTTTTCTTTTGATCCCGAGATCATCAAGTAAGCGGCTGAGTTTCCCATAGAGGCAGCTTTACCTGGGTTCACTTGGGAGGGAAACGAAATCTGCTGTTGCTGATATTGATCATTGGCATACACGTTCGATTGAGATGTGGAATACGACAACTGTTGTGCCTGAGCGTTGGTTGGTAAGGAGCTTCCTGGTAACGAAGAAGGGTATGGTGATGGGTAGGATGCAGGGGACGGATATGATGGAGGAGGGTAGTAGTACGGCGGAGGAGCAGGATATGAGGACAGTGGGGGGTAAGAGAAGGAAGGCGGGGAAGGATATGCCGAGGGATATATGGAAGGTGGGGAGGGGGCAAATGATGGGGCATATGCAGCATATTGGTTTGAAAATGGATACGAAGGTCCTTGAGAGCGACGACCAGCTCGAGCTTTTTTCAGGTCTCTTGTGTTAGGAATGTTCCACCATGGGAGATCTGAGTAGAAAAAAGGAAAGTGATAAACCTCAAGAGATCTGATAAGGCAGTGAGTAAGATTTCCTCGACTTTGATATATTTTATACAGGCTAGCTCAAGTATTTTCATCAAGAGCATTAATGAAAAAACAGTAAAAAAAACTCTTCCATACAATAATAGTCCATTTTACAGTTGCATGCTTGGTTGCCAAGCCTTTGAACAAGAGTGAGGCTAAGGTTGACTTTGTTGTGATACAGACGTTGCCGCTTTTCAAATGTACCGTTAAATTACTTTGTTATCATGCTAACTAAATACTAGTCTCTATAACGACAAGGTCACCTTCAGCCTCACTCCAAATCAAAGGCTTGGCAACCAAGCGTAGAACTGTAAAATGGCCTATTGACTGATGAATCGCAACAGCCTGGCCCCAACAGTACAAAGAAGAGTAACTTAAGACGCAGAAATATCCATACAGAAAAATGGACTTGGACAATTCGGTCAAACAATTGAGATTGAGACGAATTACATGATTTTTCCACTTCTTACCCAAATTTGTTACTGCTCACTTAATTTGAAGACTAGTCTTCGATTCAGACCAAAAAAATCATTTAAAACACCGCGTCCAAGCCTCTTGAACTTAAAGATTTTTACTTAAGGATCTTTACCTGATCTTTTACCGGAAAGAAACTTCTTGATGGGCGAGTGTCGATGTTTTGTTGACTTTCCAGAAGTTGAGCCAGCCACGAATGCAAAAACCAAGCTCATCAGAGGCAGTAATATATCCATTATTTCATCCTTCGGTGTCACTGAACCTACTTATAGAGACAATACACTCGAAGGTTAATCAACTTTCACTGGAGGGGCAACTTTGATACTTGTTTCGAAAAGGCCCCTCTTAATTGTGCGCCAGCCGTTTGTGACGCTACACGCCAAGAAAAGACGAACCTATTTGCGCTTCCTGGGGAGCGCGTTTTAAGGATTTACTTGAACTTTATGTACATATTATTTTCACATCCAAAACTGGCTCGTTCAACAAGACATACACATTGACAAAGTTTCCTTCTTTCTATTATCTTTAGCCTGGTGAAAACACTCCTAAACAACCATGTTATATCGATGTGGTTAAAAGTGTTGCATCATTTTCGGGCCTTGTCAGATACAAGAAACATTCGTTGTATAAACGATTAACATAGGTATATTTAAAGAGGTTTATAGTCGTTAAAAGGACAAGAGAGCAAAATATAACAACTTCAGTTTTTTCACTTGACCTGTAACCATAACATCATGTTACACCACCTGCATCCAGAGATTTGTTACAAGGACTCCCCTAGGTGAGAGCTTCATCTTATGAAAGGTGCTGAAGATTTAGATATAAAATTAGCGTTTGTCACCTTGAATTATCGTAGATTGCCATTTTTTGCTTACCTCTCCGTTTTTGGTTCAGATGTCTTCCTCTGACTTTGACTGAGCGTATGGAAGTGACTACACATCTGAAAAAGCGAGGCAAAATTTCTTCAATGACCTCATACCTTCCGCGTTCGAAAACCTAAAAAAAAGATTGCCAAGTCTATGAAAATAATCTCTATAGTCTTAAGGGAGGAATATAATTCACACCGGCACACTTACTCTTGCCAAAAGTCCTTGGTCTTTACAATTTGATACTCATACAACTCTAGCGCTCTATTTCATGCCAACTTACCTGTTAAATTCACCAAAACCGAGTTAAATTGAACGAGAATCTTTGAAGTGTTCCTCGTATGTTACCTGTTTTTCTAACTGGTCTTGCTGGCGAAAAGGTCAAGTACCATTTTAATCCTGACTAATGGAAACTAATTAAAGAGGATATGTCGAACACAATATTGTCAACTTGGTAAAGTATCGTTAAATAATCCTTGGGAAAAACAACGCTGTCTTAAGGATTTGACATATTCAAAGTCGACATCAGATCTAAAAAGAAGGGAAGAATAAGCTAAGCGTCCGTTCTTAAAAATTGAAAGTCGCCCTAAGGGATCTGGTTCCTAGTCTACAGAACAGTATTTCAGCTATGCTGTTTACCGCTGATTATAATATGCATTACATAACTGGCTTCCATGGAACTTATGGAAATCCCAAATTCTGAAGACAGAATGAGACGCCAAGAAGGACTTGTATATAGGGATGGAAATACCAGCATTAACAGGTACTAATTTAAGTGCCTCAAGTTGTTAGTGATTTCATAATTGAGACCTCATTCGCAGGCAATCTTCGACATGTTTTGTACAATACGGGAGATTCCTCAGCGGCTGATAATTCGATCGAATATAACGCTGATAAGTTTTTGTTTTATTTTATTCCCCAAGTAAGCTAAGAGGTTAAAATTTTAAAGCTAATTAGGGTGTACTTTTGCTTCTCATGTCCAACTGTAGTCTGAAAATGAGATTTTTGGCAACTGAAATTAGGTGTGACATAACTTGTTCGGCAGCGAAGCATGCAGTTACCTACGAGGGCCAATCTTTATTTAAGGTATATGTATATGAAGAATTCTCACTGATATACCGCACACGCCAGTAAGTTATTTTTCTGGTTGGTTCTTTTTTGTGAGATTGGTCAAAAACGGCTTGGTTTGGCGCAAATAATAAAGAACTTGATGAAATCTGTGGATGTACGCATTGTCAGGTCACGCAATGATGCAGTACGTAACGTTTCTCACGCAATTTATGGCGATGAACTTTCGAAGGAAAAATACCAGTATCAAATGCTTCAATTTTCATGCTAGCTTGTGGCACTGACAGAAGACAGTCGCGAATTTTTTATGTCAAATAGAAGGCGTTTCGCGATCGTGGGCAATTTGAATACAACTCTAGGAACACCGCTCTATCTTAGCAACTCATCGAATAAAACGCTCGTGCTTTAAAAAAGAAATTTCATTTCTCTGTGATGTAGATCAGTGTTTCTGTTAACTAAACACAAAATATGCGGTTGTTCTGTTTGTTTTGTAACTGTATTCAGACCTTCTGCGGCGCAATGAAAAAAGATTACGTAAGATTATGTGGTGAAAGAAACTTATATTGTGTTAGGGTGATGCAAATTATCCAAAATTCAGAGCAATCTAAAGTGAAATAAAATCACTCTTATTTTAAAACGAAATATTGAATTTTGTTCCATTATGGTTATTAAAAATACTCAGTGTATGAAGAATGGAGATGGAGACTGAATTTCATTTTGTAGTAGAATTCATTGATATGTAGATGACATACAAAACATTATATAGGCATTTTTAAATACAAATACTTTACTTTGTATGAAAATTTGACATCAACCATTATTTTACTTCACTCTCTTGTAAGATATTATCAATGCTTGCATAATATTCATATTTACATGCAGCCATGTAACATCCTCTTCATCTTTAAAATAATTAGATAACTTTTATACACAATATTTATATGACTAGTATGTAATTTCTCCTTACAATATCCTGCCCGAATCAAATCAGTTAAAGGAAATGATTATCAATTAAAGAAGTTTTTGATTGTTAAATAAATTCTCCTTGTCAACATGTAAGAAAATGTATAGAGAATACTATGGAGAATAATTGTATGCTGATGTTAGGGTGTAAAAAGTCAACCTCCTGAAGTTGACTTGTGTTCAGAGTGGGTAGCATTAACTTTTGTCCTTATATGATCATTCACCAACTTTGAATTTGTTGTGATATGTTCTTCAGAATCAGGGGTGCGTAGAATGGTATGTTTATTTGCCCCATGAATAATGCAAACTTTTTCTTTGTTTATCCTAGTGAGGTGCAACAGAATGAAAGTGACTCTGTGCAGTTTGATGACATTTTGAAGCATATTGGTGAATTTGGGCCCTGGCAAAGAGCCATTTACTTCCTGTCATGTTTTTTTGTCCTTATACCGAGTGGACTGCACACAGCTGGGGTGCCGTTTATCACAGGAACACCAAAGTTTCAATGTGCAACACCAAATGTGGTGTGTGAAGTAAACAAATGTTGCAAAAACTGTACAAAATATGCATTTATTGGACCTTATGCCTACAACAGCACAGTTACTGAGGTATTTTTCTTTGATTCTCCTTGTTGTTAGCTAATGGCTAAGAGGATACAGGGGACATTACACTGACCCGTAACTCCTAATATATAGATTCAGCCAAGCCTAAAAGCTCAGCTCCCAATTTTGTAATATGAATGATAACATAAAAGATGTGCATGTGCTAAAACTCGCCTGAGACACCCCCCTTTGTTTTGAATTAGTCTCCCCTACCCTACCCATGCAATCTGAAGGCAAGTGTGTACGTATGCTCGGTCAGTCAAGTGACAACCAAACGAAAAGAGGTTGACTGTATTCCATGGGTATGGGGCTCTGCCTCACGCGTGCAAAGCACGCGTGGGAGCCCCGCTAGAAATCATCATGTAACTTCTCCCTTTAATACCCATAGATTATCCAGCAAACAGGTAATGAGAATACTCAAACTTATCAGGTAGAGGTTTTCTTGATCTATGACCAAATTCTGGGAACTAATTTACAAAGAAATGTCTGGTAGTTAGAGGAAAGAATTAACAATCAGATCTTGCAAGTTAAGGGGTGAATGGTTTTCTGGTTCAGGCTGCACCTTGTGAGTCCACAACATTTTGACTGCTTTGAGGAATATCATTGTCAATAAGAATACAAACCATGCTAAACCTCTGTCAATTTTGTTAATTATATTTTTGATTAACACTGTACCTATAATTATTGCATGAACCAAAATGACCATGTCAATGTACCCTTTTTCTTTTTGTCATCTCCATGTGCAGTACAACCTTATTTGTGATAGAGCTTTCATTGGTGCTAATGTACAGGCAGCATTTGGTGCAGGAATGTTGGTTGGATCATTTATCTTTGGAGCAGTCTCTGACAACTTTGGAAGACGGTCTTGTATGCTGTTGTGTTCTATTCTAATGGTACGTTTTAGATATTTGTTTTAAATATATATATATATTACTTATTTACCTTTTCCACAGCTTGTTCCCTGAAGTTAGGGATTAAATGGCGTGCTTGATAAATACTTACTTGACTCGTTCTAAACTTTCTCTTTTCTTTTACTTTGCTGCGCTATCCTGTCCCATTTTCCACAACAGTTTTCCTGTTTACTAACTGAATACACAGATCAGGTTATCCGTTGTGGTGAATATTTTTGATGATAGCATGGAAATGAGTGTTGATCACAACCGTCAAAAAAGAGGCGATAAAGTAAAGCTTTGGAAAGAGTGAGTTGATGAATGGACAATCCGTAAGTGAACTTAATCTTGCGACAAACTCGAGATAATGTCTTTTGTAAAGTGTTGTGTTGTTTTAACTCAACCATTTATTTTAGACCACAGTAATACATAAAACAAATGGCGAGAAAAATACTGCACGTGACGATTCACGTCATGTAAACAACGCGTGACATAGAAATTGTCGCATTATGTAATCGCACAATCAGATACTGTTACATCTTTGTCTCCTTTTTAGACGAAGACTGGATCCACTTGAAAATGAATGAACAGAAAGTTTTTCATTCTTTTTGACTTATCAGTTGAGACTGCCCTAAATCAATATGTGATCTTTTACCTTTCTTTGTCATTCTTTCACTTTTCTCCACAATGTGAGGTAATTCTGACTATAAACAACTGTTCATACTACATGTTTATTTTACTTCAGACACTATTCAGCCTGGGTGCCAGCTTTGCTAAATCCTTGGTCCTTTTCGCTGTCCTCCGATTTTGTACAGGAGCCTGTCTGACGGGTTTTTTCGTGGCTCATTATGTGTACATCCTGGAGCTTGTTGGTCCAACCTTCCGCACCATGTCTTCAAAGTGTTCAGGGTTCTTTTGGGCGGCTGGATCTGGTGCTATTGCTCTAATGGCCTATTACATCAGAGACTGGCGCACACTGCTCCTTGTGTCCAGCTGTCCTCCAGCTCTTTTCCTGCTTTTGTGGTTGTAAGTTATCCATGGAGTGTCGTAAAACCAAAAGCAAAGTTATCCGGCACAACAACCAATCAATATAATGAAACATGTGACAAGGCGCTAGAGTCGCTTAGGTTTACACAACTTTGCTCTGTGATTGGTTAAGAAAAACACACGTCATCCTCTTAACCAATAAAGTTTAAAACTGAGAACAATCGCAACACGGTCTTTCGCGTTTTCCCGCGCTTCAAGCAGTTTGCTTGTTTTGATTTTGAGTTCTCATTGGCTACTGTAAACCTCTCTTCTAATTGGTTGCTGGGATTGCTTTGGTTTTGGCTTTTCAACTTAAAATGAAAAATGCTCCAGAAGCAAACCAATATAAACCAGGATTACTTTCGACACTTATTGAGAATTTCTCTAACTGTTTTAATACACAGCCGGCTTCGCCAGCTTGCGAGGTGACCCCGATCCTGTGGTTTAATTTGCTATCTGAGTGGGTAAGACGGACCCATTTTGCCCGCTTTCGATTGCGTGGCTGCTTTGTCCCACCCCCTCCCCCCCTCCCAAAAAGAAAATTAAAATTAAAACAAACAACGATCCTAAAGAAAGATGATATTTGGTCTCTAATTCCCAGTAAGGAATCGAACCTCAGACCTGTGGACTCCGCGCTCTTGCGATCTTGTGTACTACCATTGAACCACAGAGACTCTTCGAAAGTCAGGCCATTTCCAGATTCATATACGACACGCATCCCACATGATGCTAGGATAAAAAAAAGTTGGAAGCCTCTTGAATTATAGGCTCGGTTAGAGGGTAGCTTGGAGGTTACTACATTTGCTTTTCGTCGGAGAGCCAACTAGTCAAAGTGCTAGAAAGGTTCCATACACCCTTTTTATGAACATCATACCTTAGTAGCCAGGGTGAAAATTAAGCTCTTAATCTGTTATTATTGCAGAATAATACCAGAGTCTGCTAGATGGCTTCTTGTTCGAGGTCGGGTAGATGAAGCTGGCCAGGTTGTGAGGAAGTTTGCGAAGAAAAACATGATGATGTCGGATTACTTAAACAGAGCACTGGCAAAATGTAGCCGGGGGGAAATTCTTGCGCAGACGACAAAAATACGACATTCACCCCTTGACCTGTTCCGGACACCACGCATGCGTAAGAGAACTCTGGTTCTTTGGTTTTGTTGGTGAGTAATAATTGTTCGCCAGTTATGTGGAGACGTAAATAGAGAATGAATATTATAAGTTTTCTTTCAACGCATTATAAGAAGATTTGACGTGCCCACCGAGTAACCAGGCGTATTGCCTCTCCACTCCCTCATAGGAAGGGACGGTACTCTATAGCAGGTAACCGCACTCTCCACAATCTAGGATATAGAACCAACTGGTCGTTTTAAAATTGTCTACCTCCCAGCATTTTAATCGCTCGCCCCAGACCCTCTCATCGGTACGGTGTAAACGTTCGATGGAGAAAAACCAGTGTCTCTCTTTTTTCTTTATTGTGACGTAAGGTAAAGATAAGATAAGATAAAAACTTTATTAACGTGTCGGGTAAATCTAGCTTGCATTTACGTAAACTGATTGTGGACACCTAACTAATAGTGAATTAACAGTTAAGAATTATGATTAAAATCCTAAATCCTATAAGTCCCCCACTGTAGGAAGCTTAATTAACTACTGCGTGGTGTACAATTTTTACAATTATCTTCCATTATTCCAACTAGGTCCAATCTTCGGATTTTCGTTATAAACGTATTTAAAGATTCTGAGTTTCTGAGTTTCGTTTCTAATCTTGACCAAAGATTATTCCGAAGTTATTAAGTAATGGAATAGTCAACTTGCTTTAATTTCCGCTTTACTTTATTATCTAATGGCTATTGCCTCCTATGGAGGCGAAGCCATAATGTTGTCCGATTGAGTGAGAAAGTGAGTGAAGCAATAGAGTAAGAAAGACCTCTTAGCCCCCAACGAAGTCTGCCGAATTTTACATCTTCGGTTATTTAACTCTTGGTGGTGATTTCTTCGAATCGCTTCGAAAGTTACTCGGAATTAGCACGGGATCACACTGTTTCCCAATGCGACTTATTTTCGAGGATGGTGCGTGAAAAAAACAAAACTTTACCTTGCAGAAATGTCTTGAGAAGTATGATCAGCACGCATCATGAAAACTTACAGAAGAATTTTTTTTTTATTTGAAAAGAGAGCATTTTACGGTTTGAATCAACAAATTGTGCCTGGTAGATCCGAAGATATATAAAATTTTTTTCGGTTCTTGCCGCAATACCACAAAAGATGATGAACATCACAAAATAATTTAAAGTGGCGTATCCGGCACGTAATTGAAGAAAGACTTTTACTTGTAGAAATATCTCAATAGGTTTTATCTGCGCATCGTGTGAACGTTGAAGAAATATTTTCTGTATTCGAAAAGAGAGTCTTTTACCATTTTAATCAGCGATAAATCCTCAAAAGAGCCGCTAAATTTGCGAAGCGAGCATTACCTTGAGTTTAACAGGTGGCCCTATTCAATGGAATGAACTGTGGAGTGGCGGAATATCCTACAACACGGAATGCCTTGTTGTATGACACAAACGTTTCTAAAAAAATGGAGTTGCATTTTAATAAGAGAATTATTTATAATTAACAGGCAAAACTGAAATTAAAAGAAGCGTAGTTTCATCATGAGTGGAGTTTACAGGATAGACCGATGGGGAACAGTGAGGTTCTTGAGCCAGCCCCGACAAGTTATCGTTACTATTATTATCATTATTATTATTATTATTATTATCATTATTATTATTATTATTATTATTATTATTATCATTATTATTATTATTATTATTATTATTATTATTAATTTATGTTATTATTGTTAATATGATTATTTGTCACCATCTAATTATTGGTTGGGTGTCAATTAGTCACTCTATCCTTGAATAATTAACTCTTGTGTAACCATGGTGGAACAGAGTACTCAAATACGTATGATGCGACGAGAGTAGCCATATGGAGTCTAAACTGCCTTTTTTCGTTTTTCTTCTCAGGTTGGTAGTGAATTTGATATATTACGGTTTCCTTTTCTACATATCAGACTTGCCTGGAAGTCCTTATCTTAACATGGTCATAATATATGTTGCCATTGATGTACCTGGAGTATTCCTGTGTTGGGTGACGATACAGAAGTGAGTCTGG
This sequence comes from Stylophora pistillata, assembly GCF_964205215.1. Taxonomy (NCBI): domain Eukaryota; kingdom Metazoa; phylum Cnidaria; class Anthozoa; order Scleractinia; family Pocilloporidae; genus Stylophora; species Stylophora pistillata. Next base: position 24,520,488 of record NC_142531.1, on the reverse strand, counting down.
ATCCGGTATAATTAAGTCATTCATCATTTAAGTGTAGAGCACTGTTTCTTTTTATAACTTGAAAAGCTAAAAAAAAAACATTTGTAATTTAAAAAGAGTAGTTTTCGCGCACTTTGTGCGTGTGTTGTGTTTGATGTTATTAAATGTTAATGAATCGAAAATTCCTTGTCAATTTTTTCTGTTTTACTGTTTGTTAGGTTAGTGTCTCGCGCACTGTTTTGTCAGGCTGTGTTCTATTTGATTGTTTGTTACGTCAGTATCTTGCGCACTGTTTTCTCTGTACTGTGTTTGATTGTTTTTTACGTTAATGTCTCGCCGCGCACGATTTTCTCTGTATTCTGTTTGATTGTTTGTTAGTTAGTGATTTGCGCATTGTTTTCTCTGCATTCTATTTGATTGTTCGTTAAGTTAGTGTCTCGCGCACTGTTTTCTCTGTGTTCTGTTTGATTGTTTGTTACGTCAGCGTCTCGTGCACTGTTTCCACTGTGCCCTGTTCACCTTTTTGTTACGTTAGCGTCTCGGGCACTGTTTTCTCTCTTCTGTTTGAGTGTTGGTTACGTCAGTGTCTCGTGCACTGTTTTCTCTGTGTTCTGTTTGATTGTTTGTTACGTTAGTGTCTCGCGCACTGTTTTCTTTGTGTTTTGTTTGTTTGTTACGTCAGTGTCTTGTGCAGTGTTTTCTCTGTGCTCTATTTGACTGTTTGCTAGGTAGCATCTCGTGCACTGTTTTGTCTGTGTTGTGTTTGATTGTTTGTTACGTAAGTGTCTTGCGCACTGTTTTCTTTGTGTTTTGTTTGTTTGTTACGTCAGTGTCTTGTGCAGTGTTTTCTCTGTGCTCTGTTTGACTGTTTGTTAGGTAGTATCTCGCGCACTGTTTTCTCTGTGTTGTGTTTGATTGTTTGTTACATTAGTGTCTCGTGTACTCTGTGCTCTGTTTGACTGTTTGTTAGGTAGTATCTCGTGCACTGTTTTCTCTGTGTTGTGTTTGATTGTTTGTTATGTTAGTGTCTCGCGCGGTTTTCTCTGTGTTCTATTTGACTATTTGTTACGTCAGTGTCTCGAGCACTGTTTTCTCTGTGTTTTGTTTGATTGTTTGTTACGTTAGTGTATCGCGAACTGTTTTCTCTGTGTTCTGATTGATTGTTTGTTACGTTAGTGTCTTGTGTACTCTGTGCTCTGTTTGACTGTTTGTTAGGTAGTATCTCGCGCACTTTTTTCTTTTGTGTTCTCTTTGATTGTTCGTTACGTCAGTGTCTCGTACACTGTTTCCTCTGTGTTCTGTTCACTTTTTTGTCACATTAGCGTCTCGGTCACTGTTTTCTCTCTTCTGTTTGAGTGTTGGTTACATCAGTGTCTCGTGCACTGTTTTCTCTGTGTTCTGTTTGATTGTTTGTTACGTTAGTGTCTCGCGCATTGTTTTCTCTGTGTTTTGTTTGATTGTTTGTTACGTCAGTGTCTTGTGCACTGTTTACTCTGTGCTCTGTTTGACTGTTTGTTAGGTAGTATCTCGCGCACTGTTTTCTCTGCGTTTTGTCCGGCTATTTTTTACGTTAGTGTCTCGTGCACTGTTTTTTCTGTGTTCTGGTTTATTGTTGATTACGTTAGTGTCTCGTGCACGGTTTTCCCTGTGTTCTGTTTGACTGTTTGTTACGTTAGTATCTCGCACACTACGTTACGTTAGTGTCTCGGTCACAATTTTCTCGGTGTTCTGTGTGATTTTTTGTTAGGTTAGTGTCTCATGCACTGCTTCGTTGTGTTCTGTGTGACTGTTTGTTACGTTGATGTCTCGCTCACTGTTTTTTTTCGTCAGTTTTGTCAAATTGTTATATTGTCTCGCTCCCTTATTTATTCTGAGTTGTATTTGATTGTTGTAGTCACTAACCCGTGCATTGCTTGTTTTGTGTTCTCTTTTCTTTTTTCTCCTGTGTCTCCCGTGTATTGTTTGTCGTGTGTTCCGCCGGTGTGTTTGTAACCTTACTACTCCGTTGTTGTTCTAGGTTATGTTCTGTTTGTTTGTTTTGTTACCATATTCTGCTGCCCTTTGTTTGGGTTTGTGGTCAGTCTGACTATTTTCTTGTGCCCGTACATCTCGTAATCGCCCTATTTTACCCGTTTTATTTTCTGATAACTTTATTTTTTTTTCTTTCAGATTCGGTCGTCGCATGCCGTTTTGTATTTTTATGATCACCGGTGGCGTGGCATGTCTTCTTGTTCTTATTGTACCCAAAGGTATGGTACTAACCTATGAACTGAATTTCAATTCCCGTGTGCACCGTCATAGCGTTCTCGACATTTTTACCCGCCACTTGTGTAATGCTGTATCCTTTTCAGTTGACCCTTTTCACCCCAACATCAGTATGCATATTCTCTGTTCTACTTACATTTGTTAAGCTGCTGACGAGGAGAATTTGTTTAACAATCAGGAGCTTCTTAGGTTGACGTTAATGTTTGATTCAGCAGCAATACTGTAAGGAAAAATTAGCTGCTAGTTTGCACTGTTATGGTACCTTATTTTATGGCTGTGTCTCATAAGGACTGGAAACTACCGAATTCACGAATTTCATTGGCTGAAATCAGTATTGAAAGCGGTCTAGATTTTCCGACATGTAGACCGGTCTAGAAAAAAAGGTACAAAGAATATAAAAAATTGGCATATAAGACACAGCCATATTATAAACATCTTATTGACCGAGCTAGGTCGGTCTGTATGGGAGAATCTTGACCTCGGTCGTTGGTACAGACCTCAGTGCGTTCGGTCTGTACTGGCGACCTCGGTCAAGATTCTCCCCTACAGACCTCCCGCTCGGTTAATAAGAACTAATTACTACACTATGAAGATAGAAAATTTACGCCTTGGACCTTCCAAGAGCCTTGCTCACTACAGAAATGGATACACATCTAATAGTTCAGACGAATGACACATGATAAAGAAGTTGTGTGTCGTGAGAAGGCTCATGGGAGAAAAGGATTGGGGAAGAGTAAGATCTCGTACGGGTTAGGGTACAAAGGGTAAATTTAAAAGAGACGGAGGAATATTAGCGATGTGAGTTTCAGTTGAAATTTATTGTATCATGAAAAGTGAAATATATCTTATGAACCAAGCGCCAGGGCCGTACTGGGAGAATATCGGCCCGAGGTCTTGACAGTACGGACCTCGCTGCGCTCGGTCCGTACAAAAAAGACCGAGGGCCGATATTCTTCCAGTACGGTCCCGAGCAAGCTTGGTTAATAAGAGATTTATTATACGACTGAAGTTCAAAGGAACACAAGTGCGGTATCATTCGCGACCATTCAGGACAGTGCCCGGTCCAATACTGAAAGAATATTGACCGGCAATAGAGCATTTTTGATTGGTTGATTTTAGTTATTGGCTCTCTGACTACCCGAGTCGTGTAGTAAAGCATATTATTTCTTTTCTTTCCTATGACTCACATATTTTTCTTTTTTTACAGACGAAGAACGTTTTATTAGAATCCTCGCATTTATTGGACGCGGCTTTGTTACGATGTCATTTGCAATCTTATTTCTGTATAGCAGTGAATTGTACCCTACTTCTATCAGGTGAGACATAAAAACACCGATTTTTTGATAAAATACTTGAAGATGGTAACAGGATCTGTTTGAAATAAGAGAGAGAGAGAGAGAGAGAGAGAGAGAGAGAGAGAGAGAGAGAGAGAGAGAGAGAGAGAGAGAGAGAGAGAGAGAGAGAGAGAGAGAGAGAGAGTATTTAGCAAATCTAACCTTTTTTAATTACTCTCAATAGAAACCTTGCTGTTGGGATCTGTTCAACCATTGCTCGTCTTGGTTTTATTTTGGCCTCCTATATTGTTATGCTGGTAGGTACTATGTACTGATGGACTACGTTAGGAGGCCGGATATCAACGGCAAAATTTCATTCATTTGATGCACTGGCAAAGTCCAGATAATTAATTCTGGTCTCATGATGAATCTATTAGCAATTGAATTTTAACTCAATTGCATCAAAGTGTACTTTGTATTTTTCATCTCTCAGTCGCAGTTACCGGGACTTAGTGTTATTTTTCCGATGGTCGTCTTTGGAGTGTTAGCTCTAACCGCTGGCCTAGTAATACTGTGCCTTCCAGAGACTCTCAACTCAAACATGTGTCAGACGCTGGAGGATACTAATCGAGCGACAGAATATTATGGGTTTATATGGATGGAGAGACGTGTTAATAATCCGTTTTCGTTTTCAAGGTGAGACAGCGGTTTGGTTTGGCCGGCGATTAGTTATCACCCAGGAGGGGAGGGGGATCAAAGGATTTTTATGGGGGGTGGGAATCACATGGTTCTCAAAGGGAAAAGAGGGGGGGGGGGGTCAGGCGTCGCTAATAGATTATATTGACTGCTAATGAAGGAGGGATCATTAGGATAATACAGAGCCTTAGTGGGGGGTGAGGTAGATGTTACTGTGACGACCAAACACAAGCGTTTACTCAATGAGAGAGAAGTGCAAAAAAAGAGAAAGAATTCTACCTAGCGTTTTTTGTGTTTTGACCCAGGTCCTCAGACGCTACACACGTGCGTGTTTCAACCAACGAGGGGGCTCAAGAAGAGGACGACAGCAATGTTGACAGTAACACCGTGGACAATGCTCCATTGATTACTTGACAGATCACAGTCAATGTTAAATTTTCATCATATTTACATTTACGTTACAGTTCATTTTCTTCAGATATTTAACCACAAAAAAACATTGAAAAAACCAGGAAAGATTTATTACTCGACGTTTCGGGGTCATCATGACTCCATTATCAAGAGACTAGTTTAAAAACATGCAAATAAGGAAAGGTACAAGAATAGCATAAATTAGACTGAACGGCTTAAACAAACACCTTGGCGCGGATGGAATCCGTTTGCACGTTCAGTGTTGGCTTACGCATGCGAATATACAACATTTCATTAACAAGGCAATCAAATTTGCCGTTACATTTCGTGATGACGTTGAATTGCTCGATCAAGCGTTCAGGCATTTCACTATTGTGCTGGAGGTGGTAGTGTTTGTAGATAGAAGATGATTTCCTTTTGTGCCCTTCTACGCGCTCGTGTAAGTGTAATAAATCTTTCCTGGTTTTTTCTATGCCTTTGCTTTAGCAAATCCCTGCTGATCAAGTGTTTGAAAAAACATTGAAACTGCCTTTAAAAGGTGTTTTGGTCAAATCGGACTTTATGATGTAAATGTTTAAAATGGTGGGTGGAGAAATGGAAATGAAGTTCAAAACGAAGTGTACTTACTCAAACTTGGCAAACTTATCTATCAGACTGGGAAGGACACACCGTCATAACCAAAAACAAAGTAGATACATCAGGATCCAGTTCAAAGTGCAGATAACGCTAACCATCAAGTAAATCGCAATACAACGCGTAAACAAAACGTCTCATACCCAGACCTTCACGGACAAGCGGTGGGAAGCAGTCCCATTTAATAATAATAATAATAATAATAATAATAATAATAATAGTAATAATAACAACACCTTTAATTAGACACGATAATGTTTAAAGCTGAACAGCTGGTGGGGTCGTGTATCAATCCAAATAAACTCAAAATTAAATAAATTCAAATGATGATGGCTTTTGAGGAGAGGGGAAAACCAGAGTACCAGGAGAAAAACCTCTCAGGGCAGAGTAGAGAACCAACAAACTCAATCCACTTATGAAGCCGGGTGCGGGAATCGAACCCGGGACACATTGGTGGAAGGCGAGCGCTCTCACCACTACGCCAACCCTGCTCCCCATAACTCATTTCAGTTGAAAGTACACCGCGTGACTTGGGTACGAGATTAAACAAAAAGTACTATGCTATATACTGGATAGAGATTTATCTCGAGGATAGCGTTCTCCACCCTTTGAACAACCGGGGCCAGAAAAAGTAACTAAAACAGAGGTAAATCCTATTTGAGGGTAATCCATCCTATTTTACGAAGCATCGTTCTTATCATTTTTCATTTTCTTTACAACTTATGAGCAATACGATTTCCTTGGCCTGCAGTACTCAGAGACCATAACTCGCAAAACTGAGCCCACGATGTGGTCCACTACACAGCAACGTTGCTAGGCAATGTAAATCCCCATAATCGTTTCCAATTCATCCATAAGTAGTGGTAGTGGTCGCGACCGCAATATAGAGAGCTGGTGGCCCGTGGGTGTCTTCATTGTTTTCGATGGCCAAGAGGTTTTTCTAGTCATAAATAAAGTTTAATCAGTTCATCACTGACAGCAGAAGGCGTTAGAACTCCAAGATCTGTGAACAGCAAGGTGATGTAAGATGGCGGAGTGTAGTCCACTACTGGCTGACCATTCTCACTGGAAGAACTCCCTGAATACTAAAACAACAAAACCAACCACATCACTAAAAAGGGGGACATAATTAGGCAATCCAGGGCGTGTCACACCATACAACGTATCGGAAAACTTGTCCAATAATGGTGCAATTAAATTTCGAGAGAAACTGAGAGCATAGTTAGAGCATAGTTAGTGCCCAACCCGGCCGGACCAACACTCAGTGTCTTAACTAATTGAGAAGAATATGCTAACTTTCTATAACATCAAGAAATGGTTAGATATTCTAGTCTTCTCGGATAGGGATGAATAAATGGAGGTCCCGTCTCCTGCAGGGTTAGGGGCGGGAGACGTTAATTTTCCACGCACGAGATTACTGTGTGATGGATGTCCTCCCCTGGGGTGGGATGGGTGGGTAACAGGACCCCATTGATACCAGTGTTTACTACACTGAAGGGGCTATCCTGTATAAATATAGATGTCTACTCTACTCTACTACTTATGCCCCGAAACCGACTGTGTTCCCCAAGCTCTCACTTTTTGCATCCAAACGCTCTCTTTTCTCTGCTGGATCCATTGTTTGTGAGGCGGGGCTTATCACACCCTTCTAGATCGTCAGTTCACTTGCCTCTATATAACTACCAAGGATCGTCATACTATCTTCACGGAAGTTTGACTCAAAAAATTTCACTAGCAGGTAATTCTTTTTTCCAAATCGCTGAGAGGATCCGCTTAAATTCCTTTTATCTCCTCTAACAGGAAAAGAGATCATTATAAAGAGATACGCGAGTCCAACGCAATCATAGAAGTCACTGTATTCCAAAAACAAAGCGCTTACCTTAAAGTGGTTCGGTACGTCTTCTTGATTAAGTGGATATAGTCGAACGAATTTGAAACTCTCCGCCACTACATAGAATGGTTTATTGACTGCTTTGGTCATCACAGCCATCTGATATGTACCAACCTGTAAATACATACTTGTTCATTCAATACGCTACAAGCATCAGCAAACAGCTACGAGAGCAGAACGAGCGACCGACGAAACGAACAAACCAACGATGATTTATCGACTGATCGATAAATGTACACTACACGTATGTACGCGTGGGTGCATGAACGCTTTCATACACCCACGCACGAAAGAACGAACCCAGCCAGATTTTGGTAATGTTACAACCGTCAAACCCAAGCTGAAAACTTAAGACTAGGCCAGACGCGAATTTTAATTAATTGATTCCTGTCAAATTTGCAATTGATGGCTTGATTTACTCCAACTTATAAGCAATAGAGAAAATTTGGATCAACGCTATTATCCGAGCAACTGCTCACCCACCCCTCCCCTGACCCCTAACTTGTTATCAGTTGACTGTTGCTGGAAAATCTCATAATCCACTTAGCAACTCAATATTCACTTTATTAATGATTCCACCACTCTCTACCACTCCCTCCGCGCCAACTAGGACCAAATCAACTTTTTCCATCATGTAACTAAAAATCAAACCGAATTAACACATTGTACATTAAAATACCAAGTAAGGAATAGACTGAGAGAATGAAACATTCGAAAAGACAATATAAGGAAAATACTTCATAAATGAAGAGCTTACCAACAGTGAGCTTGATCAGGCGGGGGGGGGGGGTTGGGTGGGGTGGGGAGGTGTACAGCCTTATTCAAGCTACATTATAGAACATTAGTGGGGAGGTTTACAGCCTTATGCCAGCTGTGTATACATTATAGAACATTAGGGGGAGGGGTGGGGAGGTGTACAGCCTTATGCAAGCTACATTATAAACATTGTAGTTTGTGGGGCCTTCTTTGTTGTTGTAAGGGGGGGACTTTGTTTTGTGCACCCTTGCTGGCTGTCAGGTAAAACTATCACAATATTAATAAAGACTGTTGCCAGTCTGAAGAAGCAATTATAATTAACAATTATTTGCCAAAGGTGAGTTCAATATTGTCGAAAATAATCCCCAGGACGAAGTCAAGGGGATTATTTGACAATATTCACCGAACTGAGTCATATAATTGTTTTAGTATAATTTCAGAGCTGAACAACAGAGAAATTTCTAAAATCATAACATTTTAGTTTAACACTTTATATAAACCGAGTGGAGCCGTTTATATAGCCTCATTTAAGGAACTGCGCGACCAATCAGATTGTTGGAAACTCTTTGCTCAGCTCTAAAATTATACTAATATATGATATAAAATATTTATTTTGAGGTTATACTTAAATTTGAACAGAGAAAATTTTCCATACAACAACACCACATGTAAGTTTGCATCCCATATTGAGTGAAGCAAATCACCTGCTTTCCTACTCCCGATAAAAAAAAAAATTGTTAACAAACTTAAAATCAGCCAGAACATACAAGCAGATCTTTTATGCAGACATATGTTGCCAATGTTATTTGGAATGTTCTTGGAAAGGTTTATGGTCATATACCTGAGCTACATCTGGCAAGCACTTACCCAACTGCTGCATCTAGAATCACTGTGGAGGGAATACCAAACTGTTTTAATCGATCATGCATTCCATACCTGAAAGACATAGATTTCCTTTAAAATAAATAGAAGATACATGAACAAAACCAAAAACAGAGTGACCAATTTTTGATATTAAATTGCAGAGAGGATATTCACATTGGTTCTGTAATGGTTTCAGTATCCTTCACCAGTCAAGGCAAGAAGTAATGGCTATACAGTTACCAAAATTGAATGTAAAGGGTAAGTCTGTATTTGAGGCATGTAGCAATCAACCAGGTTTCCTTGACATGAAGCCACCAGGAGTAACACTATTCCCCCCTGGATGGGATGCTGGTCCATCTTAAGGTTACCCCACTAGCTTTTCACTGGTGCCCATTCATGTGATGAGAAGGGGCACTGTGAGAGAAAAGTTTTTGCCCAAAACATATTGACCCAGCCAGAACCCAGACCTCTCCAGCCCAAGTCCAGTGCTCTAAACATTAGCCAGCGCATCTTCTACTGGTCCTGCTTAGGGAGCTTACTACTTTTATTTAGCTTCCAGATAAGGGCTTTGATCAAATACTATATGATGGCCAAAATACAAGCTATTATTTTTCCTCTGAATTGTTTGTTTAAAATGGAAACTTCATACTTCCAAGTCCAATGTTCACCTCAAAGACTCTGAGCAATCTCAGCAAGGTTAATGGCAGTCACTAAAACACTACGGTCTTCAAACTGTTGGTCACTTAAGACCTGCAACAATTCCAAGACTGCTTATGTATTAAAAATCATTGCAAACTACACTGTATTTCACCTACCCTGATTTATCTGGAGCTGACTCTGTCACAAAAACTTTACAGCGCTTTTTCTGTTCAGTGGCCATTTTTAAAATTTCCAACACAACTCTGGATCGGGAATGAGTAAGGATTGTCTGAAAGAGTTAAAGATCATGCAATCACACACTTTGAATGAAATCACTGAAAAGAAAAACAGTTTTATGGTTTAGAGCATTACTGAGGAGTGGAGACATTGAATCCAGTGGCAGATCTAGGCCTTGAGCTAAGGTGGTGGCCCATTTTTTTGTGTGTGTGTGTACACCTGCCTGCTTTTTTTCCTTTTGTGATTTTTATTTTACCCAAAAAATAAGAGGGGGCCTGGGCCCCCTTGCCCCTCCCCTAGATCCACGACTGCAGTAAGTACTTTTGACCATGCTGCAAGTTATGCATCTCAGAAAAACTGTGCTAGATAGCAAAAGTAATCCCAGGTGTTGTTTTGTTATTGTCAACAAAGATGTACAAGGTGAAATTAATGTAATATGATGCTTACAACCCCATCTTTAATAAATGCATCACAAAGTTTGGCAATTCTCTTCCTGGCTGAAGCAGCTCTTTTCAGGTACAGCTGACCTGGTTAAAAGAAAAAAATAATCAAACTAATCCCAATTGTAGTAGCTGATGCAAATGCATTTGTAATTATATTAAAAAAAATCATTGAAGACCAGGGAAGTAGAAATCCTTTCTTATTTATGAGAAATCACCTCTTTCAACCAGAACTCTTTTACATTCTTCAAAGTCCTTTACATTCTTAAGTTAAAGGTACTCTCGATGAGGATTTTGTTTTTTCCTATAAAACACAAGAAAGCAGGAATTTATGTGCACTAAGTACTTCATTTTCTTTTATGGTAACAAATTGTAAATTCAAAGATTATTTTGATAATCAAACAATGATTTGCTCCACCAGTGGAGGTTCTCTTCATCATTGATGAAACCTTGACTGAAGAAAAAACACTTACGGGGTTATCCAAAGAGGCAAGTGTAATAAATCTGAGAAAGAGTTCACATCCTGAGGATATGGAAGCTACTGAGCCTTCTGTTTTGGTCAAAACTTTGATGACTTGTTGGAGATTATCTCTGAGTTCAGATAATGTTTCAGCTGGGACGAAATAAAATTAAGTGACAATGAGAAAAAAACAAACATACCCAATTCTACCAAGGCCTCATAGTAATAGGACTTGTGTTCTATTTTGGAAGTTATGCTGTCAGTAGTCAGAAATAAGCACAGAGTCAAATTCCCACTCCATGGGGAGAGGGGGTGTGTGAACAAATACTAAGGGTACAGGGTATGCTTACAGGCTGCTTTTAATTGTTTGATTCAGTTTTAGGAAGAGGAAAAAAGATTGTAAAGAAGTTATTAATCTTTTGAAGAAACAACAAAGCAGGATACTGAATACTGACAAGTTGAAAAAGTTACATTCCCCAACATCTCATTCTTAAGAGTTGAGAAAAAAATTGACTTACACTTTAAACAGTGTTGAAGTAATTACTTGTTATTCAGTAGTTTTAGAAATGTGACCCACAGAAAACAAAACCCACAAAGTCCACAATAACATGAAGTTGTTGTATATTGCAGTTGGTTTGTGGACAGCCTGTTGGCTGCACATGCAGTGTAGTCACGGCATTGATCTAGGAGCTACCAAGAACCAATACAGCGAGTAATGGGATGGTGAATTGGAACCCGGGATCACCAGTTATTAAGTCTAGCACCCTCACATAACAATGTTGCCTTGCTGTCTCCACAGGAGCTACTTATACATCCCCTTGACTGACTAGAGCTAAGTGGAAATTCTTCCAGCTGATTGCTATATCTCCTTGTGAATCAGACAGGAGACCTTCGTCCTACATCACGATAACACTGCACTCATAGGCCAATAAGCTTGTCTGATCTTACATCCTACAGTGTGCAAACTAACATGTTGGAGTTACAGAGAGAAATTACACGATAACATCAGCTGATGTGACAAGGAATAACTAAAATTTCGGCGAAGCTTTTACCCCCCCCCCTCCCGCTCTCATCCCTTTTCTCAATTGAAGAGGTGTACTCATTAAATGGGATAGTAAACTTTAAAACGTCTTACCTGAATTTTGATTCATAAATTCTAAAAGAGTTTGTATAGCGGCTGTAGCCGTCGACATGCCTGGGTCGTCCACGATACATTATTTGAAGAATGCTACAGCCTCTGAGATTCAAAACCGAATGATAATATCAACTACAATCAAGTTAAAATCGTGGAAAATTTTAGTCAGTAAGTTTACCGATACCTTCGTTGTCCATCTTGTTTCTATTTAGTAAATTCTTCATGTAAGCAAAATAGTGTATTACGAGTACCTTTTCAAAAGTAGTGCCGCTGGTCAGTCAATGGCCTACTCAAGTTCAAAGTAAAATGTTTAATACTATATTAACGACAAGAGCAATAATGATAATAATAATAATAATAATAATAATAATAATAATAATGATGATGATGATGGTGATAATAATAGATATAATAATAGTAATAATGATAACATTTTGTATTAGTTTTTATTTTTTTTGAGGTACATATGTAAATTCTAAACATGTTAGTTGGCCACGTCCTAAACGCCCAGCTTTCGTGTATATAGGCTCTGGCATCCAGACGTTTTAACTGCCAAAAAAGAAATCTTTTATATAATTCACTAAGTTATTGTGAAATGTTCAGCAGGCAACCGTAGACGATACTCCTACTCTTGTACGTTGGATCAGCGATGATCTGATCGGCCCAAAATAACGAATATGAAATATAAATATAGAGGCAAGACCGATACAACGTAGATAAGTAAATTTTAAGACGGAGCACTATTTTAAGACGGAGCACTACGTTGTATCGGTCTTGCCTCTATATTTATATTTCACTAAGTTATTGTAGAGCATTTATGGGTCAAGTGATCACTCTCATTCCTCTAATTCAATTGTATTTTATTCAATAATCAAGATAATATATTCACCTCACAATAATCGTGATAAGTTATTTTACTTTCACTAAGGAGAGTAGATTTACAGCACGATTGTGTAATAGTAGTAACGCAATGTAACGCAGTGTAACGCAAAGCACTATAGTTATCAAAGTTTGCTTTGCTTGCTTTTCTTGCTTTGCTTGCTTTGCTTGCTAGCGATACATCATTCAGCTGTAGCCACGCCGCCATCCTTATATCCCTTTCTCTTATCAAGACTTAAAGGTACATCATGGCTAAAACCGACAGAGCGTTGCATGGTTGGCTTGAATGGAAAACTGCGTCCATACCTCTATCTTGCTGCAGGTATTTGACTATCACTTTTCAAAAGAACTGGAAAAGTAAATCAGATGCAGCTAAATTTGGGAGTGGTTGATGTTTTCAGAGGTTGTGAGGCTTTACACGAGGCTCAGTTCTGAAGAAACGAACGAGAAATCATAAATTTAATTTCCTCCCAGAGGCACTAATGAAATCATTTTGAGAAGATAGAATCAAACATCTAGATGGCAGTTGTTAGCAGTTGAGTGACCGTTTAGGGGGCTCGAAAATGGCCTTTACATGTTTACTATGGGCTAAAACTAAGAGAAAAACATCTCCGTTTTAAATATTATCCGTTTATTTCTGGAAAAAACCTTGCTAAATTTATCGCAACTTACATCTATAAAGTCTATCTATCATCATATCTATGTAGCTCACTGCATGCACTTTGTTAAGGTTGGTGAAGCAGAAATGAAAGTTTTGCACTAATATAGGTCAGATTTAATTCGGGAGTTGATGCGCATATGTTTTTTTTTTTTAATTCTACTAATGAAGTTCCAATGTGTTCCTACAATGAAGAAAAACAATTACATTATTCAACAAACCCCTCACTTTTGCTCCTTGTTAGTTTTTCAGTCTGTTCCTTTGCATATGGATGAATTCGTGAAATCGAATTTCTTTTTTTAGTTTTGCACCATTTTCGCTACTCATACCAACCTGATAATCGTGGAATAGAGTTCCACAGTGTAAATATAAATTCCTAGGAAAGCCAAGATGCAAGCTTTACCAATAACAGCTAAGACTGTAATAATAACTTTATACTCTGGGGACAGAAAATATTCATTTAAGATAAGTTTCTAAACAATCACAGGAAAGGCATTTTGCAGCCATTTACTATCCTTCAAAAAGTGCCAAAAAAGAAATGTATCCCCCCGGATGGGATGCTAGTTCACCCCAGCCCTCCCCCCCGTTCAAGATCTTTTTAGGTTGCCCCGGAAAAATCGGAAGCACTCTTTCATACTCCTGGGTGGGGACAGGGGCTATTTTCGTCAAATCCGGTTCCATAAATCCGGAGTCCAGCGTGCATCCTAAACTTAACAGATAGTTTTGTAACAGACGTGTAGTTTCTCTTTGAAATAAACGCAATTTGATTACTTAACTTACCATCATCAGATGGAGCGGCTAGCACCAACAACTCTGCGGTGCCTCCGATGATCATGAACAAGGCATACGGAATACGCCGGCCAAATCTTTAAAAATATAATGAATGTCACAGATAAATAGCCACTAACTATTGTAAATGGCCTTTAATCATTGATCGATAGAAAGCATCTGTCTTCGATCTACATAATTGGATCCCAGTCATGAGGAAATAGGCCAGAAGTTTCACTCGTGTTGTGTTTCAGGGGTGATAGTGACGAAAACTAAGAAAATGTTTTAAATGGTTTGTTAACTGGAGGATTACGATCAATCAGTTAGTTAATCAATCCTTTACTTACCCACGTGGCGTCTAATGAGCAAGAAAGCTCGTTCAAACTACGTACGTGCCAACATAAAAGAGCCTTAAAACAAACAAAAATAAAAATGTATTATATATGTATAACACCTACTGAGGTTACCGCGCATAGAAGAACCAGAGAGCCAATGCTTCTGGAATTTCCACGATACAGAGGATAAAAATGTTCAGGTACATGTCTCCTGCCAGATTTCCGACATTCAAGTTGATCCCAAAGTAAACTAAAGCGTTCACAAACCTACAAGAATGAGATCATTACTGGAGTTGTAAGGACAATTTCCATATTCTGCCCAAAGCATTACGCAAAAAAAGAAACTTATCTATTTTAAAAAATTATTCTTATGAGAGTGATCCAAACTTCCCCTTCCCCTCTCCCCTCTTTAAAGAGGAATGCTGTTCCGTTTCGGCGGTTCTCACCAATAGTACAGGGAAGGGAAGGGAGGGAGGTGCTAACGTTCAAGGCTTTAAAATATGTTAATTTTCAATCGTTTAGTCGTAAACATCCCTAAAGTTATTTCGCCTTCTAAGATTCTGTAGTATTATTATGATCATCAGCAGTCGATTTCCTATAGTCCTCCCTTCATTTTATACTCTATTAGTGATGACTGATCTTCCTTCGTTCCCCTTGAAAACCATGTGATCCCCAAAATCCAACAACCTCCCCCTCCCCTCAGCTTTAAGCAATAAATAGTGCCTGGTCCCTAAGCTGACTCAGCCCGTGGGTTGAAGCATGCATATATATGTCATTGCAATGAGATATATATGCGAAGGAACTGAACTCATTCGTATGTACAGTGCAATACAACGCGAGATTTGTGGAAAAGTATCCTCCTCAAACCGACCTTTTGAGAGGTTTAATGAAAGCCAACGTTTTTGCCTGGACGAGAAATCATCAGGAAGCGTTCGAGAGTTTGAAAGAAGGCCTTAGCTCAGACACAGTCTTGGTCTATTTTGACCCCGCTGCAGAGCATGAAGTTCATGTGGATGGCTGTCCGTTAGGAATCTCAGCGACCTTGGTCCAACGTGAGTCGAGTGACAAAGGCTGGAGGGCGGTGCAATACGCTAACAGGGCCCTCTCAGATGCGGAACGGAACTATTCCCAAATCGAGCTAGAGATGCTTGCGGCAGATTTTGCGTGCAGGAAATTTCATGTATTCATGTATGGCTCGCCGTTCAAAATAGTCACCGATAACAAACCGCTCGAAGTCATCCTGAACAACCCTAGGCATCAGACGTCAATATGGCTGCAAAGAATGATGGTATGAATGCTCGATTATGAGTTCAAGGTCGAATATAGGCCCGGAAAAACGAATATCTCCGATTATACATCTAGGCACCCGCTGCCTCGTGAAACCTGCACTAGAAGGGAACTAGGCACTACCAAGGATGTCAAGTAGTACGTGAATTTCGTGGTCGCAGGTGACATTCCCTGGGCTATCAGCAAAGAGGACCTGGTAAAGGCAACGGAAAACGACGAGGAACTAAAAAGGTTAGTCACCTGTATACGGGAGTGGAAGATCGACCACAGGAACCAAGACATGAAAGCGTACTTCAATATTTACGATGAATTGGCTGTGGCTGACGGTCTTGTCCTTCGGGGTGAAAGAATCATAGTCCCTCGAGAATTCAGAGAAACTATGGTGAAAATTGCTCATGAGGGTCACCAGGGCATCGTTCGTACGAAACAACTGCTTCGTGCCCACGTTCGGTTTCCCGGAATCGATAAGATGGTCGAAAAGCACGTTGGGAATTGCCTAGCTTGTCAAGCTACCATCCCTTGCCACACCAGAGAGCCACTCCAAATGTCGGAGCTACCAACGTACTCTGCATCACACAGATCACATTTATAATTATATACAACGCATTGTTGGCTAACTATAGGAGGTTTAGGCTCACGTACTCTGAGATCTTCACAGATTTTGCGACTCTTGAACACGGGATGAAGGGTGTGATCGATTTTGTTGCTTAGATCTGATAATTGCGTTTTCACTGCGTCAGCTGACTTTTGATCTTTAAAAGGCAAAACCACTCGGTGAACAGCATTTTTGTTGATGGATAATTGAGCTTGCACTCCAGGGTTTTCCGACCTAACTGAGGTGACAAAGTGAGAGATGGTGGAATTGATGAGGTGGTCGGGATACTTGAGGCTTGTAAACATCATCTTTAGATGATCACATTCAGATTTGAAGTACTCCCATGTGGACGACAGGCGGAATGCACGATTCAACATGGTCTTAAGTAGTGATTTCTTGTACCTTTTATCGACGTGGCTCTGGTGATGAAGTAGTAGGCCTGTGTTTGTTGGTTTCCGATAAACACTAGTTTCTAGTTTACAGCCTTTCTTGAGCACTTCCATACCGACAAAAGGTAACTTGTTTCTAGATGCTAGCTCCATGGTGAAGTGTATGGACGGATGGCAGTTATTTAGCGTTGATAATAAATCTTCTGCCGCTGGTACACTCGTGACAATAGCAAACGTGTCATCCACGTACCTTCTGTAAAATTCAGGGAGCTTGTTGTCTTGATCTAGTTTCTCTTCGATAGAACAGAGAAATGCGTTTGCCATAAGTGGGCCCAATGGAGAACCCATGGCCACACCGTCGATCTGCTCGTAAAGATTGCCATCAAATTGGCATGGTTGATTCATAGTTGCAACTTCTAGAAGTTGAACCAGTTCAGGCTTTGTAATGCTGAGGTCGTGTGTAGTATTAAACCAGTTGTCAGCGAACGCCTTCTCAGCGATGATTTCGATCGTTTCTTGAAGCGGCACATTGGTATTAGTGACGGGACGTCACCTTCGTACGGTATAAATTAGCTATTCATTTTTATTCTCTTCTCACTTGAGAATGATGACATGGAGTCATCGAAACGTTGTGTGTTTTTCTCGCTAATATTTATTCTTAAAGAATTGATTGATGTTCAAAATAATTGGCTGAGGAAAATGAAAATAACAACTCTCTTCTGTCCTAAAACGAGAGCGAAATGAAACGCATTTGTCAAATAATTTCTAAAACAAAAGCAAAAGAAAAAATAAAACGCAAATCAATTTAAACTCACCGTGGCCTATCGTTGCCATAACCCACAAGGCTTTGCGATTTTAAAAAGGCGAAAATGGCCGCGGCGTGGAAAAATTTCAAAACAGCAATGAAGGAGAAAAGAACTGGTAAGAAGGGTGGTGTGAGCCATGACATACTGGCAAGGGAAGAGGTTGTTATTCAACGGCTAAGTGTGGAAGTGTCCGGCAAAGCGCAAAAGTATTCACGTATTGGGCCTAGAGAGTTTGTACCATATGACTACGAAGAGGTGACATTAGCTAACATCAAGAGTGCCTGCAAAAAACATTTCGCATCAATTATTGGAAATGACATGCTGTGTGTTATCTTAGCTGGAGAGCAAGGTCCATCCTGCTATTCGTTGGCCCAAATACCCGATATGAGAGTCGTGTATATCCGGTTCATCGAGCCAGCTCAGTCGTATTCTGCCACGAGTGTACATGAAGCTGCCGACCTCGTGCCAGGAATGAAAAGTATCGCTATGGGATAGTACCATTTCAAGATCACTTTTGCTAATCCTCCACTCTGGTACACAATCTTGAATGTTACCAGTGACGAATCTCACGTAAATTACCTTAATATCCGGTATCTGCTCCAAGGTCTTGCAGGAAGGACCCTGCTCTCCTGCGAGAATATCGCAAACCAGAGAAGTACCAACTTGCGTGGCAAAATGCCTCTCACAACAATGTTTAATGTTGTCGATTGTTAGTTCATCTTCGGTGAATGGGAAAAATTCCCTCGGTCCAATTCTGGCCTACTTTTGGGCTTTTCCTGATACCTCTGAAGATAGTCGTTGAACTGTTGGCTCCTTTCCTTTACGTAATTTATGCATTGTATCTCCTGCATCACGCTTCTTTCCTCTTTTCGCAGTCACTTTATCTTTCAACTTTTTCCAAGCGACATCCGCCATACTAGAATCTTGAAAGACATCCCGCAAAGCATTCTGGGTTTGTTTGGCAGTTCTCGGCCATGTGGCAGCGTTCGGCCACGAACAAATTTTTTTTTTCCGACCGCGAAAAAAAAAAAAAAAAAAAATAGTGGCAGCGCTCGGCCGGGTAGGTATTTAATTTTGATTTGATTTCATTTATCTTTGGTTTCATTTTATTTATATATTACATTTTACTTTCGCTTGCTTTTATTTTAAAAAGAAAAATGAGAAAAAAATAGAAATTAAAAAAAAGATAACAAAAATAATTCCTGTAAATTTGAATATTTTTCATGGCAGTTCTCGACCACCTTAGAAGTCCCATGACTCAGACAATAGAACCAGCGGAGGACTGGAAAGAGGACTACAAAATATACCTACTGCTGCACACGTCGTGCACGTGGGGCGTTAATAGAATATGGAAACATTATGAGAGCCTGATCACCAAAGATTACGGGAGCAATGCATATGTGACACAGTTATGGTTACGTTGAATCTTTCCTTATGTGGCGTTGAGCCCCAACAAACAACTGTCTGAGTCACTCAGACACCTGTTTGTGTCCCCTTAACCCCAACTCAGACTAAGTAGGGGTTAAGGGGATTTTTTTGGGGGGGGAGGGGAGGAGAATGGGCAGAACTGTTTAAAAGAGAAAATAACAATGTAATGCTGTGATTCATTGTAATTATATAGCATGCTAGGTCTTCTAATAGCTTTCTAAAAAGCTAGTAACATCCTTGGAGCGTGGTGAGCCGTGAGCGTACTACACAGTAAAACGGGAATCATGTGTACCATTTCGTTCGAGGCACCATGATATGTTCAATTTCAGGGCGTGTGATAGCATGAAAACGAACAATTGGACCTCAACTCCAGAAATAAATCTGTTTTATTCTACCTACAAAATATTCCAATTTCGTTTCATGAACCGTTACAAAGTACATACATCTAACTAACTATTGAAGATACAACAGACTCATATGGGGTGCGATAAATTCGGTTAGGCCTTATCCAAAAATAAACGGATATCTTTCTTAGAAGGGATATCTTCTTTTGTTTTAGTTTTTACCATTTCTTCCACACTCAAATCGCAACTTTCAAGCTCCTGCATTTTTGAAAAGGCTACCCTACCTTTTGTTTATGGACGGGCTATCCCCCCCCCCCCTGTTAACGTATTTTATGGACGGGATCTCATTGAGAAACTACTTTAGCGATGGTTTTAAGAAACCTCAGAGTTTGACCATTCGTTAAAAATTGTTCTTTAGGTTTAAAAAATTCCCATGGACCATAACGGGCACCGGCTCGATCGCATTCAAATTTGCCTCGGGGTGACGTTTATAACACGACACGAATTATGTTAAGCTATGCTCAAGTTTTCTTTTTCTTAAGCTTATAAAACCATTATTAGGATATATGCAATTAAATGTAAAAGGACTTATTATGAAAACTCTAGCCAATAATGTGATGATAACGTTATTGAAATTGCAAATTAATTCAAATGTACGACATCATCCGTGATCCTAGCTACATGGCTGTTGCTTTGACGTTAACGACAATCGCTGAACACTTCATTGCAACAACGCCTCCGTCTTGTGCTTTAGACTTTTGCCTGGTCGTCTTCGTTGTCCATTTAAATTTGCAAAGGGACTGAGCTAGGCTCGTTACCAGACCCTTCAGAGCTAAAAGGTAAAAAAAAAAGCCTACTTTGTAAAATGATAAAATAGTTGGTATGATAAACATAAATTGTCATCCCGAAGTTTGAGTTGGTGTTTTTAACAATCAACTAAGAGTTTGTTCTATTTCCCTCGAAAAAAATGGATATCAAAACAGATTTGGTTAGGAAGTGTTGCCTGCCTTGCATCGAAATTATTATCATTTTTTTTGCGGAAGTGGGAGGTTAGGGGAGAGGGGTGAAAGGAGGGGTAGGGGAGGGGGGTAGGGCTCTACGATTTTCCGGCTTTTCCGCAAACCGCGAAAGGTAACTTGTTCGTAAATCACCTGCTGACCACCTAAGGTGGCTCATGGGTACTTATGGGAGAATATTACCGTAAAAGCCCGCGTATAAGCCGTACTTTTTTTTCCGAAAATCGTCGCTAGATATTAGGGGTGCGGCTTATCTGCGGGAACACTTGAAAAAAGTGCCGTGAATATAGATGCTGGTGTTCAGTTTTTCATTTTCGCGTTCGATCTCATGCCTGGTTACTAAGCTTCGAATGTTCTGCTCAGGCTTTTGTTGTAATGCAAAAATCAATGGAAAAATTGTGTTGAATAAAGAAATTCCTGTCAAAAAATACTACAAAAAGACCAATCCTATGTCAAAGTTGGTAGAAACGATGTTCATTATGTTATAGTGCTAAAATCGTGGGTAAGACTTTAAAGTATTTGCCGTTGCAATGTTAATATTGAGTTTACGTTCAATGAAAAGTGGATGAAGAAGACTTCTCAAGACACGACTTTGGATTTCTTTTGATTTCTTTCAAAAAACTTTTTTTCCAAAATTGGAGCTGCTTAATTCAGGGCACGGCTTACCTGCGGGTGCGGCTTATCTCTGGGCTTTTACGGTAATCAAATTCGCTTTCGATATACTCTTGAGAACTGAGTATCCTATAAAATTTCAAATTTACATCTGACCATTTTCTAGATCCGTAAAAGAGATAGATAAATACCTGCAGCAGGGACAAGGAAGGGGACATGGACGGGGTTTTCCCATGCACACCATACCGTAGAACTCTTTATTTTTGTTGATTTCTTCCACGGTTTGAGCCATGTTGCTCATCAAAGTCTCGGGAAGAAACAGTGCGAGAAGGCCAGCGGCTACAGCCAGTGAACCAAAGACAACCATAGGCAGGGTAGCGCTCACTTCTGGCAACTGAGCCTTGAATGTAACGATAATTTTTTTTTTAAATAAATTTGTTATGAAATTTCGCTATTGAGACGATACACCTAGCTTCTGAGTCCCATTCCCTTTTCGCGATAAACTAAAACATATCAGTTTTCATTCGATGTAAGTTTCACAAGAAAGGCTACACGTAACGTTTAAGTGACTTGGAGTGGTGGCAAGTTTTGTGATGGCGAGTTTGTTGTGGTGGCGAGTTTGTTGTGGTGGCGAGTTTGTTTTGGTGGCGAGTTTGTTTTGGTGGCGAATTGACCGTAAACCACATAAATGGAGCTATGCTTTAATTAAGAATAATTCTGTATAAGATTGAAATGAGTCACGGCAACCTACCAGCATCACAATGTATGGTGCAATAAGAGATCCCACGCGAGCACTAGTGGAGCAAATACCAATTCCTTGGTTCCTGTTGATGGGACACATGGAGAGTTCATAAGCAAACACACGGTTAGGAGCAAGCTATCTCAAACCCTCAGCGGTAAAAGTGTAATGAATCACAAATAGTTTTTTATGTTTTCAATTGTCCTGTATTACGCATTTTATCGAAGTTTTCTTTTTCAAACAGGCGGCTGTGGTCATTTAGCTTTTTACTGAGTAGTAATGGGTTTCTTCGAGTGAATAAATGTATGGCAGACAGAGAAGAGATTTGATATTCAGATCTCAGAAGTGGCTATTGGAAGGGCTATAAGAATTAACAGGACAAAATGGATCGTTTACTTCCCAACATAAAGTGCTGTTTTCGGTCCTTACCTCAGTATGGTGGGATAGAGTTCAGTGGAATACAGGTAAACGTTGGAGAATGATCCACTTATCATGAAACGACCGATGAACGCCAAGGCTGTTATAGCACCTTTCTGCTCTGAAATAAAATGTTAAATACTACTCCTCGAGAAAGTTGTTGATAATTGTCGGAAATGCCACAATATTGACGTTCTTACAAATTATCTAAAATGACAAAGAGAAAAAAATGTGCTTACAATGATTCCTAGGAAAGGAAAAGAGTAACGTAGCCTTGTTGTTAGACTTGTTGGGAGCATCAGCTTTTATTTTTTAAGGTAGTCAAAGTGTAATCAGTCTTTAAGGCTAAACTAGAGAGTCAGTTTTCGGTATTGTGTTTGGTTACCTTCTGGAACAGCCAAAACAAGAAGGCAGATAAAACCTCCAATAACCATTATCGCAGAATAGGGAATGCGGCGTCCAAATCTGTGAATATCAAGGAGGCGAAAAAAGACGATCAACATGATTACAACACGATTACTTCTGACACTGCTCCGTTTGATTTGCACGGCCAACGAAAGAATTGCAATTAAAACTCACCAATTAGTCGGCTCAAATTCCTGAAAAACGTTTCCTCACTTGTCAATAATAGTATCAAATATTCATTGACATAGCATTCCCTCAAAGTTATCAAAGGCTTACTTCTGCAAGATCACCCAATTGATAAGGTGTGTCGGCACGCCTGACAGGTACATAAGAAACAAGTTCAGATATGGATTGCCGTCCAAACGAGTCAAGTACAGCAAGAAGCCATAGTACACCATGCTTATAACCAGCCTGGATAATGCAGCACAAAGGGTATAAACAATTAGTTTCGGATTATATTTTTCTAAAGCATCTCAGCGGGCCGGAATCTTAATCCTCGAATATGATTGGCTTATCACTCACGATACGGACCAGACTTTTTTTATGCGCCAGCAGAAAAAATTGAAGGTGCCCCGTCGAAAGCGCCAATTTTTCTAGTGTTCTCCTAACAACATAGTGGGTTATTAAGCAGGTGAACCGATACATGGTGCAGTCTGTTGCTCACAATAGTCCTTTTTACAGTTGTGGGCTTGGTGGCCAAGCTTTTGAACAGGATTGAGGCTAAGGGTAACCTTGTTATGATACAGAAGTTCCTGCTTTTCAAATGCAAATCTCTTTGTTATCATGCTAATTAGATACTGGTCTCTCTAACAACAATGTCACCCTCAGCCTCACTTCAAATCAAAGGCTGGGCAACTAGGTACACAACTGTAAAATGGCCCATTAAGTCTGCTCGTGGTAATTTGAAATTTTCTCTCAAGAGTTGAACTTGTGTCTTATGAAATACTTCGCGATGCCCAATTTCTTGTTGCTGTACAGAATTCCGTGGTTGCTTACAACAAATATACAACTGTACGATTACCAGTGTCTTCTCGCATGACGATCTACTACTACATCCAATTTAATCTGTTTCTACAACTCACCAGTTGAAGCAAAGGATGACGGTCCTCTTCCTCAATCGGGGGGAACGAAGCAACTCCAGGTAGGACTGATTCTTAGTCAAATAAGCAATTGTTTTTGATTCCACCTCACCCTCATGATACTCAGCCAGCTTGTGTTTCAAGGCATCTGAGTCTATTGATGAGGACCCCTTGCCAGCGAACCTCATCAAAACAGCTTGCGCTTGGGTTAGGTGACCTTGTGCAGCCAACCACCGCGCAGATTCTGGAAAGATACTGTGAAATCAAGAAAATTATGGCTTTCAGGTCTGTATTTTTAAAAATTGTTTGTACTTGTATATTTTTCTACCAGAAAGCTAATGAGTCAGAATTCCTATCTGAAAATAACAGGATCAACTCAAAGTGGGTACTCCTAACACCGGCCGTTTTTATGGCAAGGCTTTTCTAAGTTAGAATTAAGTCTATGTTATCCCCATCTATCCAAGTTACTCAGTAGAGCCCGTCTACTTGTCCTTCGCTTTGTTCGACCAAAATGAAAGCTTCTTGTCAATGTTATCGTTACCATTATCAAAGCTTGTTGTCAACATTATCGTTATCATTATCAAAGTTTGCGCGACGAACAAAATTTTTCAAATGAATGAAATGAAAATATTTGCTTAGCCTTCATCTACAACTAAAAGTTAATATACTTGAAAAGCAAATTATTCTAACTGCTTACCGGAATCTATGTGATGTTCTGAAAACTTTGTCATGATTAGGTTGATATCTTTAAATAATGATACCGTAGTGCAACTCACGCGTAAATCGTAAAGATCAGAAGTGGCGGGAAACTGCAGATAACAAGCAGGGTTCTCCAGTGCGGGATGAGGTAACCAAGTAATGCAATCAGCCCTGCCCCTATACACCAAAACAAACTCTGGATTTTGTCAGCGAAGGTTCGGTGGTAAGGGCCGACCAGTTCGAGAACATAGACATAATGGGCGACGAAGAAGCCAACGGCAAAAGCTGCGGCGAAGAAACGGAGAAAGGCAAAGAACGACAAGCAATCAACAACTCCTGACCCAAGGCTGGAAATGGCCTGTAGAAAGAGATAGAGAGAGAAGGGTTATGTCCCAACATAAATCAAATGGCGCATCTTGCCAGAGCTATTATCAAGGTTTCCGTTGAATTAAATGATTCGGAGAATTTCTACTTCTCTTTGACTGGATGTAACTTAGGACTGTGTCTCCACAAAAAATATGGTTTCCTTAATTGATAGTTTGGCTACTTGCCCTGCCGATAAGTACAACTAAGTGAACTAGCCACGACTAGAACCTAGATCTTTTCAGGTGCAAGGCCATAGCTTGTTCTCTTGCGAAACTGAAAGGCTATGTTTACAAACTGAGCCAGGAACTGCGTAGATAAGGCATTCAAAATAATAAGGGAATCATACCAATAATGCAGCACATATGTAGATACAGAACCGACGCCCGAAGAAATCCGAAGTTGCTCCGAACAAGAGGGATCCTATGAGCATCCCTGCTGAGAACACTGCCTGCACATTGGCACCAACATAAGCCTTGTCACAAATCAGGTTCCACTGGAAAAGAAACATTTTAAACTTGGATAAATTTTGATAAACAAACAAGTTTCTTTCGTTCGATATAAAACACAAGCTTGAGTAATAAAAATGGTTTCAAAAGCGATAGAAATTCGTTGCGTAATCTACGCAGATAAATAAATAATGGGCATTTTAAACCGTGTTCGAAATCTTACGCTTACATAAGAAGGTAACGAACTACTTATTGATGCAATCTAACACCGCCTTACGGAGAGAGATGCCTCTCATTAACCGAGTTCGAGGTCCGCACCAAAGCAATTAATCTATTTGTCCCAAAATGCTTCTGAGGCACCATATATGCCCGATCGAGCCAGAGGCTCTTGTGTTAAACGTATGACGATATATTCAATAATGACAAAACAGAAACAAAATTTTTATTTAGAATGGTCTATGACTAAAGAAAATCTGACTTAACCATATGAAACACAAAAAACATAAACCACCCTATACTAAGTGACGTGTGTTGATGGGTCAAGTGATCGCACCATAAAATACTTGTGATTATTTGCTTTACTTCTACTTAGGGGGGTAGATTGAGTAGTAGGAAGTTCCTTACAGTGGTAACGCAAGGTGACGGTAAGTAACGCAATACAATACACTCAGATTCTCGACACGATTGAGTAAAAGGAAGCTACAAGTTTCGCCAGGTGATGCTATGTAACGCAATACACTACACTCACCTCACTGACGCTACTAGTAAAAGGACCATCAAAAACATAGTCTGTACAATTGGTACAACATTTGCTGTCTGCGCATGACACGTTGGGGGTCACACAATGGAATTTCGGTGTACCAACAAAGAAAACAAGTCCTATCACTTGTAAACAGGAAGGAATAATCACGAGGCAGCAAGTCGCGACGTAAATTATTCTCTGCAAGTATCCAAACGAACTCACACTTGTCAGGATGTCGTCAAAATTTGAAATTGATGGGTTTTTTCCAGACATGGCTGATTGTTTCCGCGTCTGAAATTTAAGGAAAAAATTTTTTTAATAAAATGCTCGAAAGGCAAGAGCAACCACAAAAAATGAATAAATAAGAAATATTATTGCAATAACTTATTTTAAAGGATAAAGGCTGATAGTTTCTAAAGAAACTGTTGGGGGCTGCGTTGGTAGGGGTAACGAAATAATTTGGATATAAAAACAAATTTGAAATGGTAAATTGGCCACCGTAGCGATTACAAAATATTTTAAAGGGACTGGCTCGAAAGCCTTTTGGTTCTGAGCTCTGACAATGATTACCTATGCTTCTTTAATTTCGTCTTTAACTGGAAATAATTTTTATGTTTTCATTGTAATTCCATTTTTGAGACTTTTGTTTAAGGAATTACGTCATTCTGCGTCTTGAGATATCGCGCCATTCCGTCGATCCACCGTTCCTCCATTCCATCATTCATTAAGCAATAGACCCTTCCACAGTTTTTTTGGGGGTCAAACAAAACCTCGTTGCGTAGCAACGAACCATAGAATCTCTTATGATAAGTAGACGCGCATCGCTACCCTCGTTTAAATTTTCGCTTTGTTCAGGAACAAAAATTAATATTCATCGCTGAAAAAGAGAAGACATCAATAAAGGCGAGTGACTTTTTCTCCTCTCAGCGAAAAACCTTTTCTTCTCTGCGTTTTATGGGAACATTGAGACCGTTTTTCTTTGGACGTGACCTCACAGCCGACATAATGCCAGAGGGTCAGAGTAGAGCTTTTCCGAATGACTTTTTGTATTTAAGTAACTTAATTGTGCAGAGGAAAAATTGAAATAAATGTGTTTACGTGCTCTTTAAACCTTTTCGTCCAGACAGGCTAACATACTCTTGAAAAACCAATAACTCGGCAAAGAGAAACCGTTGGTTTAATGGGTTTTGGAGATAGGTGTTCTGTCGGCGGCTGTAACAACGATAGAGGAGATCCGTAAAAGTGGGTCATCCACTCACATGTACAGAAGTTATCGTTCCACAAGCCCAAGCAATCATTAATTGAAGCATGGTCTCGACAGGTTCAGAAGGGAAGAAAATATTTCTCAATAGGAAAGTCAAGGGAGAGTGTTGTCATCTGCTCCAATCATTTTCGAGACGGGAAGCCTTCAGTGAGCAATCCAATACCTACTCTTTTTTTGACTCCTTTTGAGCATTCAAATACTAAGTCACCCAAAAGGCGACGATGATCAACATCGTTGATAATAGTGATATCATCACTGCAAGTGACGAATTGATGAAAAGTGGAGACGATTCCCCAGGGTTAAAACTGTGTACAGCCTGTGCACAAATAACCAGAGATGCTGATGTTCGACTCTATTCTGGCATGCAAAATACAGATGCTTTCAGAACCTTATTTGAGTACTTACTCCCACCATAAATCCTAAAATTTAAAACTACATAGTATCGATGGCTAAAAAACATATTCTAATATCTCAACCTAAAGAATTGCTTTTTAAAATGCCATTCTCGCACCATGGTGTTGGTAAAAGACCTTTAAACTGGCAAACCCACTAACGTCCGTCAGGTCCTGGACCAGGTCATGGACAGCATTGCCCTTGTGGCTAATGCCAAATATAAACTTAATATGAAACGACGAGAGCTAATCAACCCCGACCTCAACCCCCCTTTCACAAGGTTATGCAAAGAGGACATCAAGCCCTCTACAAAGCTATTTGGGGATGAATTGTCAAAACATCTAAAGGATATGGCAGACGCAAAGAAGGCGGGCCAGCAGATGCAGAGGACCTCTGACACCGCACATCCAGCCATAACTATCTAAAGGCTGGGAGGCAGAAATTTCGACGCTCAAATTTCAAACCATACCACCGGACATCTACTGGCCAGAAAACATCTCAGACACGCCCTTTTTTAGGGTACAGCCGGTGACACAAGAGTGCCCCGAAAAAACCCAGCCAATCCAACAACAAAGATTAAACGATAACCAGGTGAGGACACATCCTAAATCATTTATGGATGGGGATTATTTGCATCAAATGGTCCGTATTTTTTCAGCAGGACAGCTGAAGAACCATGTTGGTTCCTGGGAATCTTTGACGAATGACCAAGTCATACTTGATGCCATAAAGCACTACCATATTGAGTTTGAGGCTAATACCACCGTCCAACCTCACCCACCAAAACAAATCCACTTCTCACCTGGTGAAAGGGAGATAATAAGTGATGAAATATCTACACTTCTCCGTAAAGGAGCTTTGGAACCAACTGAATATGTAGAGGGGGACGTCTTCTCAACTATATTTGTGCGACCTAAAAAAGATGGCAGCTACAGAATGATTTTAAATCTCAAACCTCTTAATGAATTTGTCTCGTACCACCATTTCAAAATGGACACTATTCAAACAGCTCTTAAACTCATGCGTCCGGGGTGCTTTATGGCTTCAGTTGACCTAAAGGACGCATACTGTTCTGTCCCTGTTGCTAAAGAGGACAGGAATATTTAAAATTTGAGTGGCAAGGGAGTTATTAAGAATACACATGCCTATCCAATGGCCTCGCTTGTGCCCCCAGACTGTTCACAAAAATTTTAAAACCTGTTTACTCTCATATCAGATCAATGGGCCATCTTTGCATGGGGCACATAGATGACTCTTTCTTATTAGGATATGACTATGCTGCTTGTAAGAGGAATGTCCAGGACACGATTGACACATTCCCAAACCTGGGATTCGTAATTCATCATGTGAAATCAGTTTTTCGTCCCACAGAAGAAATAGAATTTCTTGGGTTTTTACTTAGCAGTATTCTCATGAAAATTAGACTTCCCCCTGCCAAAGCTGCACGCATACGTATAGCCTGTCAGAATTTACTACTCAAAACTGAGGTGACCATCAGAGAAACTGCCCACGTCATTGGCTTGATAGTCTCAAGTCTACGTGCAGTGCAATTTGGAGAATTGTATTACAGGAATCTAGAAAAGAATAAGGTCCTTGCACTTCAGGCTAGCAAGGGTAATTATGATGGGCCATTATATTTGTCTAAGGATGCCAAAGTAGATTTGTCTTGGTGGATAAATAATGTGGACTCTTCTTTAAAGAAGATTTTTCAGCCTAACCCTGACATGACCTTGACAACAGATGCCTCAACTAAGGGCTGGGGGGCAGTGTATGGAGAACAGAAAACTGGTGGCCCTTGGAGATTGGAGGAGCAAGGGTTTCATATTAACTACCTGGAGCTTAAAGCAGTTTGGTTAGGTCTCAAGTCTCTGTGTCATCACGTGAGACAGAAGCACATTAGGATTCAATCTGATAACACTACTGCAGTAGCTTATATCAATGCAATGGGGGGTATCCAATCTGCAAATTGCAACAACATGGCTTGGCAAATTTGGCTGTGGTGTATTGAAAGGGAACTTTGGCTCAGTGCCTGCCACATACCAGACTTCATCAATGTAGTAGCTGACTCGGAACCTAGAGTATTCCACACCTCCACTGAATGGTCTCTACATCCAGATGTGTTTGATCACATTAATGAAATGTGGGGCCCTTTTGAAATAGATTTTTTTGCTTCCCGACTTAATTTTAAAATACCTACGTATGTGTCTTGGAAACCAGACCCTAATGCAAAATGTGTAAATGTATTATTCATGCAATGGAAAGAACATTATTTTTATGCTTTTCCACCTTTCAGCCTGATAGCAACTTGTCTGCAAAAAATAGAACAGGATCAAGCTACTGGTGTAATCTTAGTCCCTTTCTGGCAGACACAACCTTGGTTTACAACGCTCCTTCACCTTTTAATAGACAACCAAGTGTTGCTGCCTCAGCTGGACTATCTCTTGACACAACTTCACAACAATGCTCTACACCCCCTTCGCAAGCAGCTAAAGTTGATAGCTTGCAAGGTCTCGGGAAAAGCCTCCAGCAGCGCAACATATCAGAGAAGGCTGCAACAATCATCTTGCAGTCATGGTCAGATACGACGCAGAATATCTTAAGAGAACAGAGCCTCTCAGGGGTACGGAAACTAAACCTTTTGTCAGTTTTACTAAGCCATATAAACGGGTATCCAGAGAGACTCTTTCTAGGTGGCTTCGCACTGTCATGACCTCTGCTGGGGTAGACACAACAATATTTAAGCCACACAGTACACGAGCAGCAGCTACTTCAAAGGCTAAAACAGCCTCTGTTCCAATCCAAGAAATCCTGAAAACTGCTGGGTAGTCATCATCGAGATGTTTTGATAAGTTTTATGACAAACCTGTGGAATCCTCCACATTTGCTTCTGCTATCCTCAAGACTGTTTAGTCCTGAAATTGGACTTGTTGGCAAATAGTTTTTTGTACTACTAGCGTTAATGAAACATCTTCTAGACAGAAACTTTATTTAACATTTATGTTTCTTAACATTGCTTTAATGTTACATACTTCTGCATATGGTGTTTTAGGTTCCAATTGATACATAGATTCTAATACCTACATCACTCATTGCTCCGTTTCCTCATGCTTTTTATTGTGGGGAAGATACTTATACCCTCAGTTGATATTTTTCATGTAAATCTGTTTGACTTACTACGTTTCAGTTAATAAACTGATTATATCAATAATAAACTGATTCAATAATAAACTGATTCATCATTCAGTGTTTGTTCCTCATGTGACTGTCTTGGCTTTGAAATCTCACTGGATCCCTGGGGCAGTGATGACGAGATAGAATTGAAAAACTAAACGAGACTTACCTGTAAGTTGAAGTTTGATTGGAATTCTATCGAGTCATCAAACTGCACCAAGGGATCACATGCCCACCCTTGGACAACAAATCATACTTACATTTGATTTTACCCACCCATTTATTTGTAATGCTATTGACATTACAGTTCTTATACAATCTAATTCATGGTGGTCAGACTGTCACAATTGGCTGTAAATACTGGTTATGCGCATGCGTCTAGCTATCTCATGTGATCCCTTGGTGCAGTTTGATGACTCGATAGAATTCCAATCAAACTTCAACTTAAAGGTAAGTCTCGTTTAATTTTTCAATTCATTGTTACACTCACTCAACCACTCATCTAGAAAACATATGTGGCTTCGCCTCCATACATGGGGGGCAGTAGCCACAACAAAAACAGTAACGTGGACTTCAAAATCTTTGCCGAACCATTTACTTTAATAAAGGAACGACTTGAATGATACTTGGAACAGCTTAACAGTAAACAATTTGATATTAATCGTAATATTCAAGACGAAAGTAAAGCAGTTTATTGCATTTGAAATTAGTCATGGTCCAGTATCCTTAATCAGAGTCAACTCTGGCTTAATCAAACAAAAATATTGTTCTTCAGCCATCAGTAATAAGATATGATGTTTGCAATTCCACTGTAGTGTAAATCTCCATCATATTACGAGGGAGACGGTCATAACTGTTTTCTTTAGTGTATTTTACATAAAGTGAATTTTCAGTATCATGTGCCTAGGCGCTTTTCTTGGGCGTGGAGAATCAATTTGTGCATACCATTACTAATTACCTCTATTTAAATATCACGCAGCCCGAAAGTTCGAGAAAATCCAATGGTGTTTACTACAAGACGAGTAAAAGCTACCGAGCTTAATATTTGCTTAAAGGTCGTTTTTTTTTATGGTCTGGTTTAGACAACGTTTTAAATTTAGAAAGATTTCATTCATCGGCAATGATCAAGGAAAACAACCTGTGGAGGGATTTTTTTAATTATAAAGTGCTCTTCTTGTATCTATGAAGTTTTCAAAATAAGTTGATAGCGACTGGCGACTTGACTTCCCCGAAGGAAATAGATATCACTTCGCAAGATACGGATATTTTTTCATTCAGGAGTCTGAACTCGTATCAGCTGTCTTCCCCACACAAGTTAGACTAAGGTCAGCCCTTCCGGCTTAGATTGTGGCATTAAAAGAAACTAGCCGAAAAAGTAAAAAGGCGTCGTGCCAATTTTGCGATTTGAACAAACTCAGGTGACATGCAAGCTGGGCTGGACCTTTACGCGTTACTAGAAGTCGTTAGACGCAGTGACTCAAATGTATGACCGAAGCGCGCCTATTAAGGAGCACCTATTATAAAATCCCAAACGAGTGTTAAAACTGTAAAATACCCTAAAATAAGTCATAGATTATAAACCGATACCTGGTACTTTGCTGAACTTTCTTTCCACCGCACACTGAAACTATAGCTTGCTTCCCCGACCACGAGTAGCTACAAAATGAACATCGAACTTATGTAAGACCTATTGCAGAAGAACACGACAAAGAGTGACTGTTGTAATGCAAATTTTGAATAACAAGCGAGATAAGATGAAACGCCACTGAGCCATTTTCTATGCGTTGTGATGCTAATCTTCCTCGGCCTTTAATTACAACCATGTATGTAAACGCGTCCCTCAAAAGATATTGAGAAAATCATTCGAAAGAGGACCTGTTTCAGTAATGTTTTGAATGCTTTGATAAACGTTCTACTGGAGAGCAATTCACAGGTCATGTGCAAAATATTAGGGAATCAGGCCACTAATAAAAAAAAATATCGAATTCGACATCTAGTTCACCTCACAGAGACGCACAAAATGCTTTTCACTAATCAATAAATGACAAAAGAAAATAGTTCCTGATTATCATTGTATTCCTCTGTCTCCTTTGTATAGGAAGAGCAAAAACGTTATGTCTTCACACCTTACCGAGTTACGTCGCAAAGCAGAGGCCTCTATTGCTTACAACTCAGTGCACTGAGCACGCACCCCGCAGGACAACAGAACACATTAGTCAGCGACTAACATGTGGTTTCCTTATCTCCCCATCTATGAAGACCTTTATAGCGACAATCTAACATTAAACAATGACTCCCTTCGGAGGATACCCTCAAATTCAGATTTTAAAATTGTGGAAATTATGACAAATGTTATTTTTAGCGTGACGACGATATATGATACGATACGGGAGGGTGTGCGACCAAACTACAACCAAAGCGACGTTGGTCAAATGCAAGGAATCTCCAACGAACAAAAGTTTTCTAAACGAGTTCAACCGTTACATTATTACTGTAAATTATAGAATCTACATCACCTTTGCTTTGATCAGCTCGTTTTGATTTTCACTGCACCCACCAAATCGGATTGATCAGTTGTAATGCTCAGTGACGCTTATCCTTGTATCGCGGTCGGAAGGTGAACGATGAATAACAAGAAATAGAAAAAAGAAAAATGATTATTCATTAGGCCTATTCCGGATTACCGTACCTCTGGCCTCTTTTTCAAAACGAGGCCTGGTGCTCGACCATTCTTGTGAATAGGAGTTTAATTTGCATGTGAATGAAAACTTCTTATATGAAAGTGAGCATCAGGACTCGCTTTGTAAAAAAGAGGTTGAGGCCCGGTTCAGACGTCGTACTTTAGCCGAGCCGAAGCGAATCCAACGAATTAAGTTCACGTGTAGTACGGCCTCTGAATCAATTCGGAACAGCTGATTTAGTTAAGATGCCATCTGACCCAGCCGGGAAGAACGGCTGTAGACCGGCTTTGATGATTCAAACGCCGTAATTCACATGAGCCGAATCAAATGCATAAATTATTTTAGGGTATTTTTCTAGTCGTTCTTTCATGTGGGCATGCGCAAAGGAGTGTTGCAGAAAAAAAATGGCGGCTTGAAGGGCCGAGCAAAACGATACTGACAGACATTGAATGGGCGCCCTATTCTACGCCTTTCGAAATGACACTAATTCTTCGATCTATCGGTTCTTTGGGCATTATGTAATTGTCCTCTGCGTCAGCAACGTCCTTTCCCGCCTCTTTTGCGTACCGCTCGCAAAAAGCGACGCTTTTATCAGCATGGTAGTCTTTGTTTTCTTCATTATTGAACATTTATTGCATATTGGAATTTCACATCTCAAGCAAGTATATTTGGTCGCGCCGAAACACTTACTGATCAACTGCCGAACTTTATTCAGGTATATCTTTAAAGAAGTGACCAAACATGACTAAAGTACTTAAAACTTCTTTACAACGACCATACCATACAAGTAACTTTCGTTCTTTATAGTCTTTATAACACTTATCGAATTTTGTTACTTTGAACTACGCCAGCCCCGGCCACAAATTTTCTTCAGTTAATTAATATCGGCCGAAATAAGTTCGGCATCTGAATCAATTCAGCCAGGATTAACTTATTCAGGTCGGTCCAAAGTTGAATTCGATTCGGCTCGGCTGAAATATGGCGTCTGAACTGGGCCTAAAGGTAATTCAGAAAATGGGCTATTCCAAATCACGGAATAGTTTAATTGGCTAGAAGGGGAGATAACATATGGCTTTAAACATAGTCTTACTAACACTTTCAAACTGTCGATTGTTTTCCTAATTATCAGACTATGATTCTTCTTGCATTAAGGATTATTTTGTATTCTTGTCCTAGAACTAAACACTAATGGAGATTTTCAGTTCATATGTAGTCTGATCTGGGCACAAAGAGGCTGTAGAATGTGGTAGTTTGGAAAATATGGAATGCCGGAATGCCGTGCCGGAATACCCGGAATTCCCGGAATAACCGAAAAATAATAAATTAAAAAAAAAATAAAAATTAATTAAAAATCAAAAATTAATAGCAAATTCACAACTTAATCAAATAATTTAATGCGAAATTTATCTCTGAGGGTCCCGAAAAAAAAAAAAACACTTACCAGAACTGTTCGTGGAGATGCACGTATTAGAATTTAAAAACGTCTGCGTCAGGCCAGTAACCCATACAGCCTAAGTGACGAAATATTTGTAGTCTCCCTTCCCCCTGGATGGGATGCTAGTCCATCACATGCATGGTTACTCCCCGTTTTAAATTCGCCTCCACACATTTACACACCTGTGGGATGTGTAGGGTGCAATGACCATTAAGCCGGCACGCTTTTCCAACCGGAACCATTGCATAAGATTAAACAAATGCAAGATTTCCAATTAGTTTAATAGTTTCAATTTTAAAAATCTCCGAACTATTACAAATTAATACTCTACTTTAAATAATTATTAACCACACATTGGGAGCTATCAAGGCAGCTACCAGCCGTCTCCAGTTAAAATTGAGAGATCGTCAGTTACTCGACACCTTTTCGCGTTAATTATATATACCTTCGAATATAAACCTTGTACTGATGGATTATTCTAAACAAGAAAAAGGACAAAAAAAGGACTTACTCCTCGGTCGTCTCTGGAGATGGTAACATTTTTTTCCAATTACTTTTTTATGGTTGTGGTCTCACTTGAATGTTAAATTTGACCCACCAGGTGGTCCGTTGTCTTTATTGGTGGTATTCCCAGCGATTCCGAAGTGTATAGGCACTGTTTATCAATTTTTTCTTAATCTATCTCTATTTGTAAACCACATAGAATCGAGTAGTTCAGAGAAAGAGCTGGAAAAAAGGGAAAAATGTTCGGAAATATTAAATAGCTTGCACAGCACTTATTAGAAGCTATCACAAATAAAAAGCAAATGGATACAAGAGTACTTATCGGAAAAGATTTAATCCACCAATATATGCTAATGCTGTTCCCTAAAACAACAATTATCGATTGTTAAAACTACGCGAACAAAGCGTCATATTCAGAGGCAGTAATTGTGGTCTCCCCAAGTCTCTTATCTCTTCGGCACACCTTTAATACACAAACGTGGATTACTGAGCTTAAAAGATATTTCCAGACAGAACAATAATAAAAAGGGAAATCAGTGTGTTGCTATCACACAAGACAGAGGATGATTTCTTTCCTTTCCAGACAAGAGCAACTTTTTTTGTTGTTAACAGTTTGTGGCAATTGAAATAGTTCCAATGGAAAAAGGTCGCCTGCCCCTGATTCAATTCCCTAGTCCGATAAGAAAAGGAAGATCGAAGGCTTGCTACCATACTCCTTTTTTTCTCATCAAATCAATTTTTTCATCACAAGCCCCCCCCCCCCCTCCAAGTGGTTACCTCTTGAGTAATGTCTCAATTAACTAATTATCACTCTATAGTGCCTTTGATATTGAAGTGAAGCCCATTCATGCACGTTACAGAAAGAACTCGAAGTCAAGTAGATCAGATAATATCTGGTAGGTTCATGATATGGTTAAGACGCGTTCGTATGGATTTGACACCCGGGATTTGACCAAGACATACAATGAATTAATGACATTATCACGACAGGCGATAAATTTATGTCCGTGGAGACCATCTAATAAGCCACTAAAAAGAAATCAACTTTACGTCTGAAGTTAAATGTAAAATAAAACGTTAATGTCTGAATCTATCAAAAAATCTAAAATCAATCATTGCAGTCAATAAATTACTTTTATCGCAATCTATCAAAAATCGCAAAAATTGGGTGGCATTAGAAAATGCTTGTGCTGACAGATTTTAAAGTGCACCCAAAACCCAAAATTTTTTTTCGCTTAACGAAATAAGCTTATTTTTTGGAGTATTTCTGTGCAAAAATTTTTTAATTTGCTCAAATCTTTAATTTTCTATGCCCAGTCAAAATACGGAAAATCGGCCGCCATCTTGCCCCACGGCCGAGTTTAAAGAAGAATGGCTCTAGCGGGTAATGTGACGTCAAATCGAGAACACGAAAGTCTGCATCTCACACATTTTCACTTGTTTGGGAGGATTGTCGTCGATATTGTCCGAAATATGCCGACTAGGTGTGTTGTATGAAGATTGTATGAAGCGCGATACCCTCTTGCAAATTTCGCACGTTGCTACATCCTTCTACAACACACTTAGTCGGCATATTTTCGGACAATTATCGACTACAACCTTCCCAAACAAGTGAAAAAGTGTGAAAAGCAGACTTTCGTGTTCTCGATTTGACGTCACATTACCCACTAGAGCCATTCCTCTTTAAACTCGGTCGTGGGGCAAGATGGCGGCCGATTTTCCGTATTTTGACTGGGCATAGAAAATTGAAGATTTGAGCAAATAAAAAAATTTTTACGCAGAAATACTCAAAAAAAATAAGCTTACTTCGTTAAGCGAAAAAAGTTTTTTGGGTGTAGGTGCACTTTAAGTGCGGTCGCACTTTGGGTTTGCTCGCCAAGTACTTATTGTATTTACATCCCCTTTTCCACTTAGAACCGACAGTGCTTGAGGTCTGTCAATAATAAATCACACTTCTGGTTTATTTACATTGAAGCAATCTTTGGCATCAGTTTGTATATTGTAGGGTGTAAGCTACATGTAGTTCTAGTATGTGCATCTCCGTGAACAGTGCCATAGGTAGTTATTTTTCACGTCACGTGTTCTCTGCATTTTATGACTGATCGAGGGAAAATTTTGCATTTTTTTGGTTTTACTTATAGAGAACTGATTTTCTTTTTTTTCTTTTTAATTTTTATTTTCACTTTATTTTTTACACTTTTAATTAATTTTTTTTAATTATTTATTCAAACTTATTATTTTTAATTATTAGGTAATCTTTTTTTCAATTTGTCACACGACGGTTGATTGACAAATGGTCCAGTGGGACTTAAGGCTCCTTTTACAGCGCGCCTTCGTGTTTAACCATTCTTGTGAAGATGAATTAAATTTGCATGTGAGTAAAAACTTATCATCATATGAAAGGATGAGCACCAGGACTCGTTTTGAACATGAGGGCAAGGGTAATTCGGAAATGTGCTATTTGCATTACATGAATGGTTTCCATCTTCTCAGCAAACAATGATTTGTAAGGGCTGGAACTGATGGAAATCCCAAATTCTGAAGACAGAATGAGAAGCCAAGAAAGACTTGGAAATAGGAATGGAAATACCAGCATTAACAGGTACTAATTTAAGTGCCTCAAGTTGTTAGTGATTGCATAATTGAGACCTCATTCGCAGGCAATCTTCGACATGTTTTGTACAATACAGGGGATTCCTCAGTGCTAATCATTCGATCAAATATAACGCTGATAGGTTTTTGTTCTATTTTATTCCCCAAGTAAGCTAAGATATTAGAATTTTAAAGCTAATTAGGGTGTACTTTTGCTTCTCATGTCCAACTGTAGTCTGAAAATGACATTTTTGGCAACTGAAATTAGATATGTGTGACATAACTTGTTTGGCAGCGAAGCATGCAGTTATCTACAAGGGTCAATATCTATTTAAGGTATCTGGAGAATTCTCACTGATATACCGCATACGCCAGCAAGTTGGGCAAGAGTACCATATAACCCCATACGTTAATTATACATTCAAACTAGTAGACTTTGTTTTTAAAGTTTTGTCATGAAAGACAAAGAAGTAGAATGCATAATTAATGTATGGAGTTATCTGGTACTCTTTCCCTTGAGGAAAACTGTGTATGTGCACATCGTCAGGTCACGCAATGATGCGGTACGTAACGTTTCTCACGCAATTTATGGCGATGATCTTAAAGAACTATGTGTTTTTCGTCTGTGATACTGTGTTCTTTCGAAGGATAAATACCATTATCAAATGCTTCAACGTTCATGCTAGCTTGTGGCACTGACAGAAGACAGTCGCGAATTTTTTTTGTCAAATAGAAGGCTTTTCGCGATCGTGGGTAATTCGTTGAATACAACTCTAGGAACACCGCTCTATCTTAGCAACTCATTGAAAAACGCTCTAAAACTGCTTCAAAAAAGAAATTTCATTTCTCTGTGATGTAGATCAGTCTATCTGTCAACTAAACACAAAATATGCGGTTGTTCTGTTTGTTTTGTAATTGTATTCAGACCTTCTGCGGGGCAATGAAATAAGATATTACATAAGATTATGTGGTGAAAGAAACTATTGTGTTAGGGTGATGCAAATTATCCAAAATTCAGAGCAATCTAAAGTGAATAAAATCACTTTTATTTTAAAACGAAATATTTAATTTTGTCCTATTATGGTTATTAAAAATATTCAGTATATGAAGAATGGAGATGGAGACCGAATTTCATTTCATAGTATAATTCCTTATCTATGTGTAGATAACATACAAAACATTATATAGGCATTTTTAAATACAAATGCTTTACTTTGTATGAAAATTTGAAATCAACTACTATTTTACTTCAATCT
This sequence comes from Stylophora pistillata, assembly GCF_964205215.1. NCBI lineage: Eukaryota > Metazoa > Cnidaria > Anthozoa > Scleractinia > Pocilloporidae > Stylophora > Stylophora pistillata. Next base: position 24,481,502 of record NC_142531.1, on the reverse strand, counting down.
CCTGTAAGATATTATCAATGCTCGCATAAAATTCATATTTACATGAAGCCATGCAACATCCTCTTCATCTTTAAAATAATTAGATAACTTTTGTACACAATATTTATGTGACTAGCATGTAATTTCTCCTGACAATATCATGCCTGAATCAAATCAGTTAAAGGAAATGATCATCAATTAAAGAAATTTTTGATTGTTAAATAAATTCTCCTTGTCAACACAGAAGAAAATGTATAGAGAATACTATAAGAATATGTATGTTGCAGGTAAAAATTAAATTCAGGTAAAAAAGTTTTAACCTAGGTTGAATTTCAGTTTCCTTTGTAATGTCTCTGAGACCTAATTATTCACAATTAAGGCTTGGAGACAAAGAGAATTGAAATTCAACCTAGGTTAAAATTTTTTTACCTGAATTTAATTTTTACCCGCAACATGTACACTGATGTTAAGGTGTAAAAAGTCAACCTTCTCAGGTTGACTTGTGTTCAGAGTGGAGAGCATTAACTTTTGTCCTTATATGATCATTCACCAACTTTGAATTTGTTGTGTTATGTTCCTCAGTATCAGGGGTGTGTAGAATGGTACATTTATTTGCTCCATGAATAATGAAAACTTTTTCTTTATTTATCCTAGTGAGGTGCAACAGAATGAAAGTGACTCTGTGCAGTTTGATGACATTTTGAAACATATTGGTGAATTTGGGCCCTGGCAAAGAGCCATTTACTTCCTTTCATGTTTTTTTGTCCTCATACCGAGTGGACTGCACACAGCTGGGGTGCCATTTATCACAGGAACACCAAAGTTTCAATGTGCAACACCAAAAGTGGAGTGTGAAGTAAACAAATGTTGCAAAAACTGTACAAAATATGCATTTATTGGACCTTATGCCTACAACAGCACAGTTACTGAGGTATTTTTCTTTGATTCTCCTTGTTGTTAGTTATGGCTAAGAGGATACAGGGTACATTACACTGACCCTTAACTCCTATTATATAGATTTAGCCAAGCCTAAAAGCGCAGCTCCCAAGTTCGTAATATTAATGATAACATAACAGATGTGCATTTGCCAAGACTCGCCTGAGACACCCCTCCCTTCGTTTTGATAGTCCCCCCATCCTACCCATGCAAACTGAAGGCACGTACGTATGTACACTCGGTCAGTCACATGACAACCAAACAAAAAGAGGTTGACCATATTCCATGGGTATGGGGCTCTGCCCCACACGTGCTTTGCATGCGTGGGAGCCCCGCTAGAAATCATCATGTAACTTCTCCCTTTAATACCCATAGATTATCCAGCAAACAGGTAATGAGACTACTCAAACTTATCAGGTAGAGGCTTTCTTGATCTATGACCAAATTCTGGGAACTAATTTACAAAGAAATTTCTGGTAGTTAGAGGGGAGAATTAACAATCAGATCTTGCAAGTTAAGGGGTGAAAGGTTTTCTGGTTCAGGCTGCACCTTGTGAGTCCTCAATATTTTGACTGCTTTGAGGAATATTGTTGTTAATAAGAATGCAGAGCATGCTAAACCTCTGTCAATTTGTTAAATATATTTTTGATTAACACAGTACCTAAGTATATTGCATGAACCAAAAATGACCATGTCAGTGTACCCTTTTTTTTCTGTCATCTCCATGTGCAGTACAACCTTATTTGTGATAGAGCTTTCATTGGTGCTAATGTACAGGCAGCATCTGGTGCAGGAATGTTGGTTGGATCATTTATCTTTGGAGCAGTCTCTGATAACTTTGGAAGACGGTCTTGTATGCTGTTGTGTTCTGTGCTAATGGTACGTTTTAGATATTTGTTTTAAGTATAGATATAGTGTTTATTTACCTTTTCCACAGCTTGTTCCCTGAATTTAGGGATTAAATGGCGTGCTTGATAAATACTTACTTGACTCGTTCTAAACTTTCTCTTTTCTTTTACTTTGCTGCACTATCCTGTCCCATTTTCCACAGCAGTTTTCCTGTTTACTAACTGAATGCACAGATCAGGTTATCCTTTATGGTGAATATTTTTGATGATAGCATGGAAATGAGTGTTGATCACAACCTTAGAAAAAGAGGCGATAAATGAGGGGGGCTTTGGGATTTCCGGTTTTGCAGTTTTGACTGTTTTTTGGTTTGGATTTTCGGTTTTTGGGCCGAAAAGGTTCGGTTTTTCGGTTTTGATGTTCAGAGCGGTTTGCGGATTTTACGTGTTTTTGCATTCGGTTTTCGGTTTTCACGAAAACTCTGATGCGGTTTTCGGTTTTTCCTTTTTGGCCCCTTAAAAGTTGAAGATGTAGCGGTTTTGTCAGGTTTGCATGCGGTTTTCGGTTTTGCTGCCTTTTTTCGTCGGATTTTCGGTTTTGGAGGTTTTTTCCTTCGGTTTTGCGGTTTTCCAGAGGCCCCAATGCCCCCCTCAAAAAGTAAAGCTTTGGAAAGAGTGAGTTGATGAATGGAGAATCTGTAAGTGAACTTAATCTTGCGACAAACTCGAGATAATGTCTTTTGTAAAGTGTTGTGTTGTTTTAACTCAACCATTCATTTTGAACCACAGTAATACATAAAGCAAATGGCGGGAAAAAATACTGCACGAGACGATTCACGTTATATAAACAACGCGAGACGTAGAAATTGTCGCATTATGTAATCGCACAATCAGATACAGTTACATCTTTGTCTCCTTTTCACACAACGACTGGATCCACTTGAAAATGAATGAACAGAAAGTTTTTCATTCCTTTTGACTTATCACTTGAGACTGCCATAAATCAATATGTGATCTATTACCTTTCTTTGTCATTCTTTTAATTTTCTCCACAATGTGAGGTAATTCTGACTATAAACAACTGTTCATACTACATGTTTATTTTACTTCAGACACTGTTCAGCCTGGGTGCCAGCTTTTCTAAATCCTTGGTCCTTTTCGCTGTCCTTCGATTTTGTACAGGAGCCTGTCTGACGGGTTTTTTCGTTGCTCATTATGTGTACATCCTGGAGCTCGTTGGTCCAACCTTCCGCACCATGTCTTCAAAGTGTTCAGGGTTCTTTTGGGCGGCCGGATCTGGTGCTATTGCTCTAATGGCCTATTATATCAGAGACTGGCGAACACTGCTCCTTGTGTCCAGCTGTCCTCCAGCTCTTTTCCTGCTTTTGTGGTTGTAAGTTTTCCATGGAGTGTCGTAAAACCAAAAGCAAAGTTATACGGCACAACAACCAATCAATATAATGAAACATGTGACAAGGCGCTAGAGTCGCTTAGGTTTACACAACTTTGCTCTATGATTGGTTAAGAAAAACACACGCCATCCTCATAACCAATAAAGTGTAAAACTGAAAAGAATCGCAACGCGGTCATTCGCGTTTTCCCGCGCTTCAAGCAGTTTGCTTGTTTTCACTTTGAGTTCTCATTAGCTAACGTAAACCTCTCTTCTAATTTGTTGCTGGGATTGCCTTGGTTTTGGCTTTTCAACTTAAAATGAAAAATGCTCCAGAAGCAAGCCAATATAAACCAGCAGGATTACTCTCGACACTTATTGAGAATTTCTCTAACTGTTTTAATACACAGCCTGCTTCGCCAGCTTACGAGGTGACCCCAATCCTGTGGTCTAATTTGCTATCTGAGTGGCTAAGACGGACCTATGTTGCCCGCTTTCGATTGCGTGGCTGCTTTGGCCATCCACCCCCCCCCCCCCCCAAAAAAAGCTAAAATTAAAACAAACAGCGATCCTAAAGAAAGATGATATTTGGTCTCTAATTCCCAGTGAGGAATCGGACCTCAGACCTGTGGACTCCGCGCTCTTGCGATCTTGTGTACTACCATTGAACCACAGAGACTCTTCGGCGAGTCAGGCCATTTCCAGATTCATATACGACACGCATCCCACATGATGCTAGGATAAAAAAAAGTTGCAAGCCTCTTGAATTATAGGCTCGGTTAGAGGGTAGCTTGGAGGTTACTACATTTGCTTGTCATCGGAGAGCCAACAAGTCAAAGTGCTATAAAGGTTCCATACACCCTTTTTATGAACATCATACCTTAGTAGCCAGGGTGAAAATTAAGCTCTTAATATGGTATTATTGCAGAATAATACCAGAGTCTGCTAGATGGCTTCTTGTTCGAGGTCGAGTAGATGAAGCTGGCCAGGTTGTGAGGAAGTTTGCGAAGAAAAACAAGATGATGTCAGATTACTTAAACAGAGCACTGGCAAAATGTAGCCAAGGGGAAATTCTTGCGCAGACAACAAAAATACGACATTCACCCCTTGACCTGTTTCGGACACCACGCATGCGTAAGAGAACTCTGGTTCTTTGGTTTTGTTGGTGAGTAATAGTTGTTCGCCATTTAGGTGGAGATGTAAATAGAGAATAAATATTACTAAGTTTTCTTTCAACGCAATATAGGAAGATTTAACGTGGCCAACGAGTAACCAGGCGTATTGCCTCTCCACTCCCTCACAGGAAGGGACGGTACTCTATAGCAGGTAACCGCACCCTCCACAATCTAGGATATAGAACCAACTGGTCGTTTTAAAATTGTCCACCTCCCAGCATTTAAATCGCTTACCCCAGACCCTCTCATTGGTACGGTGTAAACGTTCAATCGGAGAAAAACCAGTGTCTCTTTTTTCTTTATTGTGACGTAAGATAAAGATGAGATAAGATTAAAACTTTATTAACGTGTCGGGTAAATCTAGCTTGCATTTACGTAAACTGATTGTGGACACCTAACTAATAGTGAATTAACAGTTAAGAATTATGATTAAAATCCTAAATCCTATAAGTCTCTCACTGTTGGATGCTTAACTACTGCATAGTGTACAATTTTTACAATTATCTTCCATTCCAACTAGGTGTAATTTTCTGATTTTCGTTTTAAACGTATGTTAAGATTCTGAGTTTCTGACTTTCGTTTCTGATCTTGACCAGAGATTATTGCGAAGTTGTCAAGTAATGGAATGGTCAACTTGTTTTAATTTCTGCATTACTTTATTATCTAATGGCTATTGCCTCCTATGAAGGCGAAGCCATAATGTTGTCCGATTGAGTGAGCCTGGGAGTGAGTGTAGCAATAGAATTAGAAAGACCTCTTAGCCCCCAACGAAGTCTGCTGAATTTTACATCTTCGGTTGTTTAACGCTTGGTGGCGATTTCTTCGAATCGCTTCGAATGTTACACGGAATTAGCACGGGATCACACTGTTTCCCAATGCTACTTATTTTCGAGGATGGTGGGTGAAAAAAACAAAACTTTACCTTGCAGAAATGTCTTAAGAAGTGTGATCAGCGCATCATGAAAACTTACAGAATTTTTTTTATTTGAAAAGAGAGCATTTTACCGTTTGAATCAGCAAATTTTGCGTAGTAGATCCGAAGATATATAATTTTTTTCGGTTCTTATCGTAATACCACAAAAGATGACGAACATCACAAAATAATTTAAAGTGGCGTCTCCGGCACGTAATTGAAGAAATACTTTCACTTGCAGAAATATCGGAATAGGTTTTATCTGCACATCGTGGGAACGTTGAAGAAATAATTTCTTTATTCGAGGACAGTCTTTTACCGTTTCAATCAGCGATAAATCCTCAAAAGAGCCGCTAAATTTGCGAAGCAAACATTATCTTGAGTTTAACAGGTGGCTCTATTCAATGGGATGAACTATGGGATGGCGGAATATCCTACAACACGGAATGCCTTGTTGTATTACACAAACGTTTCTAAAAAATGGAGTTGCATTTTAATAAGATAATTTTTTATAATTAACTGGCAAAACTGAAATTAATAGAAGCGTAGTTTAATCGTGAGTGGAGTTTACAGGATAGACCGATAGAGGAGCAGTGAGGTTCTTGAGCCAGCCCCTACAAGTTATCGTTACTATTACTATTGTTATTGTTATTATTATTATTATTATTATTATTATTATTAATTTATGTTATTATCGTTGATATGATTATTTGTCACCATCTAATTATTGGTTGGGTGTCAATTAGTCACTCTATCCTTGAATCATTTTTCTCTTGTGGAACAGAGTACTCACAAATACGTATGATGCGACAAGGAGTAGCCATATGCAGTCTAGACTGCCTTTTTTCGTTTTTCTTCTCAGGTTGGTAGTGAATTTGATATATTACGGTTTCCTGTTCTACATATCAGACTTGCCTGGAAGTCCTTATCTTAACCTGGTCATAATATATGTTGCCATTGCTGTACCTGGAATATTCCTTTCTTGGGTGACGATACAGAAGTAAGTCTGGATCCGGTGTAATCAAGTCATTCATCATTTAAGTGTAGAGCACTTTTTCTTTTCATAACTTGAAAAGCTAAAAAAAAAAACATTTGTAATTTGAAAAGAGTAGTTTTCGCGCACTTTGTGCGTGTGTTGTGGTTAACAATTATTCGCCGAAGGCGAGGTGAATATCGTCGAATAATCCCCGAGACGAAGTCGAGGGATTATTCGACAACATTCACCGAACCTCAGGCGAATAATTGTTTTCGTATAATTTCAGAGCTGAACAACAGAGAAATTTCTAAAATCATAACATTTTAGTAACATTTATTAACGTTTTAGTTTCACATTTTATATAAACCGCGTGGAGCGGTTTATATAGCGTCATATAAGGAACCGCTCGACCAATCAGATTGCTGGAAACTCTTTGTTCAGCTCTGAAATTATACTAATTGATGTTATTAAATGTTAATGAATCGAGAATTCTTTGTCGATTTTTTCTGTCTTACTGTTTGTTAGGTTAGTGTCTCGCGCACTGTTTTCTCTGGGTTCTGTTTCATTGTTTGTTAGGTTAGTGTCTCGCGCACTGTTTTCTCTGTGTTCTGTTTCATTGTTTGTTAGGTTAGTGTCTCGCGCACTGTTTTCTCTGTGTTCTGTTTCATTGTTTGTTACGTTAGTGTCTCGTGCACTGTTTTCTCTGTGTTCTGTTTCATTGTTTGTTAGGTTAGTGTCTCGCGCACTGTTTTCTCTGTGTTCTGTTTCATTGTTTGTTACGTTAGTGTCTCGTGCACTGTTTTCTCTGTGTTCTGTTTCATTGTTTGTTACGTTAGTGTATCGCGCACTGTTTTCTCTGTATTCTGTTTCATTGTTTGTTACGTTAGTGTCTCGTGCACTGTTTTCTCTGTGTTCTGTTTCATTGTTTGTTACGTTAGTGTATCGCGCACTGTCTTCTCTGTGTTCTGTTTCATTGTTTGTTAGGTTAGTGTCTCGCGCACTGTTTTCTCTGTGTTCTGTTTCATTGTTTGTTACGTTAGTGTCTCGTGCACTGTTTTCTCTGTGTTCTGTTTCATTGTTTGTTACGTTAGTGTATCGCGCACTGTTTTCTCTGTGTTCTGTTTCATTGTTTGTGACGTTAGTGTCTCGTGCACTGTTTTCTCTGTGTTCTGTTTCATTGTTTGTTACGTTAGTGTCTCGCGCACTGTCTTCTCTGTGTTCTGTTTCATTGTTTGTTAGGTTAGTGTCTCGCGCACTGTTTTCTCTGTGTTCTGTTTCATTGTTTGTTACGTTAGTGTCTCGCGTACTGTTTTCTCTGTGTTCTGTTTCATTGTTTGTTAGGTTAGTGTCTTGCGCACTGTTTTCTCTGTGTTGTGTTTGATTGTTTGTTGCGTCAGTGTCTCGCCGCGCACTGTTTTCTCTGTGTTCTGTTTGATTGTTTGTTACATTAGTGATTTACGCATTGTCTTCTCTGTGTTCTATTTGATTGTCCGTTACGTTAGTGTCTTGCGCACTGTTTTCTCTGTGTTCTGTTTGATTGTTTGTTACATTAGTGATTTGCGCATTGTCTTCTCTGTGTTCTATTTGATTGTCCGTTACGTTAGTGTCTTGCGCACTGTTTTCTCTGTGTTCTGTTTGATTGTTTGTTACATTAGTGATTTGCGCATTGTCTTCTCTGTGTTCTATTTGATTGTCCGTTACGTTAGTGTCTTGCGCACTGTTTTCTCTGTGTTCTGTTTGATTGTTTGTTACATTAGTGATTTGCGCATTGTCTTCTCTGTGTTCTATTTGATTGTCCGTTACGTTAGTGTCTTGCGCACTGTTTTCTCTGTGTTCTGTTTGATTGTTTGTTACTTCAGTGTCTCGTGCACTGTTTCCACTGTGCCCTGTTCACCTTTTTGTTTCATTAGCGTCTCGGGCACTGTTTTCTCTCTTCTGTTTGAGTGTTGGTTACGTCAGTGTCTCGTGCACTGTTTTCTCCGTGTTCTATTTCATTGTTTGTTACGTTAGTGTCTCGCGCACTGTTTTCTCTGTGTTGTGTTTGATTGTTTGTTACCTTAGTGTCTTGTGTACTCTGTGCTCTGTTTGACTGTTTGTTAGGTAGTATCTCGCGCACTGTATCTTCTGTGTTCTGTTTGATTGTTCGTTACGTTAGTGTCTCGCGCACTGTTTTCTCTGTGTTCTGTTTGATTGTTTGTTACGTTAGTGTCTTGTGTACACTGTGCTCTGTTTACCTGTTTATTACGTTAGCGTCTCGGGCACTGTTTTCTCTCTTCTGTTTGAGTGTTGGTTACGTCAGTGTCTCGTGCACCGTTTTCTCTGCGTTCTGTTTGACTGTTTGTTACGTTAGTATCTCGCACACTACGTTACGTTAGTGTCTCGGGCACAGTTTTCTCGTTGTTCTGTGTGATTGTTTGTTATGTTAGTGTCTCATGCACTGCTTTCGTTGTGTTCTGTGTAACTGTTACGTTGATGTCTCGCTCACTGTTTGTTTTAGTCAGTTTTTTCACATTGTTACATTGTCTCGCGCCCTTATTTATTCTGAGTTGTATTTGATTGTTGTGGTACTAACCCGCGCACTGCTTGTTTTGTGTTCTCTTTTCTTTTTTCTGCTATGTCTCCAGTGTATTGTTTGTCGTGTGTTCCGCCGGTGTGTTTGTAACCTTAGTATTCCGTTGTTGTTCTAGTTTATGTTCTGTTTGTTTGTTTTGTTACCATATTCTGCTGCCCTTTGTTTGGGTTTGTGTTCAGTCTGATTATTTTCTTGTGTCCGTACATCTCGTAATCACCCTATTTTACCCATTTTATTTTCTAATAACTTAATTTTTTTTCTTTCAGATTCGGTCGTCGCATGCCGTTTTGTATTTTTATGATCACCGGTGGCGTGGCATGTCTTCTTGTTCTTATTGTACCCAAAGGTATGGTACTAACCTATGAACTGAATTTCAATTCCCGTGTGCACCGTCATAGCGTTCTCGACATTTTTACCCGCCACTTGTGTAATGCTGTATCCTTTTCAGTTAACCCTTTTCACCTCAACATCAGTATGCATATTTTCCAAACTGTTCTCCATACATTTCTTAAGGTGCTGACGAGGAGAATCTGTTTAACAATCAGGAACTTCTTAGGTTGATATTAATGTTTGATTTAGCAGCAATACTGTAAGGAAAAATTAGCTGCTAGTTTGCACTGTTATGGTACCTTATTTTATGGCTGTGTCTCACAAGGACTGGGAACTACCGAATTCACGAATTTGATTGGCTGAAATCAATATTGAAAGCGGTCTAGATTTTCCCATCTAGACCGGCATCAAGACCGGTCTAGAAAAAAAAGGTACAAAGAATTTAAAAAATTGGCATATAAGACACAGCCATATAATAAACATCTTATTAACCGAGCTAGGTCGGTCTGTATGGGAGAATCTTGACCTCGGTCGTTGGTACAGACCTCACAGCGTTCGGTCTGTACTGGCGACCTCGGTCAAGATTCTCCCATACAGACCGACCTAGCTCGGTTAATAAGAACTAATTACTACACTATGAAGATAGAAAATTTACGCCTTGTACCTTCCAAGAGCCTTGCTGACTATAGAAATGGATACACCTAATAGTTCGGACGATTGACACAAGATAAAGAAATTGTTTGTCGGAAGAGGGCTTATGTGATAAAAGGATTGGGGAAGAGTAAGATCTCGTACGGGTTAGGTTACAAAGGATGAAGTTAAAAGAGACGGAGGAATAATAGCGATGTGAGTTTCAGTTGAAATTTATTGTATCATGAAAAGTGAAAGCTTATTATTTCTTTTCTTTCCTGTGACTCACGTATTTTTCCTTTATTTACAGACGAAGAACGTTTTATCAGAATCCTCACATTTATTGGACGCGGCCTTGTTACCATGTCATTTGCAATCTTATATCTGTATAGCAGTGAATTGTACCCTACTTCCATCAGGTGAGACATAAAAACCGATTTTTTTTTATTTTGATAAAATACTTGAAGATGGTAGCAGGATCTGTATGAAATAAGAGAGAGAGAGAGAGAGAGAGAGAGAAGAAAAAGTATTCAGCAAATCTAACCTTTTTTAATTACTCTTAATAGAAACCTTCCTGTTGGGATCTGTTCAACCATTGCTCGTCTTGGTTTTATTTTGGCCTCTTATATTGTTATGCTGGTAAGTACTATGTACTTATGGACTACGTTAGGGGGCCGGATATCAAGAGCAAAATTTCATTCATTTGATGCACTGGCAAAGTCCAGATAATGAACTCTGGTCTCATGATGAATCTATTAGCAATTGAATTTTAACTCAATTGCATCAAAGTGTAGTTTGTATTTTTCGTCCCTCAGTCGCAGTTACCGGGACTTAGTGTTATTTTTCCGATGGTCGTCTTTGGAGTGTTAGCTCTAACCGCTGGCCTAGTAATACTGTGCCTTCCAGAGACTCTCAACTCAAACATGTGTCAGACGCTTGAGGAAACAAATCGAGCAACAGAATATTATGGGTTTATATGGATGGAGAGACGCGTTAATAATCCGTTTTCGTTTTCAAGGTGAGACAGCGGTTTGGTTAGGGACTGGTGATTAATTATCGCCCAGGAGGGGAGGGGGATCAAAGGATTTTTATGGGGGGGGGGTGGAAATCACATGGTTCTCAAAGGGAAAAGAGGGGGGGTCAGGCGTCGCTAATAGATTATAAGGGGAGGACTTTGGAACATTGACTGCTAATGAAGGAGGGATCATTAGGATAATACAGAGCCTTAGTGGGGGGGTGAGGTAGATGTTATTGTGACGACCAAAAACACGCGTATACTCAATGAGGGAGAAGTGCGAAAAAAAGAGAAAGAATTCTAAGTGGCGTTTATTCTGTTTTGACCCAGGTCCTCAAGCGCTGCACACGTGCGTGTTTCAACCAACGAGGGGGCTCAAGAAGAGGACGACAGCGATGTTTACAGTAACACCGTGGACAATGCTCCATTGATTACTTGACAGATCACAGTCATTGTTAAATTTTCATCATATTTACATTTAAAGAAAGAAAATCGTTTATAACATTGGTAAAGAAATTGCACAGTTTTTTGTAATTCAAGGTAGCCTTTTCCAGGCCTTCAGCGGTTATCGGCATGCGAGCAGGGAGGCTAGGGAGAGAAAGGCTCTCTTACTCTGTTCGCACTGTCAACAACGCAGAATTTGGAACAAGCTATCAATTTCTATGGTCATTCTGTGATTTCGATGCGATCAAGAGCAAAATTAGACGATTTGGGAATAAATCGCTTTCTTGAAAGCCAATCAAATTGCTAAGGTCACCATAGAGTTATGAATGAATAATTAGTGATGAAGCCGAGAGACGTTAGTGTAAAAGGTTTGAATGAAGTATTTAATATTACAATCTCTACAGTTCGTCCAACGCATTTAGCTAAATATGTGAAATTACATGCAATATTAAGTAGTGGTCTATTGTTTCCCTATTCATGGTTTATTTCTTAGCCAAAAAGAGGACCTCCCGGACATTTCATAGCACTTCAAAAAATGCTTGATTCACTGTAGATTGTGACAAGTATCAAAGTCACAGCTCTTTCAAGGAACAATAAAATCACCTCTGAATACTAAAATAAAAAGAATTGTTAATGAGCTAGAAAGGGATATTGAAATAGGTTCAGCACGAGGAACCCAAACGCTAATTAACCAAATTATATTGGTTAAGTACTCATGGCATCTCTGGCAAAATAAGGATTTCCCGGACAATTAAAAGAGCATTAAAAAAAAATCGATAAGCTGCTTACCGTATGCAAGTTTCAGAGTCACAGCCCTTTTATGGGACAAGATAATCCCCTCTGAATATTGAAACAAAAGAAATTCGTTAGTAAGCAAAAGCCGCCTCTTGATCTGGGTGTCGAACAAAGTCCCCAAAAGCTCATTAACCGATTTCTGTTGTTCAGATATTCATGGCCTAATATCTCCGTCAAAATGAGGACTTCCCGAACAATTAATAGTGCTTTAGAAAAGAGTGTGATTAGTTGCCAGTTGTAGGCAAGTTTCAAAGTTACAGCTCTTTTGTGGAACGAGAAAATCCCTTCGGAATATTGAGACAAAAGCAATTCGTTAATGAGCAAAAAAGACCTTGATCTAGGTATAGCACAAAGTCCCTAAAAGCTCATTAACCAATTTTTGTTTAAATATTCATGGCTTAATATCTATGACAAAATGAGGACTTCACAAACAATTAAGAGTGCGTTAGAGTGGGATTACTTGCCAATTGTATGCAAGTTTCAAAGTTACAGCTCTTTTGTGGAACAAGAAAATCCCTTCTGAATATTGAAACGAAAGAAATTTGTTAACGAACGAAAAAGGCCTCTTGATCCAGGTATATCACAAAGTCCACAAAAGCTCACTAACCGATTTCTGTTTAAATATTTGTGGCATAATATCTCTGACAAAATGAGGATTTCCCAAACAATTATTAGTGCGTCAGAAAGAGTGTGATTACTTGCCAATTGTATGCAAGTTTCAAAGTTACAGCTCTTTCATGGAACGAGAAAAGCCCTTCTGAATATTGAAACAAAAGAAATTCGTTAATGAGCAAAAAGGGCCTCTTGATCTGGGTGTAGCTTGCATAAGGTCCCTAAAAGCTCATTTACCGATTTCTATTGTTTTAATATCTATGACAAAATGAGGACTTCCCAAACAATTATTAGTGCGGTAGAAAGAGTGTGATTACTTGCCAATTGTATGCAAGTTTCAAAGTTACAGCTCTTTTGTAGAACGAGAAACTCCCTTGTCAACATTGAAACAAAAGAAATTTGTTAATGAGCAAAAAAGGCCTCTCTGATCTAGGTGTTGCTAAAAGTCCCCAAAAGCTCATAAACCGATTTCTATTGTTTAATTATTCATGGCGTAATATCTCCGTCAAAATGAGGACTTCACAAACAATTAATAGTGCGTCAGAAAGAGAGTGATTACTTGCCAATTGTATGCAAGTTTCAAAGTCACAGCTCTTTATGGAACGAGAAAAACCCTTCTGAATCTTGAACCTAAAGAAATTCGTTAATGAGCAAAAAAGACCTCTTGATCTGAGTGTAGCACAAAGTCCCCAAAAGCTCATAAACCGATTTCTATTGTTTAAACATTCATGGCTCAATATCTCCGTCAAAATGAGGACTTCCCGAACAATTAATGGTGCGTTAGAAAGAGTGGGATAACTTGCCAATTGTATGCAAGTTTCAAAGTCACAGCTCTTTTATGGAACGAGAAAAACCCTTCTGAATCTTGAAACTAAAGAAATTCGTTAATGAGCAAAAAAGACCTCTTGATGTTAGTATAGCACAAACTCCCTAAAAGCTCATTAACCAATTTCTATTGTTTAAATATTCATGGCTTAATATTTATGACAAAATGAGGACTTCACAAACAGTTAAGAGTGCGTTAGAAAGAGTGTGATTACTTGCCAATTGTATGCAAGTTTTAAAGTCACAGCCCTTTTATGGAACAAGAAAAACCCTTCTAAATCCTGAAACTAGAGAAATTCGTTAATGAGCAAAAAGGGCTTCTCGATCTGGATGTAGCACAAAGTCCCAAAAGCTCACCAACCGATTTCTATTGTTTAAATATTCATGGCTTAATATCTCTGTCAAAATGAGGACTTCCCAAACAATTAATAGTGCGTTAGAAAGAGTGTGATTACTTGCCAATTGTATGCAAGTTTCAAAGTTACAGCCCTCTTGTAGAACGAGAAAATCCTTTCTGAATATTGAAACAAAAGAAACTTATTAATAAGCAAGTAGCACGAGGTCCCCAAGAGCTCAATAACCAAATTCCTATTGTTTAAATATTCATGAACCAATATCTCTAGCAAAATGAGGATTTCCCAGACAATAAACAGTGCATTAGGAGCTTGATGATCTGTCGATTGTGAACAAGTTTAAAAAGTCGCGGCTCTTTTTTAAGGGGCTTTTGAAGATTCGAACAAAAGAAGAAAAGCAATCTTGGAAGAAAAGAAAAATAAACCATTTGAGCGAGGCTTCCCCAATTTCTCCTCTTAGACAAAATAAGACTTTTTCAGACAAACGGCGCGCTACAAAGCGCTTGATAAGGTGTCACTGGTATACAAGTTTTAAAGTCCCAGCTTTATTGTGAAAATCGTGAGACAAGAACTCCACCTCCCCATCCCTAAAACAAATAAATGTACAGGGCAAATATGAAGGTGGGAATTATACAAACAAAAAATGTTAATGGAGTGGGGTGGGGAAGTTCACGTATCCACCTTCTTTTCTTCTGAAAGTGGCCCGTTTAGCATTAGGCAAGTTATGACATGTATAGGTTTTACCGTTTTATTTTACTAGTTTCTCACCGTGACAGATAGTTTATTTTCTTCAGATATTTAACCAGGAAAAAACATTGAAACAATCTTTAAAGGGTGTTTAGGTCAAATCGGGCTTTATGATGTAAATGTTTAAAAAGGTGGGTAGAGAAATGGAAATGAAGTTCAAAACGAAGTGTACTTACTCAAACTTGGTAAACCCATCTATTAGACTGGGAAGGACACACCGTCATAACCAAAAACAAAGTAAATACATCAGGGTCCAGGGTGCAGATAACGCGAACCAACAGGTAAATCGCTATACAGTGTGTGAACAAAACGTCTCATACCCAGACCTTCACGGACAAGCGGTGGGAAGCAGTCCCATTTCATTTAGCTGCTATTTCATTTTAGTTGAAGTTACACCGCGTGACTTGGCTACGAGATTAAACAAAAAGTACAATGCTATATACTGGATAGAGATTTATCTCGAGGATAGCGTTCTCCACCCTTTGAACAACCGGGGCCAGAAAAAGTAACTAAAACAGAGGTAAATCCTATTTGAGGGTAATCCATCCTGTTTTACGAAGCACCGTTCCTTCCATTTTTCATTTTCTTTACAACTTATGAGCAATAAGATTTCCTTGGCCTGCAGCACTCAGAAACCATAACCCGCAAAACTGAGCCCACGATGTGGTCCACTACACAGCAACGTTGTTAGGCAATATAAATCCCATAATACTTTCCAATTCATCCATAAGTAGTAGTAGACCGCAATACAGAGAGCTGGTGGCCCGTGGGTGTTTTCACTGTTTTCCGTGGCCAAGAGAAGGTTTTTCTAGTCATAAATAAAGTTTAATCAGTTCATCACTGACAGCAGAAGGCGTTAGAACTCCAAGATCTGTGAACAGCAAGGTGATGTAAGATGGCGGAGTGTAGTCCACTACTGGCTGACCATCCTCACTGGAAGAACTCCCTGAATACTAAAACAACAAAACCAACCACATCACTAAAAAGGGGGACATAATTAAGCAATCTAGGGCGTGTCACACCATACAACGTATCGGAAAACTTGTCCAATAATGGTGCAACCAAATTTCGAGAGAAACTGAGAGCATAGTTAGAGCATAGTTAGTGCCCAACCCGGCCGGACCAACACTCAGGGTCTTAAAATAATTGAGAAGAATATGCTAACTTTCTATAACATCAAGAAATGGTTAGATATTCTAGTCTTCTCGGATAGGGACGAATAAATGGAGGTCCCGTCTCCTGCAGGGTTAGGGGCAGGAGACGTTAATTTTCCACGCACGAGATTACTGTGTGATGGATGTCCTCCCCTGGGGTGGGATGGGTGGGTAACAGGACCCCCGTTGTTATCAGTGTTTACTACAGTGAAGGGGCTATCCTGTATAAATATAGATGTCTTCTCTACTCTACTCTACTACTTAAGCCTCGAAACCGACTGTGTACCCCAAGCTCACTCTTTTTGCACCCAAACGCTCTCTTTTCTCTGTTGGATCCATTATTTGTGAGGCACCCTTCTAGATCGTCAGTTCACTTGTCTCTATATAACTACCAAGGATCATCCTATTATCTTTACGGAAGTTTGACTTAGGAAATTTCACTAGCCGGTAATTTTTTTCCCCAAAACGCTGAGAGGATTTGCTTAAATTCGTTTTATCTCCTCTAACAGAAAAAGAGATCATTATAAAGAGATACGCGAGTCCAACGCAATCATAGAAGTCACTGTATTCTAAAAACAAAGCGCTTACCTTAAAGTGGTTCGGTACGTCTTCTTGATTAAGTGGATATAGTCGAACGAATTTGAAACTCTCCGCCACTACATAGAATGGTTTATTGACTGCTTTGGTCATAACAGCCATCTGATATGTGCCAACCTGTCAATACATACTTCTTCATTCAATACGCTACAAGCATCAGGAAACTGCTACGAGAGCGGAACGAGCGACCGACGAAACGAACAAACGAACTATGATTTATCGACTGATCGATAAATGTACACTACACGTATGTACGCGCGAGTGCATGAACGCTTTCATATACCCACGCACGAAAGAACGAACGCAGCCAGATTTTGGTAATGTTACAACCGCCAAACGCAAGCTGAAAACTTAAGACTAGGCCAGATATGAATTTTAACTGATTGATTCCAGTCAAATTTGAAATTGATGGCTTGATTTACTCCAATTTGTAAGCAAAAGAGAAGATTTGGATCAACGCCATTATCCGAGCAACTGCTCACCCACCCCTCCCCTGACCCCTAACTTGTTATCAGTTGACTGTTGCTGGAAGATCTCATAATCCACTTAGCAACTCAATACTCACTTTATTAATGATTCCACCACTCTCTACCACTCCCTCCGCGCCGACAAGGACCAAATCAACTTTTTCCATCATGTAACTAAAAATCAAACCGAATTAACACATTGTACATTAAAATACCAAGTAAGGGATAGACTGAGAGAACGAAACATTCGAAAAGACAATATAAGGAAAATACTTCATAAATGAAGAGCTTACCAACAGTGAGCTTGATCAGGTGAGGGGGAGTGGGGAGGTGTACAGCCTTATACAAGCTACATTATAGAACATTAGTGAGGAGGTTTACAGCCTTATGCAAGCTGCGAATACATTATAGAACATTAGGGGGAGGGGTGGGGAGGTGTACAGCCTTATGTAAGCTACATTATAAAACATTGTAGTTTGTGAGGCCTTCCAAATTGTTGTAAGGGGGGGAGTATGTTTTGTGCACCTTTGCTGGCTGTCGGGTAAAACTATTACAATATTCAAAAAGACTGTTGCCAGTCTGAAGAAGCAATTATAATTAATTGTTTGCCAAAGGTGAGGTGAATATCGTCGAATAATCCCCAAGATAAAGTCAAGGGGATTATTTGACAATATTCACCGAACCTGAGTCATATAATTGTTTTAGTATAATTTCAGGGCTGAACAACAGAGAAATTTCTAAAATCATAACATTTAAGTTTAACACTTTATATAAACTGCGCGGAGCGGTTTATATAGCGTCCTATAAGGAACCGCTAGACCAATCAGATTGCTGGAAACTCTTTGCTCAGCTCTGAAATTATACTAATACATGATATAAAATATTGATTTTGCGGTTATACTTAAATTTGAACAGAGAAAATTTTTCATACAAAAACACTACATGTAAGTTTGCATCCCATATTGAGTGAAGTAAATCACCTGCTTTCCTACTCCCAATAAAAAAAACATTGTTAAAAAACTTAAAATCAGCCAGAACATACAAGCAGATCTTTTATGCAGACATATGTTGCCACTGTTCTTTGGAATGTTCTTGGAAAGGTTTATGGTCATATACCTGAGCTACATCTGGCAAGCACTTACCCAACTGCTGCATCTAGAATCACTGTGGAGGGTATTCCAAACTGTTTTAATTGATCATGCATTCCATACCTGAAAGACAAAGATTTCCTTTAAAATAAATAGAAGATATATGAACAAAACCAAAAACAGAGTGACCAATTTTTTATATTAAATTGCAGAGAGGATATTCACATTGGTTCTGTAATGGTTCCAGTATCCTTCACCAGTCAAGGCAATAAGAAGTAATGGCTCTACAGTTACCAAAATTACCACATACAGGCCCACTTGAATGTAAAGGGTAAGTCTGTATTTGAGGCATGTAGCAATCAACCAGGTTTCCTTGACATGAAGCCACCAGGAGTATAACTACTCCCCCCTGGAAGGGATGCTGGTACATCTTAAGGTTACCCCCCCCCCCCTGCAGCTTTTCACTGGTGCCCTTTCCTTTGTGAAGAGAGGCACTGTGAGAGAAAAGCTTTGGCCCAAAACCAAAACATATTGACCCGACCAGAACCCAGACCTCTCAAGCCCAAGTCCAGTGCTCTAAACATTAGCCAGCGCATCTTCCACAGGTCCTGCTTAGAGAACTTACCACTTTTATTTAGCTTCCAGACAAGGGCTTTGATCAATACTAAATGATGGCCAAAATACAAGTCATTATTTTTCCTATGAATTGTTTGTTCAAAATGGAAACTTCATACTTCCAAGTCCAATGTTCACCACAAAGACTCTGGGCAATCTCAACAAGGTTAATGGCAGTCACTAAAACACTACGGTCTTCAAACTGTTGGTCACTTAAGACCTGCAACAATTCCAAGACTACTTAACGGTATATATTAAAAATCATTGCAAACTACACTTTATTTGACCTACCCTGATTTATCTGGAGCTGACTCTGTCACAAAAACATTAAAGCGCTTTTTCTGTTCAGTGGCCATTTTCAAAATTTCCAACACAACTCTGGATCGGGAATGAGTAAGGATTGTCTGAAAGAGTTAAAGATCGTGCAATCACACACTTTGAATTAAATCACTGAAAACAAAAACAGTTTTATGGTTTGGAGCATTAGTGAGGAGTGGAGACATTGAATCCAGTGGCACAGATCTAGGCCTTGAGCTAAGGTGGTGGCCCATTTTTTTGTGTGTGTGTACACCTGCCTGCTTTTTTTCCTTTTGTGATTTTTATTTTAGCCAAAATAAGGGGGGCCTGGGCCCCCTTGCCCCTCCCCTAGATCCACCACTGAAGTAAGTACTTTACTGACCATGCTATAAGTTATGTATCTCAGAAAAACTGTGTTAGATAGCAAAAGTAATCCCCAGTGTTGTTTTGTTATTGTCAAAAAAAGATGTACAAGGTGAAATTAATATAATATGATGCTTACAGCCCCATCTTTAATAAATGCATCACAAAGTTTGGCAATTCTCTTCCTGGCTGAAGCAGCTCTTTTCAGGTACAGCTGACCTGGTTAAAAGAAAAAAAAATCAAACTAATCCTCATTGTAGTAGCTGATGCAAATGCATTTGCAATTATATTAAAAAAAATCATTGAAGACCAGGGAAGTAGAAATCCTTTCTTATTTATGAGACATCACCTCTTTCAACCAGAACTCTTTTACATTCTTCAAAGTCCTTATGAAGAAAAAAAGAGAACAAAATACCTTAAGTTAAAGGTACTCTCAAAGAGGATTTTTTTTCTATAAAACACAAGAAAGCAGGAATTCATGTGCGCTAGGAACTTCATTCTCTTTTATGGTAACAAATTGTAAATTCAAAGATTATTTTTGATAATCAATCAATGATTTGCTGCACCAGTGGAGGTTCTCTTCATCATTGATGAAACCTTGACTGAAGAAAAAACACTTACGGGGTTATCCAAAGAGGCAAGAGTAATAAATCTGAGAAAGAGTTCACATCCTGAGGATATGGAAGCTACTGAGCCTTCTGTTTTGGTCAAAACTTTGATGACTTGTTGGAGATTATCTCTGAGTTCAGATAATGTTTCAGCTGGGATGAAATAAAATTAAGTGACAATGAGAAAAAAACAAACATACCCATTTCTACCAAGGCCTCATGGAAATAGGACTTGTGTTCAATTTTGGAAGTTATGCTGTCAGTAGTCAGAACTAAGCGCAGAGTCAAATTCCCACTCCATGGGGAGGGGAGGTGTGTGAACAAATACTAAGGGTACAGGGTATGCTTACAGGCTGCTTTTAATTGTTTGATTCAGTTTTAGGAAGAGGAAAAAAGATTGTAAAGAAGTTATTAATCTTTTGAAGAAACAACAAACCAGGATACTGAAAACTGACAAGTTAAAAAGGTTACATTCCCCAACATCACATTCTTAAGCTTTGAGAAAAAAAATTGACTTACACTTTACAGTGGTGAAGTAATTACTTGTTATTCAGTAGTTTTGGAAATGTGGCCAACAGAAAACAAAATCCACAAAGTCCACATTAACATGAAGTTGTTGTATATCCCAGTTAGTTTGTGGACAGCCTGTTGGCTGCACATGCATTGTAGTCATAGCATTGATCTAGGAGCTACCAAGAACCAATCCAGTGAGTAATGAGATGGAGAACTGGAACCCGGGATCACCAGTTCATGAGTCTAGCACCCTCACATAACCATGTTGCCTTGCTGTCTCCACAGGAGCTACTTATATATCCCTTTGACTCCCTAGATCTAAGTAGAAATTCTCCCGGCTGATTGCCATATCTCCTTGTGAATTAGACAGGAGAACTTGGTCCTACATCATGATAACACCCATAGGCCAATAAGCTTATCTGATATTACATCCTACAGTGTGCAAACTAACATTTTGGAATTACAGAGAGAAATTACACGATAACATCAGCTGATGTGACAAGGAATAAATAAAATTTCGGCGAAGCTTTTACCCCCCCCCCCCTCCCGCTCTCATTCCTTTTCTCAATTGAAGAGGCGTACTCATTAAATGGGATAGTAAACTTTAAAACGTCTTACCTGAATTTTGATTCATAAATTCCAAAAGAGTTTGTATAGCGGCAACAGCCGTCGACATGCCTGGGTCGTCCACCATACATTTTTTGAAGAATGCTACAGCCTCTGAGATTCAAAACCGAATTAAAAATATCAACTACAATCAAGTTAAAGTCGTGGAAAATTTTAGTCATGAAGTTTACCTATACCTTCGTTGTCCATCTTGTCTCTATTTAGTAAATACTTCATGTATGCAAAATAGTGTATTACGAGTACCTTTTCAAAAGTAGTGCCGCTGGTCAGTCAATGGCCTACTCAAGTACAAATTAAAATGTTTAATACTTTATTAACGACAAGAGCAAAAATGATAATAATAATAGTAATAATAATAATAATAATAATGATGATGATGATGATGATGATGATGGTGATAATAATAGATATAATAATAATAATGATAATAATAAAAGAAATCTTTTATATAATTCACTAAGTTATTGTAGAGCATTTATGGGTCAAGTGATCACTCTCATTCCTCTAATTCAATTGTATTTTATTCAATAATCAAGATAATATATTCACCGCACAATAATCGTGATAAGTTATTTTACGTTCACTGAGGAGAGTAGATTTACGGCACGATTGTATAATAGTAGTAACGTTATGTAACGCAATGTAACGCAAAATACTACAGTTATCAAAGTTTGCTTTGCTTGCTAGCGATACATCATTCAGCTGTAGCCACGCCGCCATCCTTATATCCCTTTCTCTTATCAAGACTTAAAGGTACATCATGGCTAAAACCGACAGAGCGTTGTATGGTTGGTTTGAATGGAAAACTGCGTCCATACCTCTATCTTGCCGTAGGTATTTGACTATCTCTTTCTAGAAGAACTGGAAAAGTAAATCAATTGCAGCTACATTTGGGAGTGGTTGATATTTTCAGAGGTTGTGAGGCTTTACATGAGGCTCAGTTCTGAAGAAGTGAACAAGAAATCATAAATTTAATTTCCTCCCAGAGGCACTAATGAAATCATTTTGAGAAGATAGAATCAAACATCTATATGGCAGTTGTCAGCAGATGAGTGACCCTTTAGGGTGCTCGAAAATGTCCTTTTCATGTTTACTACGGGCTAAAACTAAGAGATAAACATCTCCGTTTTAAAGATTATCCGTTTATTTCTAGAAAAGACCTTACTAAATTTATCGCAACCTGACTTAGATCTATAAAGTCTATCTATCATCATATCTATGTAGCTCACTGCATGCACTTTGCTAAGGTTGGTGAAACAGAAATGAAAGTTTTGCACGAATATAGGTCAGATTTAATTCGGGAGTTGATGCGCATATGTTTTTTTTTTTTAATTCTACCACATACATTGAAGTTCATACACCGCAGTGGCTGAGATACTGACATAGAATTGGAGTTTAATTAGACATCATTATTCTCCTTTAACAAAGACTTAGGATCCTGATATATCAAAGAGCTAGGTTCAGAGGATATGAATGGGAGTTTCCAAATACTAAAGCTCGATAATCAACTGAATTTCTTGTCAACTCCCACTTATCAGCAAATGTATAAGCAGATTCTCAGCAGTGAATCTAACCCCAAAGGTTAACCCTCACTGGATTCATACACACTGCCTCATGTACTCTTACAGCTTTGCGCCATGCTAGGAAAAAATTCAACGTAGCCTACATATTGATCTAAACAACCGTGTCGTATTTCTCCCCATAAGGCGGTGTGTCTTTCGTAATCGGAGTCTCTTCTTCGTCTTCTTCTTTCTCTTCCATCAAACCAATGTTTCCATTCTCCATCCTCGAGCTATGACGTGTGCAGCAGTGTATCTTGTAGTCCTCTTTCCAAGCCTCAACCTGTTCCACTGTCTGAGCCATGGGACTGTAACGTGTCTCTGGCAGCCAAAGAGCCATCACGCCTGCGATAAGCCCAAAAACACCAAATATGACCAGCGGAAGAGTCTTGTTCATGTTCGGGAGATCCGCCTGATTAAAGAGGAATAAATGAATTCATTTGGAATATAATCGATACCCCGTCGTTCCCTCTTCAGTCCATTCGTCCATGTGTTGGTTTGTCCATATACGTCAGCCTTCTCAAAAACATTTCAAGGAGTAGGTTAATGGATTAGAGGAGTAGGTTGAGGTGCCAACGGCACCCCTTCGAGTGCCCTGCGAGCACGAACCTGTAGGGGGGTCTCGGGGCATGCTGTCCGGAAAATTTTGGAAATTTAGATGCTCAGAAATGCAATTTGGTGCATTTTGGGTGTGTTGAAAGGGAAAAAAGTCGTGTAATTATTTTATATAAGATTTAAGCGGATCACGCCAGCTAAACGCACTCTGGCGGCTTTTCTTTAACTTTCTCTGTTTGCGTTTAATTTTTCTTGTTTTCTTTTTTATCTGTTGCCGTTGAAAATTATATTTTTTTATCTGTTGCCGTTGAAAATTATATTTTTTGACTGAAAAGAGACGGCCAAGATTTGAAAGGAGGCGGCTCGTTGAGCCGCTGACCGGCCAGTTTTGAGAAGGCTGTGGATCTGTTAGTTCGATCGTCATTTCGCATCCGCTCGGTGGTGTTTTTGTTCTTTGTTTGTTTGTTTATTTTCTTCTCATAGTCATATAAACCGTTCAGCGACAGTCTGTCAATGGGCAATGAATGACGGATCAAATAAAGAAATACCAAAGCGCTAGCTCCAACGCGAGTTATACACAACACACAGCTGTGAATTCGTCTTTTACGAGGTAATTAGTAAATCCCATTGAAAGTGGAGTGCAAATACAAACCAGTAACACGATGTAAGGTGTTATAATGCTTCCAAAACGAGCCATCATAGAACACACTCCAATGCCAGTGTTCCTACAATGAAGAAAAACAATTACATTACTCAACAAACCCCTCACTTTTACTCCTTATTAGATTTTCAGTCTGTTCCTTTGCATATGGATGAATTCGTAAAATCGAATTTCTTTTTTTAGTGTTGCACCATTTTCGCTACTCATACCAACCTGATAATCGTAGGATAGAGTTCCACAGTGTAAATATAAATTCCCAGGAAAGTCGCCAAGATGCAAGATTTACCAATAACAGCTAAGACTGTAATAATGACTTTATACTCTGGGGACAGAAAATAATAATTTAAGATAAGTTTCTAAACAATCACAGGAAAGGCATTTTCCAGCCATTTTCTATCCTTCAAAAATGTGCCAAAAAAGAAATATATTTCCCCCGGATGGGATGCTAGTTCACCCCACCCCTCCCCCCCCCGTTCAAGATCTTTTTAGGTTTCCCCGGGCAAATCGGAAGCACTCTTTCAAACTCCTGGGTGGGGACAGGCGCTATTATCGTCAAATCCGGTTCCTTAAATCCGGAGTCCAGCGTGCATCCTTAACTTAACGGATAGATTTGTAATAATACGTGTAGTTTCTGTTTGAAATCAGCACGATTTGACTACTTAACTTACCATCATCAGATGGAACGGCTAGCACCAACAACTCTGCGGTGCCCCCAATAATCATGAACAAGGCATAAGGAATACGCCGGCCAAATCTTA
The DNA here is from genome assembly GCF_964205215.1 of Stylophora pistillata. NCBI lineage: Eukaryota > Metazoa > Cnidaria > Anthozoa > Scleractinia > Pocilloporidae > Stylophora > Stylophora pistillata. The sequence continues at coordinate 24,457,103 of NC_142531.1, read as the reverse complement.
AAAGGATAAAGAATGTCACAGGTAAATAGCCACTAACTGTTGTAAGTGGCCACTCAATTGTTGATTGATATAAAGCATCTGTCTTCGATATTCATACTTGGATCCCAATCATGAGGAAACTGGCCAGAAGTTTCCCTCGAATTGTGTTTCAAGAGTGATAGTGACGAAAACTCAAGAAGATGTTCTAAACGGTTTGTTAACTAGAGGATTACAATCAATCAATCAATTAATCAATCGTTTATTTACCCACGTAGCGTCTAGTGAGCATGAAAGATCGTTCAAAATACGAACGTGCTAACATAAAAGAGCCTTAAAACACACAAAATTAAAAATGTATCATATACGTATAACAACTACTGAGGTTACCGCACAAAGAAGAACCAGAGAGCCAATGCTCCTGGAATTTCCACGATACAGAGGATAAAAAAGTTCAGGTACATGTCTCCTGCCAGATTTCCGACATTCAAGTTGATCCCAAAGTAAACTAAAGCGTTCACAAACCTACAAGAATGAGATCATTACTGGAGTTGTAAGGACAATTTCTATTTTCTGCCCAAAGCATTACGCGAAAAAAGTAACTTATCTATTTTAAAAGATTATTCTTACGAGAGTGATCCAAACTTCCCCTTCCCCTCTCCCCTCTTTAAAGAGGAATGTTGTTCCGTTTCGGCGGTTCTCACCGATAGTACAGGGAAGGGGAGGGAGGGAGGTGCTAACGTTCAAGGCTTTAGAATATGTTAATTATCAATGGTTTAGTCGTAAACATCCCTAAAGTTATTTCGCCCTCTAAGATTCTGTAGTATTATTATGATAATCAGCAGTCGGTTTCCTATAGTCCTCCCTTCATTTTATACTCTATTAGTGATGACTGATCTTCCTTCGTTCCCCTTGAAAACCATGTGATCCCCAAAATCCAACAACCTCCCCCTCCCCTCAGCTTTAAGCAATAAATAGTGCCTGGTCTCTAAGCTGACTCAGCCCGTGGGTTGAAGCATGCATATATATGTCATTGCAATCATCACAGTTGTGCAATTGAAACTTGCCAATTAAATCCACAAATTAGGGTTCTTTTCCTGAGCTTTGGAGTTCTAACCATGTCCAGGATCCCGTACGTCTTTTTGCTTTCTTTCCAGTTTCTGTCTTCTTCTTTCTTGAATTCCTGTATGACATGTTTGAGCTGGGTGGATTCAACAGTGACGCCATTTTTCTTGGCATACTTCATAAGCAACTCGTGAGCCTCGTCTAGGCGATCTTTGGCAATTAACCAACGAGGAGACTCTGGGATAAGCCTTAGAACAAAATTAAAGAAAAATATTCGACAATTTGATAATCAGCTTGTTATTTCTATCGCGTGACTGCAGAAAAGGGTGCGATACAAATCAATGGCTGTATCAAGGATAGAAATCGAGAGAAAATCTAGATGTTCTAGTATAAATCTACGAGTCGTTGAAAAATAAGTAAACAGGACAAGCTCGTGTTTCGTTTTTTTTCTTTTTTACAGCCGCAATCTATTAGGATTCTCTTTCTATTCTTTACCTATCACGGAACAACTAGTGAGTTGCCCAACCAATCAGATAGTAATATTTGTGATAGAACGTTAGGAGATCGATTTAATACTAACATCTTATCAACCTCGTTCCCGGGGTCTCGCATCTGACCACCCCCCTGAAGCTCCAGGAGGCGGTAAGATGAGAGGCCCTGGGAACTAGGTTGACATCTGATTGAAGCGGTGTAAAGTTAAGCGTTAACATAAAATGACCCCCAGTATCAACGCGTAATCGTTGCGGAGACCGTAGAGACTAGTAGACCAGAGGTTGAACGCGGGTATAAAGTTGTTGAAATCGGAATAACTATTTCCCCTAATGTCACAATTAGGCGTGATGAAAAAAGAAAATAAATCCTAAATTTCCAACAAAAACTAAGCTAGATACTTCGCGAAGAACAAGTTAAAAATGTTCTCACCAGTAACAGAGCAGTAATGGTGCTGCAGGCAGAGAGACAACCAGCATTAGATGTCTCCAGTCACGAATGAAGTAACCAAGCAAAGAAAGCGTGGAAAAACCAATGCTAACGAAAATGTTATTCACCATTCCTGCTGCAGTACGATTGTTTATGTGAATGATCTCCATACAGTAGACAAACCGAACAAGAAGACAGCCTGCTGTGGCTGCTCCAGCTCCAAACCGAAACAAGGAGAATAACGAGAGGCAGTCTGAGACAGCAGAAACTGTTCCACAAGCAGCCTGAAGAACAAAAATGTTCAGCCGTTAGAATTGATTGGTGGGAGCCAACACTAAATTTCATTTGATCACTCGCTATGAACATATGTGGTAACCTAAAGGTTACAGAGCTTGATTTTAGGCCAAGAATCCTGAGTTCGAGGGTTGTGTTGTGTTCTTGGGCAAGAAATTCTATTGCCACGGCTACTCTCTGGGTACCTGCAAACGAAGGGTCTCTCCATGGGTTTAACCGTTAGGCGTAAAACTTGACAAATTTTAACTGCTAAAAACGTAAAAATTTTCCTGGTGACCACAATGGAGAGATATTAACCGTTAGCAGTAAATTGGTCAAAATTTTTTAACCATTAGCCGTTGAAGCCAACACCCCATTGAGACCTTTGGGGTGGGGGTGGGGGCTAACCTGCAATGGAGGAGTATCCCATGGAGGGGGGGGTAGCAATACTCTCAGCCACGCCGTGCTGTGGAAACCGGCCGGTGTAACTTTGGTTTGAAAAAACTTTTAATTCATATACGTTCCAGTTGGGCAAAACTTCACGTACTCACCATGAATAAAATACTGAGGAAGACGCTGATTTTACGGCCAAAGTGGTCGGACAGGGTGCTAAAGGCAACAGAACCCAACAATAGACCTGCCATGTAAACTGACTGTGTCATGGCCTTCAGATGGCGCCTGTCACATATTAGGTTCCACTGTAACAAGATAAACAAGGAAAGAGAGAGAGAGATAATTTTTGTTGTCATGAAAGGATAGAAAAGAGGGTACAGGACTCATCGAGCACTTGATTCAGTGAGGAACGTTTCAGTCTAAGAGGATGTACTTTGAGTATCCCTGTAGTAATCAATAATAACGCAATTAAAGAAAATTAAATCCTATCAAGTAACAAGCTAGGACAAGACGATTCAAATGTAGATAACATTTTGATTGCCGAAGGACGGAAAGATCAAAGTCTGGAAATTGTAGATTTCCTCCTAATCGTTTCCGCAGGATAGCATTGCACCTTATCACGAAATAGACGATGTTTTCGGTTCCTTACGTTACAGCTTATCTATGAATTTATGCAAATTAAGTAGTTGGCCGTTAAATTTGTATTGATGAATAACAAATCCTTGCGATGTAAACATTGAACAGAACGTGTGAATAAACAGCGACCTTATTAAGTCAATTAAATAAGTCTATTGGAGGCCGAAAAGTGATTATGACTGACGAAAGTGATAAAATTGTCTAGGAGCCGGCCCCGAAATTTACTTTTCTGGGTCGATCATTGCTTTTTATCTAAACTAGAATTTCCATTTATGGAGGAACAATCACTATCAGTCTAAATCATTATTACCTCTGTCACAGCACTCGTTAGTCCTGTCTTAAACTCGTATTTTTCGCAGTTGTTGCAGCATCCCGAACATGTTTCATTGCTCGGCGACGAATACGAAACGCAGGAATATTTTGGAGTTGCTGCGTAGAAGACTTGTACAAGTTGTTGTAGGCCGATTGGTAAGGACATGATACACATGAAAGCATACAGAGCAAAGCTGTAACGACCAAATCCGCCAACCATGTCTAAAATATCGTCAAACTCCCACGATTTCTTTGATCTTGATCTTTCCATCTCTAAATTCCCTTGTGAACCAGACATGGTGCTATTGAACGCTTTTGGGCAACAGCGGAAAACTCTCGAATCTTCTACTACCTGGAGAGCAGTTCAGGCAAGATCCAGTTTGTGCTCTTACAAACAACGTCCAACCTCTTATAATTATGCATCGTACGTGAGATATGCAAATGAAAGATGACCTCACCTTTGACAGAATATTTAGTTACAAGAGACTGAAAAACTTGAGTAAAATCTTTCCATTTAGTGGCTCAGCCAAAGGAATAATGTATCAGTGACGGCTTGTAACCGCTTCTTCGTGTTGCGTGGGATACGAAAAGATATTTCCCAAACGATTCTACCCGAAGTATTGTCTAAAATAGAAGGGAGACGAGACTTTTCAGCTAAACTTCGATCATTCTTCATAATCTGTTTATTTCTAGTAATCATGCGCCTTCCTCAGCTAGAATGAGAATTTCCAGTATTTATTGTTTAGTGACAGACTCTCTGAACAGCGAAGAAAATTACTGAACAAATAAACGAAAGAACCAACACAAATGCGAAATAACTATCAAGTCAACAAACCAAACGAAGACACGAACGGACTGACGAAAGAACGACGGGGTCATGCTATTGATTATTTTCCTGATGGATTGATTCAAGCAGATCTTCCAAGCATGAACAAGACCCTGTCGTTGGTCATGTGTGGTCTGTTTTTTATACTTATCGCGGGCGTGATGGTTCTGTGCCGCAGACACGTTGAAGTCCCATGACTCAGACAATGGAACCAGCGGAGGACTGGAAAGAGGACTACAAAATATACGTACTGCTGCACACGTCGTGCACGTGGGGCGTTAATAGAATATGGAAACATTATGAGAGCCTGATCACCAAAGATTACGGGAGCAATGCATATGTGACACAGTTATGGTTACGTTGAATCTTTCCTTATGTGGTGTTGAGCCCCAACAAACAAGTGTCTGAGTCACTCAGACACCTGTTTGTGTCCTCTTAACCCCCACTAAGACTGAGTGGGGGTTAAGGGGATTTTTTTCGGGGGGGGAGGAGAAGGGGCACAACCGTTTGAAAGAGAAAATAACAACATAATGTTGTGATTCATTGCAATTATATAGCATGCTAGGTCTTCTAATATCTTTCTGAAAACGTAGTAACATCCTTGGAGCGTAGTGAGCGTACTACACAGTAAAACGGGGAATCATGTGTACCATTTCGTCCAAGCCACCATGATAATTTCAATTTCAGAGCGGGTGATAGCATGAAAACGAACAATTGGACCTCAACTCCAGAAATAAATCTGTTTTATTCTACCTACAAAATATTCCAATTTCGTTTCATGAACCGTTACAAAGTACCTACATCTAACTAACTATTGAAGATACAACAGACTCATATAGGGTGCGATAAATTCGGTTAGGCCTTATCCAAAAATATACGGATATCTTTCTTAGAAGGGATATCTTCTTTTAGTTTTTATCATTTCTTCCACACCCAAATGGCAACTTTCAAGCTCCTACATTTTTGAAAAGGCTACCCTACCTTTTGTTTATGGACGGGCTATCCCCCGCCGGTTAACGTATTTTATGGACGGGATCTCAATGATAAACTACTTTAGGGATGGTTTTAAGAAACCTCAGAGTTTGACCACTCGTTAAAAATTGTTCTTTAGCTTTAAAAAATTCCCATGGACCATGACGGGCACCGGCTCGATCGCACTCAAATTTGCCTCGGGGTGACGTTTATTACACGACACGAATTATGTTAAGCTATGCTCAAGTTTTCTTTTTCTTAAGCTTATAAAACCATTATTAGGATATATGCAATTGAATATAAAAGGACTTATTATGAAAACTCTAGCCAATAATGTGGTGATAACGGTATTGAAATTGCAAATTAATTCAAATGGACGACATCATCCGTGATCCTAGCTACATGGCTGTTGCTTTGACGTTAACGACAATCTCAGAACACTTCATTGCAACAACGTCTCCGTCTTGTGCTTTAGATTTTTGCCTGGTCATCTTCGTTGTCCATTTAAATTTGGAAGGGGACTGAGCTAGGATCGTTACCAGACCCTTCAGAGCTAAAAGGTAAAAAAGGCCTACCTTGTTAAATGATAAAATGGTTGGTATGAAACATAAATTCTCATCCCGAAGTTTGAGTTGCTGTTTTTAACAATCAACTAAGACTTTGTTCTATTTCCCTCGAAAAAAATGGATATCAAAACAGATTTGGTTAGGAAGTGTTGCCTGCCTTGCATCGAAATTATTATCATTTTTTTTTGCGGAAGTGCGAGGTTAGGGGAAGAGGGGTGAAAGGAGGGGTAGGGGAGGGGGTGTAGGGCTCTACGATTTTCCGGCTTTTCCGCAAACCGCGAAAGGCAACTTGTTCGTAAATCACCTGCTGACCACCTAAGGTGGCTCATAGGTACTTATGAGAGAATATTACCGTAAAAGCCCGCGTCTAAGCCGTACTTTTTTTTCCGAAAATCGTCGTTAGAAATTAGGGGTGCGGCTTATCGGCGGGAACACTTGAAAAAAGTGCCGTGAATATAGACGCCGGTGTTCAGTTTTTCATTTTCGCGTTCGATCTCATGCCTGGTTACTAAGCTTCGAATATTTTGCTCACGTTCTTGTTGTAAAGCAAAAATCAATGGAAAAACTGTGTTGAATAAAGAAATCTCTGCCAGCAAATACTACAAAAAGACCAATCCTATGTCAAAGTTGGTAGAAACGATGTTCATTATGTTATAGTGCTAAAATCGTGGGTAAGGCTTTGAAGTATTTTCCGTTGCAATGTTATTATTGAGTTTACGTTCAATGCACAGTGGATGAAGAAGACTTCTCAAGACACGACTTTGGATTTCTTTTGATTTCTTTCAAAAAACATTTTTTTTTTCAAAATTGGAGCTGCTTAATTCAGGGCGCGGCTTACCTGTGGGTGCGGCTTATCTCCGGGCTCAGTTACGGTAATTAAATTCGCTTTGGATATACTCTTGAGAACTGAGTATCCTATAAAATTTCAAATTTAGATCTGACTATTTTCTAGATCCGTAAAAGAGATAGATAAATACCTGCAGCAGGGACAAGGAAGAGGACATGGACGGGGTTTTCCCATGCACACCATACCGTAGAACTCTTTATTTTTGTTGATTTCTTCCACGGTTTGAGCCATGTTGCTCATCAAAGTCTCGGGAAGAAACAGTGCCAGAAGGCCAGAGGCTACAGCCAGTGAACCAAAGACAACCATAGGCAGGGTAGCGCTCACTTCTGGCAACTGAGCCTTGAATGTAACGATAAATTTTTTTTTAAAATAAATTTGTTATGAAATTTCGCTATTGAGACGATACACCTAGCTTCTGAGTCCCTTTCCCTTTTCGCGATATACTAAAACATATTAGTTTTCATTCGATGTAAGTTTCACACGAAAGGCTACACGTAACGTTTAAGTGACTTGGAGTGGTGGCAAGTTTTGTGGTGGCGAGTTTGTTGTGGTGGCGAGTTTGTTGTGGTGGCGAGTTTGTTGTGGTGGCGAGTTTGCTTTGGTGGCGAATTGACCGTAAACCACATAAATGGAGCTATGCTTTAATTAAGAATAATTCTGTATAAGATTGAAATGAGTCACGGCAACCTACCAGCATCACAATGTATGGTGCAATAATAGATCCCACGCGAGCACTAGTGGAGCAAATACCAATTCCTTGGTTCCTGTTGATGGGACACATGAAGAGTTCATAAACAAACACACGGTTAGAGGCAAGCTATCTCAAACCCTCGGCGGTAAAAGTGTAATGAATCACAAATAGTTTTTAATGTTTTCAATTGTCCTGTATTACGTATTTTTTCGAAGTTTTCTTTTTCAAACAGGCGGCTGTGGTCATTTAGCTTTTTACTAAGAAGCAATGGGTTTCTTCGAGTGAATAAATGTATGGCAGACAGAGAAGATATTTGATATTCTGGTCTCAGAGGTGGCTATTGGAAGGGTTAAAAGAATTAACAGGACAAAATGGATCCTTTACTTCCCAACATAAAGTGTTCAGTTTCGGTCCTTACCTCAGTATGGTGGGATATAGTTCAGTGGAATACAGGTAAACGTTCGAGAATGATCCACTTATCATGAAACGACCGATGAACGCCAAGGCTGTTATAGCACCTTTCTGCTCTGAAATAGAATGTTAAATACTACTCCTTGAGAAAGCTGTTGATAATTGTCGGAAATGCCACAATATTGACGTTCTTACAAATTATCTAAAATGACAAAGAGAAAAAAATGTGCTTACAATGATTCCTAGGAAAGGAAAAGAGTAACTTAGCCTTGTTGTCAGATTTGTTGAGAGCATCAGCTTTTATTTTTTAAGGTAGTCAAAGTGTAATCAGTCTTTAAGGCTAAACTAGAGAGTCAGTTTTCGGTATTGTGTTTGGTTACCTTCTGGAACAGCCAAAACAAGAAGGCAGATAAAACCTCCAATAACCATTATCGCAGAATAGGGAATGCGGCGTCCAAATCTGTGAATATTAAGGAAGCGAAATAAGACGATTAACATGATTACAACACGATTACTTCTAACACTGCTCCGTTTCATTTGCACGGCCAACGAAACAATTGCAATCAAAACTGACAAATTAGTCGGCTCAAATTCCTGAAAAACGTTTCCTCACTTGTCAATAATAGTATCAAATATTCATTAACATAGCATTCCCGCAAAATTATCAAAGGCTTACTTCTGCAAGATCACCCAATTGATAAGGTGTGTCGGCACGTCTGACAGGTACATAAGAAACAAGTTCAGATATGGATTGCCGTCCAAACGAGTCACGTACAGCAAGAAGCCATAGTACACCATGCTTATAACCAGCCTGGATAATGCAGCACAAAGGGTATAAACAATTAGTTTCGGATTATATTTTTCTAAAGCATCTCAGCGGGCCGGAATCTTAATCCTCGAATATGATTGGCTTATCGCTCACGATACGGACCAGACTTTTTTTTATGCGCCAGCAGAAAAAAATTGAAGGTGCCCCGTCGAGAGCGCCAATTTTTCTAGTGTTCTCCCAACAACATAGTGGTTTATTAGGCAAGTGAACCGATACATGGTGCAGTCTGTTGCTCACAATAGTCCTTTTTACAGTTGTGGGCTTGGTGGCCAAGCTTTTGAACAGGAGTTAGGCTAAGGGTAACCTTGTTATGATACGGATGCTGCTGCTTTTCAAATGCAAATTTCTTTGTTGTCATGCTAAGTAGATACTGGTCTCTATAACAACAATGTCACCCTCAGCCTCACTTCAAATCAAAGGCTGAGCAACTAGGTACACAACTGTAAAATGGCCTATTAAGTCTGCTCGTGGTGAGTTGAAATTTTCTCTCAAGAGTTGAACTTGTGTCTTATAAAATACTTCGCGATGCCCAATTTCTTGTTGCTGTACAGAATTCCGTGGTTGCTTACAACAAATATACAACTGTACGATTACCAGTGTCTTCTCGTATGACGATCTACTACTACTTCCAATTTAATCTGTTTCTACAACTCACCAGTTGAAGCAAAGGATGACGGTCCTCTTCCTCAATCGGGGGGAACGAAGCAACTCCAGGTAGGACTGATTCTTAGTCAAATAAGCAATCGTTTTTGATTCCACCTCACCCTCATGATACTCAGCCAGCTTGTGTTTCAAGGCATCTGAGTCTATTGATGAGGACCCCTTGCCAGCGAACCTCATCAAAACAGCATGCGCTTGGGTTAGGTGACCTTGTGCAGCCAACCACCGCGCAGATTCTGGAAAGATACTGTGAAATCAAGAAAATTATGGCTTTCAGGTCTGTATTTTTAAGAATTGTTTGTACTTGTATGTTTTTCTACCAGAACGTTGATGAGTCAGAATTCCTTTCTGAAAATAACAGTATCAACTCAAAGTGGGTACTCCTAACACCGGCCGTTTTTATGGCAAGGCTTTTCTAAGTTAGAATTAAGTCTATGTTATCCCCATCTATCCAAGTTACTCAGTAGAGCCCGTCTACTTGTCCTTCGCTTTGTTCGACCGAACTGAAAGCTTTTTGTCAATGTTATCGTTACTATTATCAAAGCTTGTTGTCAACATTATCGTTATCATTATCAAAGTTTGCGCGACGAACAAAATTTTTCAAATAAATGAAATGAAAATATTTGCTTGGCCTTCATCTACAACTAAAAGTTAATATACTTGAAAAGCAAATTATTCTAACTGCTTACCGGAATCTATGTGATGTTCTGAAAACTTTGTCATGATTAGGTTGATATCTTTAAATAATGATACCGTAGTGCAACTCACGCGTAAATCGTAAAGATCAGAAGTGGCGGGAAGCTGCAGATAACAAGCAGGGTTCTCCAGTGCGGGATGAGGTAACCAAGTAATGCAATCAGCCCTGCCCCTATACACCAAAACAAACTCTGGATTTTGTCAGCGAAGGTTCGGTGGTAAGGGCCGACCAGTTCGAGAACATAAACATAATGGGCGACGAAGAAGCCAACGGCAAAAGCTGCGGCGAAGAAACGGAGAAAGGCAAAGAACGACAAGCAATCAACAACTCCTGACCCAAGGCTGGCAATGGCCTGTAGAAAGAGATAGAGAGAGAAGGGTTAAGTCTCAACATGAATCAAATGGCACATCTTGCCAGAGCTATTATCAAGGTTTCCGTTGAATTAAATGATTCGGAGAATTTCTACTTCTCTTTGACTGGATGTAACTTAGGAATGTGTCTCGACAAAATATATTGTTTCCTTAATTGATAGTTTGGCTAATTGCTCTGCCGATAAGTACAACTAAGTGAATTAGCCACGACTAGAACCTAGATCTTTTCAGGTGCAAGGCCATAGCTTGTTCTCTTCCGAAATAAAGGCTATGTTTACGAACTGAGCCAGGAACTGCGTAGATAAGGCATTTAATAAAATAAGTGAATCATACCAATAATGCAGCACATATGTAGATACAGAACCGACGCCCGAAGAAATCCGAAGTTGCTCCGAACAAGAGAGATCCTATGAGCATCCCTGCTGAGAACACTGCCTGCACATTGGCGCCAACATAAGCCTTGTCACAAATCAGGTTCCACTGGAAAAGAAACATTTTAAACTTGGATAAATTTTGATAAACAAACAAGTTTCTTTCGTTCGATATAAAACACAAGCTTGAGTAATAAAAATGGTTTCAAAAGCGATAGAAGTTCGTTGCGTAATCTACACAGATAAATAAATAATGAGCATTTTAAACTGTGTTCGAAATCTTACGCTTACATAAGAAGGTAACGAACTACTTATTGATGCAATCTAACACCGCCTTACGGAGAGAGATGCCTCTCATTAACCGAGTTCGAGGTCCGCACCAAAGCAATTAATCTATTTGTCCCAAAATGCTTATAAGGCACCATCTATGCCCGATCGAGCTGGAGGCTCTTGTGTTAAACATATGACGATGTATTGAATAATGACAAAACAGAAACAAAATTTTTATTTAGAATGGTCTATGACTAAAGAAAATCTGACTTAACCATATGAAACACAGAAAACATAAACCACCCTATACTAAGTGTCGTGTGTTGATGGGTCAAGTGATCGCACCATAAAATACTTGTGATTATTTACTTTACTTCTACTTAGGGGGGTAGATTGAGTAGTAGGAAGTTCCTTACAGCGGTAACGCAATGTGACGCTATGTAACGCAATACACTACACTCACCTCACTGACGCTACTTGTAAAAGGACCATCAAAAACATAGTCTGTACAATTGGTACAACATTTGCTGTCTGCGCATGACACGTTGGGGGTCACACAATGGAATTTCGGTGTACCAGCAAAGAAAACAAGTCCTATCACTTGTAAACAGGAAGGAATAATCACGAGGCAGCAAGTCGCGAGGTAAATTATTCTCTGCAAGTATCCAAACGAACTCACACTTGTCAGGATGTCGTCAAAATTTGAAATTGATGGGTTTTTTCCAGACATGGCTGAGTGTTTCCGCGTCTGAAATTTAGGGAAAGAACTTTTTTTTAATAAAATTCTCGAAAGGCAAGAGCAACCACAAAAAATGAATAAATAAGAAATATTATTGCAATAACTTATTTTAAAGGATAAAGGCTGATAGTTTCTAAGGAAACTGTTGGGGGCTGCGTTGGTAGGGGTAACGAAATAATTTGGATATAACAACAAAGTTGAAATGGTAAATTGGCCACCGTAGCGATTTCAAAATATTTTTAAAGGGACTGGCGCGAAAGCCTTTTGGTTCTGAGCTCTAACAATGATTACCTATGCTTCTTTAATATCGTCTTTAACTGGAAATAATTTTTATGTTTTCATTGTAATTCCATTCTTGAGACTTTTGTTTAAGGAATTACGTCATTCTGCGTCTTGAGATATCGCGCCATTCCGCCGATCCACCGTTCCTCCATTCCATCATTCCATTAAGCAATTCAAGGCGATTGTATTTCTCAGCATGCTCGGTTCGCTAATTTAGTGGCCCTTTTCGGCAAAAGTCGCTGATTCAAACAGTAAAATGCTCTCTTTTCGAACAATTAATTCTCGAGGCTTACATGATGCGCAGATTACGTCTATCGACATATTTCTGCGAGAAAAAGTTTAATTTCAATTATGAGTCGGTGGGTGCCACTGTTGTGAAACTATTTTGAGATGCTTATCGTCTTTCGTAGTGTCACACACGGCAAGAAGTGAAAAGACTATATCGTCTGATCTACACAATTTTCTGATTTTAGATGGTAAAATGCTCTCTCTTCAAAGAAAAAAATCCTCCTAATATACGGATCACGCCTAGTAAGATATTAAAAGAACTGACAGACTGTAATCCAGAATCACAAAAGGAGAGAACCTAACTGTGTACTGAGCGCAAATGTCGAACTACTAAGATGCTCCGGAAAAAAACAATAAGTCGCACCGGGAAACATAGGGTCAAAATGGAGTTTAACTAATGGTCGTGGGTCGTGGGTACAAGTCGTGGGTCGTGGGTGTGGGTAATATATACATAACAATTAATGGTTAAGAGCTCATATTTAATAATGTTAATAGTACCACTACTAATAATCAATTACTGTTATTTTTGTACGGAAAAAGGGTTCTTTCGTGATCGTGAAGGGCCCTTTGGCTGGTTTTAAACGTGATTTGGTTATATCGCCGTGAACGTTGAGTAGCCTTTTCTTCATGGAAATTGCGAAATCACTGGCTTTTTTCGCGAAACGTGACTTGAACCGTTGTTATTCTTCTTTTCCACAAATTTATCATGTAAGCGTCTCAAAACAAGACGGGAAACATGATTGTCATTAGTTACCGTGAAGTAATGGAATACTTCTCGACGAACAATGAAACGTATGTTTCTTGAGTACGTCACATTTCGCAACTCTGAAGAGTCTGATCTTTGTCAGATAAGAAATGAATCGTTTAAAAATTGAGATTATTAGAACCTCTTTATTTATTAATTTACTTATTTCACTAATTCTTCATATCTAGTTTATTTTATGATTTAGAAAAGGACCTGGCGAGTTAAATGGACCCGGCCAGTTTAATTTCTTGTCACCGATGCCAGTTGTTGTGACCAATTTAACATTGGCTTGCGATTTCTGGTTGTCAATTGTACCGCACACTGGATACCAGAGGTTTTATATTTTCGTGTCTTGGAAAAACCTTGGAGCCAACACCTCCAGACCTGCAACTAACGTTGCAACAGTTCGCTGTTTCACTTTATTTTTTTTCTTAGATGCGGGATAGATGTTACGCGATACGGAGATAAAGCATTTGGCTCTTTGTCTGAATGTCATTGATCAATACAAGCTTTATTTTCCCTGACCAGCAGAGCGATATACTTTTACTTTTGAAACTTCAATTATTCTTAACCGGCACTGAGAGCACAATTTAATTCTAATTCAAGAACACGGCCAATAGCCATGTTTCTGATCCTCGAAGCTTCTTTCATGTTCTGAAAACGTTGTTCTTTTAAGTTTAACACTTCTCTCTTTTCAGTGTAAGATCAATGAAATATTAGGCTCACTAAACCGAGCTGATACAATGACAAAGGTTGTATAATATTTATGTATTATTATAACTAATATTTTAAATGATTATTGTTATTGTTAAGTATTAATCACACCCACGAATTTTACCCACACCCACACCCACGACCCGCGACCTGTACCCACCACCCACGACCATTAGTCAAAATGGGGTCAAGATCCGAATTCTATTCTTACACTCACTCAACCACTCATCTAGACAACATATGTGGCTTCGCCTCTATACATGGGGAGCAGTAGCCACAACAAGAACAGTAACCTGGACTTCAAAATCGTTGCCGAACCATTTACTTTAATAAAGGAACAAATTGAATGATACGTGGAACAGCTTAACAGCAAACATTTTGATATTAATCGTAATATTCAAGACGAAAGTAAAGCAGTTTATTGCATTTGAGATTAGTCACGGTCCGGTAACCTTAATCAGAGTCAACTCTGGCTTAATCAAACAAAAATATTGTTCTTCAGCCATCAGTAATAAGATATGATGTTTGCAATTCCACTGTAGTGTAAACCTCCATCATATTACGAGGGAGAGGTCATAACTGTTTTCTTTAGTGTATTTTACATAGAGCAAATTTTCAGTATCATGTGCCCAGACGCTTTTCTTGGACGTAAAGAATCAATTTGTGCATACCATTACTAATTACCTCTATTTAAATATCACGCAGCCCGAAAGTTCGAGAAAATCCAATGGTGTTTACTGCAAGACGAGTAAAAGCTGCCGAGCTTAATATTTGCTTAAAGGTCGTTTTTTTATGGTCTGGTTTAGACAACGTTTCAAATTTAGATAGATTTCATTCATCGGCAATGATCAAGGAAAACAACTTGTGGAGGGATTTTTTTAATTATAAAGTGCTCTTCTTGTATCTATGAAGTTTTCAAAATAAGTTCATAGCGACTGGCGACTTGACTTCCCCGAAGGAAATAGATATCACTTCGCAAGATATGGATATATTTTCACTCAGGAGTCTGAACTCGTATCAGCTGTCTTCCCTACACAAGTTAGACTAAGGTCAGCCCTTCCGGCTTAGATTGTGGCATTAAAAGAAACTAGCCGAAAAAGTAAAAAGGCGTCGTGCTAATTTTGCGATTTGAACAAACTCAGGTAACATGCAGGCTGGGCTGGACCTTTACGCGTTGCTAGAAGTCGTTAGACGCAGTGACTCAAATGTATGACCGAAGCGCGCCTATTAAGGAGCACCTATTATAAAATCCCAAACGAGTGTTAAAACTGTAAAATACCCTAAAATAAGTCATAGATTATAAACCGATACCTGGTACTTTGCTCAACTTTCTTTCCACCGCACACTGAAACTATAGCTTGCTTCCCCGACCACGAGTAGCTACAAAATGAACATCGAACTTATGTAAGACCTATTGCATAAGAACACGACAAAGAGTGACTGTTGTAATGCAAATTTTGAATAACAAACGAGATAAGATAAAACGCCACTAAGGCATTCTCTATGCGTTGTGATACTAATCTTCCTCGGCCTTTAATTACAACCAGGTATGTAAACGCGTCCTTCAAAAGATATTTAGAAAATCATTCGAAAGAGGACCTGTTTCAGTACTGTTTTGAATGCTTTGATAAACGTTCTACGAAAGTCGACTATCGAATATCGAATATCTAGTTCACCTCACACAGACGCACAAGGTGCTTTTCACCAATCAATAAATGACAAAAGAAAATAGTTCCTGATTATCATTGTATTTCTCTGTCTCCTTTGTATAAGAAGAGCAAAAACGTTATGTCTTCACACCTTACCGAGTTACGTCGCAAAGCAGAGGCCTCTATTGCTTACAACTCAGTGCACTGAGCACGCACCCCGCAGGACAACAGAACACATTAGTCAGCGTCTAACATGTGGTTTCCTTTTCTCCCCTTCTATGAAGACCTTTATAGCGACAATCTAACATTAAACAAAGACTCCCTTCGGAGGATACCCTCAAATTCAGATTTTAAAATTGTGGAAATTATGACAAATGTTATTTTTGACGTGACGGCGATATATGATACGGGAGGGTGTGCGACCAAACTACAACCAAAGCGACGTTGGTCAAATGCAAGGAATCTCCAACGACCAAAAGTTTTCTAAACGAGTTCAACCGTTACATTATTACTGGAAATTATAGAATCTACATCACCTTTGCTTTGATCAGCTCGTTTTGATTTTCACCGCACCCACCAGATCGGATTGATCAGTTGTAATGCTCAGTGACGCTTATCCTTGTATCGCGGTCGGAAGGTGAACGGCGAATAATAAGAAATAGAAAAAAGAAAAATGATTATTCATTAGGCCTATTCCGGATTACCGTACCTCTGGCCTCTTTTTCAAAACGAGGCCTGGTGCTCGACCATTTTTGTGAATAGGAGTTTAATTTGCATGTGAATGAAAACTTCTTATATGAAAGTGAGCACCAGGACTCGCTTTGTAAAAAAGAGGTTGAGGCCCGGTTCAGACGTCGTACTTTAGCCGAGCCGAAGCGAATTCAACGCATTAGGTTCACGTGTAGTACGGCGTCTGAATCGATTCGGAACAGCTGATTTAGTTAAGATCGGCTTAGTCAATTAATTCCACCCGACCCAGCCGGGAAGAACGGCTGTAGATCGGCTTTGATGATTCAAACGCCTGTCTTCACATGAGCCGAATCAAATGCATAAATTATTTTAGGGTATTTTTCTGCCGTTTTTACATGTGGGCATGAGCAAAGGAGTGTTGCAGAAGAAAAATGGCGGCTTGAAGGGCCGAGCAAAACGATGCTGACAGATATTGAATGGGCGCCCTATTCTACGCCTTTCGAACTGACACTCATTCTTCGATCTGTCGGTTCTTTGGGCATTATGTAGTTGTCCTCTGCGTCAGCAACGTCCTTTCCTGCCTCTTTTGCGTACCGCTCGCAAAAAGCGACGCATTTACCTGCATGGTAATCTTTGTTTTCTTCATTATTGAACATTTATTGCATATTGGAATTTCACATCTCAAGCAAGTATATTTGGTCGCGCCAAAACACTTACTGATCAACTGCCGAACTTTATTTAGGTATATCTTTAAAGAAGTGACCAAACATGACTAAAATACTTAAAACTTCTTTACAACGACCATGGCATGCAAGTAACTTTCGTTCTTTATAACACTTATCAAATTTTGTTACTTTGAACTGCGCCAGCCCCGGCCACAAATTTTCTTCAGTGAATTAATATCGGCCGAAATAAGTTCGGCATCTGAATCAATTCATCCAGGAATAACTCATTCAGGTCGGTCTAAAAATGAATTCGATTCGGCTCGGCTGAAATACGGCGTCTGAGGCCTAAAGGTAATTCAGAAAATGGGCCATTCCAAATCACGGAATAGTTTAGTTGGCTTTAAGGGGAGATAATATATGGCTTCAAACATAGCACTTACCAACACTTTCAAACTGTCGATTGTTTTCCCAATGATTAGACTATGATTCTTCTTGCATTAAGGATTATTTTGTATTCTTGTCCTAGAACTAAACACTAATGGAGATTTTCAGTTCATATGTAATCTGATCTGGGCACGAAGAGGCTAGTAGAGTGTGGGACAACTAATCCAGACGCAAGACGTTATCGCGCTATCGTATCCATAAACTGTTCCACGAAAATGTAGGGAAATCTGGAACGACAATAACCGTGTTTACATATCCGCAGCTAAGCATATCCATCGACCAATGAGAGCGCTCGTAATATCGCAGTTATTCTATCGCCACTGTTAACAGACACCTGTTTACATTTCAGTCACGGCCTTTGTTTGTTTCTTGGAGAGGCTCATGTTTCTGGGCCTTATTGGACTTGCCTGAAGTTGTGTCCTATTTGGAGGCAAAGATCGTTGGATGGGTGGAAAGAGACCGGTCAGTTTTCGTGCAACTGTATCGTGAGTTTGTCTTCTTCCGCTCTAACAGGTACGTGAACTGCAAATGTTATTTTTTTATTCCATTCAGGCAAGGGTACAAACTAGCAGAACAAACCGTATAACAATCGAACCGTGCAGATCACTTCAATATCGTGACCTACAAAGCCCTGTTCCTAATTATTTTTAGGATTGTGAATAGTGTAGTCTCATTTTTGCGCCGAATCTTCGCTTGATGTACCTACTGTATGAGTTCAGGAACATGAAATTCCGCATAGGTAATCTCTGGGTATCACTCAGCCTCTCGTGGCGATCCACTCGACGTTGAACTCAATATCACACTGGTCGAATGGCTTTGCATTGATTTAGTTCAAGTGAATTTTGTAGCTTTGTTGAATTTGCAAAATTCCTTTAACATGAAAGTAAAAGGTTCTAAGGAGTGAAATCTACAGTAAGCATTAGTTCCACTAATTATTGTTAAATCGAACGTTAATGTTCGCTATGCGGACTCTGCAAACAGTATGCAAAATTTCTAGTATGACTAGCTCTGACTGATAAAAGACAAAGCAGTTGCGATCTCGTGAGTTTCATTCGAAGTGTAATTAACCGCGTGAGCCTGTTAAGGAGATTTTCATTGCAAGCACGCTACAGAGACATGCGAACACGATGTGAAAGATGCAAAACAAAAAAAATGCTCTTCATCGCTCGAACATCGATCGTGTTTTTGTTGGTGAGATGTGGTTAATATTTTACTTTGCTAATATTAATGGTTGATCTGCCAAACGATTCATCCATTAAAACTGTTTTTCCGAAAAAGTCCGTAACTTTTTTAATTTCTATACCTGTGTAGAATGCTTAAAGTTCAACTCTGTCGAACGTGAGACTTTTCGATTTGAATCACATTTGCCACAGTCGATAACCATAGTAACATACAGACGGTTTGCACAGCCTAAATAATACCCAGTCAGTGCCTTTACGTTCAAGGTTCTCTGTTTAGTGCTTGCGCTAGGAAAAACTTTTATAATTTTCTTAGTCAATAGAATTCTTTCCGTCGATCTTTGTCGAACAATTGCTTAGAATTTCAAGCGCGATAAGCTCATCAAAGAGATAAAGACGAAAATCGGGTTAAAAATTTCGCAATCACCACCAATCAGTTCTTTTGACCCCCAAACTACAATCCATCAAACCGGGGGAGCAGACGGTTTAAAATAAAGCGATAGCTACACTGATAACTAGTGGAGCAACATTGGTTGCTCAAAATTTAGATCAGATTACTGATCCTACGGGATTTTGCGTATCATTAGTATCAGTGGTATGTTTGTGTGACCGAAAGTAATTCTTGTAAGCCAGTGTTTACGTTATTTTTGACTCACTGTCTTATTAGCATAATTTTTATCGATAGATGCATTCACTTTTAAAGCATATTGATCAAAACTCAGATTTGAATCGAAATCGTTCATGCTTGATTTTCTAACCTGTATGTTACTTTGGAAGCGTTTGGGCTAAGAAAACAACTAGCGAGTGAACGCACAGCAATGCTTTTCCAGAACTAAATCTACCTCAATCAATTATCTTTTTCCTTTCCTTTCCCTTCCTTTTCGTTTAATTCTTTCTCTTTCCTTTCTTTTCACTCCTCCTCTTCTGTTTCCTTTTCTACTCTATTTTTGTCTGTTCTTTCCATCCTTTTCTCTCCTTCTTTCCTTTCCTTATGTTTTCAGTCATTCACATTTTCTAACACCAAAAATGATGCCCTCACCAGAACGTTCACACAGTACGAACAGCCTTTGCCTATGGGCCCAAATCATTTACTTTATTCACTCTATTTTGTTTCGCATTTTTAGGGAGCGAGAAAATGGAGAATGAGACTAATTTAGTCGCAGCCAACCAGTACATTGAAGAGCAATTGACATCTGAGCAACGAAAGAGAGAGAAACGAAAGATCACCAAAAATGTTTACATCATCAGTCTCGGATTTTTGTTCCTCTTTACTGCTTTCCAGTCGCTTCAGAACTTGCAGAGCAGTTTGAACAAAGTTGAAGGACTAGGTTTCTGGTCGCTATGCGTCATATACGCTGCTTTGATTCTTTCCTGTATTCTAGTACCACCTTTCATGATTGGAAGACTCGGCTGCAAGTGGACTTTAGTGTTGTCAATGACGGGTTATGTTTTGTACACAGTGGCTAACTATCACGCCCGATGGTGGACTCTGATTCCTGCTTCTTTTATAATCGGTAAGTGGATTGTTCTTTTGCGATCGTAATTTTTTAGTTAATTTACAAGGATAAACAAGTGCCGGTAGTTTTAACCCTTTGACTCCCACGAGTGACCAAGAAACAAATTCTCCTTACAATGTTAATACGATATCAAGCATGAAAATGATGCGAATTGAGGAAAATATCAATAAGCTTAAGGGGATAATAAGTTGATCCAATACCAAATTCTTTATAGTAATATCATAAGAATTGTATGGCAGACAGTAAGGAGATTTGATAATAAGATCCTGGAGGTGGAAGGGTTAAAGCTTTGTGAGGTTATGTCGAGTATCTATCTTTTACCGTTAACTAACGTTTCAATTCTTTTTTTAAAGGAATGTGCGCAGCACCTCTTTGGTCTTCAAAATGCGCTTACCTGACCACCACAGGAATCCGTTATGCTGAGCTCAACCATGAAACCCAGGACGCGGTCGTGACGCGCTACTTTGGAATATTTTTCCTGATCTTCCAGAGCGGCCAGATCATTGGGAACCTCATCTCTTCGCTTGTCCTTCAGCAGGGAGTGGGAGACACCTTCCGTGAAAACGCTCGTGACGTCTGTGGTGTGAATTTCTGTAAGCCATTGCCGGCGACGGGGAACAGTACGGATGATTACGATCACAAGCTTGTTATCAGACTTCTTAGCATTTATGTTGGTACAGGAGTATTCGCTGTTGTACTCGTGATCGTACTGCTCGATCGGCTAACCGGGAGCCTGGACCGGCGAAAGAAGCAGGAGTCCGGCTTAAATCTTTTGGTTGCCACTGTCAAACACTTGAGAGACTGGCGCATGCTTCTGGTATTACCGCTGACCGTGTTTAGCGGGCTGGAACAGGCTTTTACCTTCGGAGATTTCACACAGGTAAAATGTGTTTTCGCCTCTCAAAACCAGAGTTACACAAAATCTTCAGCGGGTTTCCTTTTGAATCCTAGACGACTTGAATTCCCGCACTTATAGTTTTTACAAATAGTTTCGCTGAGTGGATGCCACAAGTTACGTATCATCAACCCAGTTTCAACGTGTGCGTGTGGGATTTAGTTTTCAAGGGGAGCACAGGGGGAGGGGGGTGAGTCAGTCGTCGATAACAGAGTATCAAGAGGGGACTATAGGAAATTGATTGCCAATAGGGGTGATTATTAGAATACTAAAGAGCCTTAGGGGCGGATCTGATAGATATTCATGATTTTGTTTAAAAAAAAAAGCTCCTACCCCCTCTCAGGCGATAAGTGAATTTCTGATATATTTCACGCAGGCATTCGTCACGTGTTCGCTCGGAATCCATCGTGTTGGTTTCGTCATGATCTGCTTCGGTGCCACCGACGCGTTTTTCTCGCTTACTTTGGGCCGTCTTACTAAGTATACCGGGAGAATTCCAATTTTCATCAGTGGTGCGGTGATACACTATACTGCCATAACAGTGATGCTGATCTGGAAGCCCGACTACCATTTGGTCTGGGTGTTTTATGTCATTGCTGCTCTTTTGGGATACTGTGATGCAGTTTGGCAAACGCAGATTAATGGTAAGGCATCATGGGGATACCAAACCTGATCGTGGTGTAACTAGCTATGTTTGATTATCATTAGATTGACTAACAGTCTAAACGAATGATTGGGTAATACATGGAGGGCTGGATGGACTAACAGACGACAGGACGGAGGGATTAAGAGGTTTAATGACGCTCTAACTAACTGTCTGACAGAATTTTACACTGACAGAGGAACTAATGAACCACTGGAAAACTGTATGGGAAGACTGTCTGACAGACGTACCGACGTACACATGAGTTAATGGACCGACTAACTGCCTTACCCAAATTAGCTAGTGATGAATTGGTTGATTGAATTGGCTGTTATTTACTTTATTTGATGTTTGTGGTCAGTTTATTTTTGTTTCATTAACACTTGACTGGAAAAAGGAAACATTAACTTATTTCCTTAATGTATCTCCTTTATTATACTGGAACACTCCATCATATTTTTGGTGAAAAAAAGATACCATGACCAGGTAGAATTACTATTTTAATTGACTAAAAAAATCCACTAAAGTTTTGAGTTGTGATTTCTCAGTTCAGGCTCAAGTTTGATCACTTTGAATGTCATTTTTCTCAATACAGCCATGTACGGTGTGTTTTTTCACGACAACCAGGAGCCAGCGTTTTCTAACTACCGTCTGTGGGAATCTCTTGGCTTCGTGGTTGCCTTTGCTTACGCCAACTACCTGTGTATTATAACCAAGTTAATCATTCTCTTGGTAGTTTTAACCATGAGCTTGGTCGGGTATTTCCTCGCCGAGTATGTGCACAAGACTCAAATCGACCAAGAATACTCTCTCGCAGACGGCATGGTTTTAGAAGAGGCCAGCCAAACGAGATCGTAAAGATAGAATAAGTACTATGTTGATTCAGTTTATAATGCGGCTTAAACTTTGGCCAGTTATTAGAGTGGTTAAGTAAGTGATTTATCTGTTATGGTGTTCAGGTTAATTATAGGAGCGGATTTTAATCACGAGGTATAATGTTCTTTGGTTTCAATCCTTTTCAAGTTCACGTTTCTGCAGGAAAGCTCACCTGTCAAACTCTTGATCAGGAAAATCTCTTTTTACTTTAATTTTGGAGAAAAAAAAACTTTTCTACACTTTGTTTGATTTCTATTGCAGACATCACTGTTGCCAAGAATCTATCGATAACAGAACGTAGTAGAATCCTGCATTTAACACTATACCTCTTTAAACATGCTCCAGGAAACTTCAGCACACAGATGAGGAAATTTTGGGATATGTTCCCCCTACATTATTATTATTACATAGGTTATTTGACCACTCCCCATAAGGGCTTTTCAGGACCGACACCCACCCATCCTACCCCAGGGGAGGACGTCCACCACACAGTAGTCTCGTGCGTGGGAAGTTAACGTCTCCTACCCCTAACCCTGCAGGAGACGAAGCTTACGGTTTATTCGTCTTTATCCGAGAAGACTAGAATATCCATCCATTTCTTGTCACAGAAAGGTAGCAAATTCTCCGCAGTTATATCAAGACCATGAGTATTGGTCCGGCCAGGGCTCGAACCCCCAACCTCCCGCACAATAAACTCCTATAACTGAAGCTCGTTGTGGTCTAAAATTAGACGTAATAGTAAGGACTTCGGCGCACCCAATTGGACGAAAATAAATTTACGTCATCGAATGGTTATCCGACCGAAATACCATATTTCGCGCTCTTGTGGAATTGAAGGAGAAAGCTGTAAAAACGGTGTTGTCTAACCCTCTCATTGGTGTAACTGAAATGGTATTTTGTATCTTGCCGCTAGTCTGCCATAGTTTTAAGTATAGTCAGTGAATGGTGTGAAGAGTAACTGAGATTTTAACATTGGACAGTCCATAAATAAAGATTTATATATCGACGCTGATCGTGTGAGACCTACCTAAGGCAAACCACATATTAAAGGATCCCTTCCAACCACAATACATTGCGCGCGCGATATGTGAAATCCGCCATTTTCTCTGCCATCCGGTATTGGACAAGTCGTGAAGTGGAAAGAAATCCTCGTTCATCCGAGTACATTTGCCTCACTGAGGTCTTGAATTTCCTCAATCGCGTTCCAAATTTATTGTTCTTTCTATTTGACTAGGCATCAAAACAATAATAGAGGCGCGCAGGGTATTGTGGTTGGAAGGGATCTTTTAAGTAGACACTGCGATAAGCAGGCATCGACTAAGGCTTCGAATTTGTCCTCTCACTCTTAAAAAAGGAACCTTTATTCCACGGACAGCTCAATAAACCCTTTGAGGGTTTAAAAACTCCCTATTCAGCAAACAAGTAATGAGAATACTCAAACTTATCAGGTTGAGGTTAATATCTTGATCTAGCACCAAATTCTTTTAACTAGGTTACAAAGAAACGTCAAGCAGTCAGAGGGGAGAATTAAACAGATCTTGGGAGTTAAAGGGTTAAACGGACTCGATCACTAAAATTGAGCCTTTTTGTGACCCAAAGCGGAGTAGTAAAAGCCAGAGGGAGTCTAACCGGAGTTCACAGCTTACAAAAGTTTCTTCATTATCTTAACTTATTGCCCACACAAAAGGAAGGTAGTACACTGTACGAGTTAAAGAAATGACAATTCTTTGCACGAAAATAGCGATAGCCTATTTCACGATATCTAAAATCAATAAATGTCTTCTAATATCACTTTAAATGTATGTGGCCAGGCAGGTTTCTTTACTGCTTGTAGTGCAGTGGTTCGTTGGTTGATGACTTGATCATTTAACCAGAGGGTAAATCATCAAAGTCTTCAGACTCAGCCAAGCTAGGTACGCTCTCTGATCTTTCTATACTACCGGGTCCATCCCAGGATGCTTGAAGACGTTCCTGATCAATAGGGTCGTTTTTCGGAGGCATGAACTTGACCCCGCTGGGTTTTCTCAAACAAACCCCGCTCTCATTATCATAATTGTAGTCATCAAATGAGAAAGTGAACACCTCGCTTTTGTCTTCTTTTGTCTCAAAAGGTTCCTTGATAACCTTGGTATCGACGTCTTCTTCGTCAATTGGACAAGTGCCCTCTTCTTTACCCTTTTGGAGATATTTCCAAAATCTCTTTTCTACAGATATCTCTTCCGCCATCTTGAGGATTTTGGGTGACTTGGGCGGCCTTATTGGTGTTACCTCAATTATATTTTCGTCAGGTGACTCGGTGACAGCTTCTACCCCACCAGTTTTCAAACTTCGAACTTTCTCTAGGAAATTTGACGGTGCCCAACCTACAGAATGGCTTGAAGTGCGCACTAGCCACCAGCCCCCCTCCGATTCTTCTAAAAGCTCAACCTCGGCATTCTCTCGCAGATTTACTTCCTGTTCACCTTCTTTTTCGTATAATCCCATAGCGTAGAATTTTTTATTCACCAGCTCCGGCATATTTTCAGTATATTCTTCGCCTTCTTCCTCGTCTTCGTCTTTCACATCAGGTTGTTTGTCTTCATCACCATGGGAATCGATGACAGCGTTTTCAGAGCTAGATCCATGTGCGGTTTCCTCAACCGGGAATTCAAAATCCTTTTTTGTTTCCTCTTCCGGAAGTTTAATCGGGCGGAAGTGATAACGTTCGTCGGAACAAGAAAGTGGGCGACTTGAGTTGTTGGAAGTCTGAGCTAGCAACGGGCTCGGGATAGGACTCGTCCCGCGGGAAACAGTTTCCGGATCCTCCTCTTCCACCATTGATAAAGGCCTGGGCTTCAATAAGCCATTAATCTGCACATTGCTATTTTCAGAATTGACCTTAAGGGTGCTCTTTGATTCTCCGCTTAATCTGCATCCTGCTCTTACTTCAGTTGGGTCTTGTTTCTGACGCGGATTTCGTCTTCTTTGAGGGTTCTTGGTGACTTGATGAAACTCAAGATTTACGTATGATCTCGCAGGCTTTGAGGTGAAACTGTTATCTTTCCCAGTAGAGCTGGAGACTGCCTGGTTTGCTTTATTCGTCTTCTGGTAAAATTAGGATGTTAAGAACAAAGCAAAAATTAAGAAATGGACATTTTCTATCCTATAAAAGGTGTAAAAAAACTAACAATTCGCACCACACTCTTTTTCCTGGCTGATGGGTCCCACGTTTGTCTTCTTCCTGGAAGAAAGAGAAAGCTTTATTTATAGAAGGTAGCACTTAATAGCTAGAAACTAATGAACTTGTGGTCCTCAGAACACCCACCCATCCCACCCCAGGGGAGGACATCCATCACACAGTAATCTCGTGCGTGGGAAATTAACGTCTCCTACTCCTAACCCTGCAGGAGACGGGACCTACGGTTATTTCGTCCTTATCCGAGAAGACTAGAATATCTATCCATTTCTTGATATTATAGAAAGCTATCAAATTCTCCTCTGGGTGTTGGTCCAGCAGAGGCTTGAACCCTCGACCTCCCGAGCAACAGTCCGGTGCTCTCCCGATTGAGCTAACCAGGAGGCGGAAAGGAGACGAACTGTACTTTTAGAAGACAAAGGGAACAAAGATCATTAAAATTAGTCAACGGGGTAGACTGCTGGACCAAGGAAGGGACGCACCAGAGAAAGGCGACTGATATGAATCTGCTTCTGCGCGAATTCTATTTTCCTTACCAGCAAGCACAGAACTGCTATTCAAACGCGTGTCTCTGAGCATAGCTCTCACCGCAGCCTGTTTTCCTTTCTGTCTTGCATTGAACTGGGACGAGGCCACCTCTCTCAGATACATTGATGGAGCCCAGCCCTCTTTCTCTTCAAACCTACCGCGAGAAAAATTATCTTGTTGCTCGTAGACACCAGTCAACATACTTTCGAAATTTTCTTTGTTAGATTTTAATCCAAACATTAATTATTTAAGTTAGGTTTCTCTAGAACATGATTAGAACTCACTTGATGAGCCACCATCCATCCAGATTTTTCTGAATCACCTTCACCACCTTTCCCATTTCAAACCCAACCTCATCTTTAAGTTGAGGCTCATAGACGTCCATAGAAATATATGTTTCCTCTGTGTGTCAAGAAAGACAAAATCAGAGCAGAGCAGTTTTTTTCCTTTTTCTCTTTTTGACAATTTCGTACAAAATGAATCTTCAGGATAATCTGGAAGTCAGCAATGGGCCCACGAAGGATTCTTAATGTAATTGGAACAAAATTGAGCATGACAAATTGGCATTAGCAAGCGGGGGAGAGGGAATGATAGTACCGTAGATTAGCCG
The DNA here is from genome assembly GCF_964205215.1 of Stylophora pistillata. NCBI lineage: Eukaryota > Metazoa > Cnidaria > Anthozoa > Scleractinia > Pocilloporidae > Stylophora > Stylophora pistillata. The sequence goes on along the minus strand of NC_142531.1, from coordinate 24,430,381 downwards.
CATTTTGGGGAATGGGAGCATAAATTTGCCATCACCCAAGGTTATGATTCACAGGCGTGTTTCCACAGAAAGCGACAAACAGAAATGTATAAATTCTGGACCGAAAGGGAAGTTGATGGGGAAAAAGGTCATTCAGCTGGCTATTGTGGAGCGACAGTGTATACTTCATACATAAAAAAGGTGAAGAGATCGTAGCTGTGCACTTTACCCTCTCCTTCCTCGAATATCTCTAACACCTGATCATCCATGCTGCCGTCCCGGGGTTCAAGATAAGATGCTGGTACCCAGCCCACCTCTTTGTCAAGGTCCACAAACCACCAACCTTCAATGAGAAGCATAATAGTAAAATATTGGTGAGATCACTTGAAAGACACCAGTTATTTAAATGAAATCAGCTGAGGATCTAAAGCTAACCCTGATGCAGTGAAACGAAGAGGAAGTAAATCCATGAAAAAATATACCCCGACAATTTTCAATGAACAAGTCGCTGCTGCTCTGGTTATAGCAAAAAGAAGTCATTACCACGTAATGGAAAAAGGTTGCTGAGTAAGATTCAAAATGGTGGGGTATGCAGAGAAATTTTCAGCATCTTTGAAGACGATTTCCAAAAATTAAAGGTTATGTCAGTTACTTTTCGGATTTCAATTTCTTGCCCTGAAAATTATAACGGAGTGGGCAGGGCACGCGCAGCGAAGGAAGCCCTCAATACTTAAAAAATTGTAATAATTATAAACCATGAAGCCAAGAAAATTTGATTTATCACATGGTCTATAGAGAATGAGTTCATATGGCTGTCACGCCTTTAACAAGCTGGACATTGCATCACTCACCGTGTTCATTTTTCTGGATAACTTCCACGACGTTCCCAGCGTTGAGACTTATGTCATTTACTCCTGTACTTTTGTAATCTGCGATTGCTACGTACTGCTCTAGTAAGAATGGCTCCGATATGTGATGAATGTCTGATACAGGAAATTTAAAAATTTCTCTTTAAAAAATCAATTTCTTATTTTTTAGTTGTCTTTTAATGCGGATATCCATCTACTTTTTGATCAACTAACTTGCAACAAACATCAACAACAACAAAAAAGCGTGATTTGCACAACATCGTGTTTGCAAAATCATTTCTACTGAACGCCCAATGTATGTCTCGAATTTACGACTAAATCTCAGGTTTAGAGTTTCACTCTACCGACTAAGCTAGTCGAGCGAGACATAAGTGCGAACGAACAGGAATTTTAAGAGATGATTGTTACTGTTAATTAAAACAGTGTGTACATACAACAACGACAATATAATTTGTAGGGTGAAGCTTAATTAATTGCAAAATTTTTTTAAAAGGTTTTTGACCCCTGGGCTCAAGAGTTCATGTTAGATATTGTTTGATAGTAAAGCTGGCTTACGTTTTGCTTTAGATCCACCTCTATCCATATCTCGATGTTTTCTAAAGAAAAATAAAAGAATAATATTTCATTGAACATTTCTCTTGTAGCGGATCGCCTTTGTTTGAACTGCAAAAATATTAGAATGAGCTCTAATGATATGATAACTGATGTCTTTAAACCACGGAATGTGCGCCTTGGTGCGAGTTGTAGATGAAAGTTTCGACCTCATTTGATATCATCGGGATGGATTCTCTCATAAAAAAATAATAAGACACAAGTGCACTACAATTGTTCACTTACTCTGCTTGTTCATGGTCTAATTCGATAACATCGTCGGGAAGCGGATGAAAAAATTTTATCACAGGATCCGATCCAGAAATATGTTGAGGTTGATGAACTACAGACTGAGATAAAAAACAAATCGTTATTCGAATTTAACGTGAATGGCCAATCAGCTTTGACAAAAATTTGAAAAAAATTAAGAAAAAAAATCTTGCAGTTGGTGTCGTTGGAAAATTTTGCTTTTTACTCTGACGAAGGGCTAACGCTCGAAACTTCAGCCGAAGAAACTCTCTATAGTCGACACGTTACATTATCAACTCAGTTGATAAAACAAAATTATATTTTGTAATGCTATCTATGGCCACCGATACAACACCACCGTTTCTCCACAAAACTACCCCTTTCTTTTTCATGTCCTTTAGCTATACACCCTTTGAAATACTTTGTCAGCGGCAAATGTGGAATCTGGTGACTAGTAGTCTAGACCGCAATATTATTAACCTGCGGTGTGCGTTCGGCACATGCGCAGAGACAGTTCAAAACGTGTGCTCGAGTGCATGAGAGAACCGCCATGTCGAAACTTGTACTCGCTATGTACTCGTTGTGTTGTTTTACTAAGCGTGGCCGCCCCTTTTTATTCTGTCACTAGAAGTTTCTGATTAAGTATTCGTTGATTAAAGTCGATTAATTCAGTCTTGTGGTTTACACAGCAAACTTGAAAAGATTATGGCTGCTCTGACTTCAAGAAATGAGCTTCGTTGTGTCAACATGACATGGCTAAGTTATAACTTACTTTGAGGAATTCTTGTACGACAGGCATTCTTTTTAATGCTTTGGCTCGTTTTTTAATAGTAAACCTTTCAGAAAATGACTTTTCTGTGGAGAAAATGTTGGAGACGAAATGAGATATCGATCCTAAAACGTATGTTAGCCAAAAATAGTCATGTTGACCAAACATTTATGGAGCTTCCTGACTAACTTTTAATTTACCTTTGAGCAGGGTTCCGAAAGGTGTTTCATTGTCATTGTTCAGGAGGAAGTCTTCTATTCTTAGTAACTTTTCCTGTGAAACAATCACACCACATAAGATCTCGTGGTGTTCTCATAGGTTGTTCAACTGGCATGAAACTCTCCACAAAGGGGGCACAAATTTGCTGTAAGAAATTTTTTTATGCCATAGTTGATGTAATCTCGGGGATATAATGCATTAGTTAGGAGACTAAAACGATTTCTTTGTTTAAAAGTTTATGTCAAGTTCTTTTTTGTATCGGACCATGAATCAAGTTCGATTGCATTCGAAGGATGTTGTACTAACGTCCCATCGCACCATTGATTCATTTAGTTGCCATATATATGTTGCAACACCCAAACAAATGATTACGTCAAGGAGCTCCCAACATAAGCTCAGGCACCGTGGTTTTTAATTTTGATTATTTCCAATTTTCATAGCCAGTCTCCTGTCGGACAGACTATGGTGAGATTCAGTAATACGAGTACCTGTAGTTCAAGGAGGTTACTGTAGCTTCTGTAGACTGGAGTGATGGGTCCGCTATGCCAATGAACTTGAATGGAGTATACCTAACGACGAATACAGAAATTAGTTCAATTGATTATCCTGTCTCATTTAGAATTAAGGAATATCAGAAAATGCCTCCATAGAGATCTTTCCTGCGCCTAGCTGTAGCTTTGGACATTGCGTTAAGTTTAGTCCATTAGAAACACCACTTTGTTGTTACCGTCGTAATACTGACTCGTTGAAAATGGACATAATCTCTTCAGAAACCTCTTTATTTTGAGAGCCTCATATTAGAGTCCCTTTATAGTCCCCAAGGATCTTGAATCCCTCGTCAGATCCATTACAATTTTGCATTTATTTTGTTCAAAGCTAATTCCTGCCAATAAAATGATTTTGATAAGATGTTTAATCGATGATTGGACCTCCAATGGCCACGTGTCCAGCACTTGCCTAAGACTGGAGGGCTGTTACTAAAGCTCTTCCGATTCAAGTCGTTTCCCGACAACCTCGTTCCCAGGGTCCTCCATCTTCCTCCTTTCTCGAGGGAGAAAGGGAAAGGACCCTGGGAACAAGGTTGGTTTTATGACCCTTCGAAAAAAGCTTACGTAATGTTTTCTTGGCTTTGTTCTTTTGCATATGTCCTCTACAGAGACGTCTCTGACCTGTGTTAGGCTCATGGCACTGGAATGGAAAAAAGAAACTTTTTAGAACTGATCATTCCTGGCATTATTCCCATGGCAACGCACACTCTGTTGGCTATTCATGAGCACATGTGTTTTGAAATAATGACCTCGAACATGCTATTAATTTATTTGTTCTCCTTCAGAAATTATAAAGCTTTGCGCTATTTTAAGAATAACTAGTAAAATACTTTTTCTTTTTATTGCTCAAAAGAAAAAAACAACTACAAAAAAAACTACGTCGCGTCAAAATTTAGCGCGCCCAACGTGGGGCTCGAACCCACGACCCTGAGATTAAGAGTCTCATGCTTTACCGACTGAGCTAGCCGGGCGACGTGCTTGTCGCAACAATTATCAATTGACTGTTTAGTTCACTTTCTTCCTCTTCTGTGGACTCTGAATTAGAGCATTAATTAAGTTTATCCCTGATTTTTTGCGCTTTTAATAAGTTTTAAACCCTCCCCTCACATAAACAGTGATTCTATCTCGAACTTTCCTGCAGCAAGATCCATTTGCAACTGGCAACCCCTAAGAACATTATCCGCTCCCGTTTTCCTTACGTTGTGGAACTTCGCTTGTTTACAGCAGAGCCGGAATAAGATTGAACAAACTTGGATATCATTTATCGTTAGAAATTAGGAAAGGTTCGACTACACTCCGCCGGCTTCTCGTGTAATCAAAGGAAATTCTACCTAAACCAGTCTAATGGCAGGGCTACACTTAATACTTAAAATTACTTTGTCTTTGTACTTATATGTTTGTTCTATCATATTGGTAGAGTTACTCACACATTGTACAAATAAATGACAAGCAATTAGCAACGAATTACTCATTGTCGACATGTACAGACTTAACCAAGCGATTATATCAACCTGATTCATCTCTTTAGATTTTTTGTGGCGATGGCAGCTTTCCTTTTCGCGATTCAAATGCGAGGGCAAGGAAGCCGAAAGTTTGTTACTTTCAAATGAGAAAGACATGCGATACATAGTAATGTAATTATCGGATTAAGTCAAACATCTTTCTTAGAAATCTAAACTGTTTGATTAGCTATGTCCGGTCATTAAACATATGGCCTCGAAAGAAGGGTAAAATCAAGACAATTCTTTTTAATGAACTGAGCTTATAAGGTTGTTCTTAGTTCTAAAAAGGTCTACACACTTAGCTTGTTTCTTCCTTATTCGCCAATATCATTTAATGCTTTAGGAAGTAAAAGAAACTTAGGAAGATTGACAGAGCCATGCCATTAACTTACGTCAGTCAGAAACTTCTCAGTGATGACCGGCTGAAATCCTGTTGACATGAATTTCAGACAATGACGCACAAAAATCAAAACTGACAACAAATCGCAGGGACTACAAAAACTTTGTTACGAACTTCAGGAAGTCTTGACTGTCTTTACTTCGAGCAGAGGAAAGTTGTTTCCTAAGGGACGCAAGCTAGCCCTGGTAACCCTGAGTGACCTGGTTAAGAGAATTAAATGTTTGAGACCTCACAATCAAACGTAAAATCATAACAGTTATTTATCCTAAAGGTAATAGAGTTTTCTGTTTTCAGCCGTTTTGGGTGTCCTATTTTTATGAACACGAGGCATTTGATCTTGACGTCAATTTATCAAAAAATAATTTGCGTGCGGTACCAAACTACTCAAGTAGAAAAGGTGTGGATGACTTTCAGACAAAGGAGCCGCACGAAAAATCAGAAATCTAGGCTATGAATGATAACCTTGCTTATTAATCTCACTCATTACTGCGAAAATCGCTCTCACACTCATTTCTTTAACCGCGGTTCACAGATATGATTTCCATATATTCAAACGTTGACTCGCCACTTCACGGGTTTATTACGAACCAACATAATGAGCAGCTCCCAGTTGGCTTGTGAGCTCAGTTGGTAGAGCACTGCACCAGTATCGCAGCCGGGTTATGGGTTCGAATCCCGTACAGGCCTGAATCTTTTTTCAGGCCTTATTTTCACTACTGCAAAGATCGCAGTTCACATATATGGTTTTCACTTTGTATTCACAAACGTTTACTTACCATTTTAGTCGGCGGCTGCAGGGAAAGCTAACAAATTTAAGGTGGTTTGTTATAATTTTACGTAAATTACTGTATTCGTCTGTGTCTGGGATTTAAGAAATATTTGATATACAAGTATTCTCCAGTTTTAGTTCGTCGGCGTTAAGGATTCTGAAAAGACAAATAAAATCTTACCTGAGAGTTAACACCGGGATCCTTGGTTGTTACAACATCAAGTTACATTGATATATCACAGAGTTTTTCACAACTTCAGACTGTAACTCGAAAAACACTTTCCCGGCCGAGAGTTAGGCACTTCAAGTGAAAGCGATTTAGAAATCTTTCAAAGTAAACAGATTATTGTTTTCCATATTTAAATCACGCCAAATGACTGAAAGTTTTTGTTTACAGTGTGAGGTGGCTTTATTTTTGAACCAGAGATTTAAAAAAACTTCTGGCGATTATACACTTTTAAGCTCTCTAGATCTCATTATTGTTATGCTGAACTGATGTTACAATATAAGCTGCTTCGACAAGTTTCTCAGGTCTATTGTCGTGCCTTTTTCTTCAGAAGAAAACGCCACCATTTCTTACATTCTTTGGTAACTACTAATACGAAGAAACCAAGGAGATACCAGTACACAAATATAATAGAAAATCGCACATCACTCAAAATAACCACTGTTATCTTGAGTTGGAATTCTAGTTTTTCAAAGTAACCAGTGAAAAAGCTAACTCCACTTCGGTATTCAACCTTGATTTCAGCCGTTTTCTCAAATCCGGTCCTCAACCCTCCCAAGAGGGGAGGGGAGGAATGCGGGCTCATTTCCCGAACGGTGGTTGGTTATGGGAGTCCAACCTGTATTGCAACGAAAAACTATCAACATCGAACTCAAAGGTTACCCAAACCCGCTGGCTGCACTGAGAACAAAGGGTAGTGGGTCACCTGATAAATTATCCATTGAATGATGGGAAAATTTTCCTAAACAAAGACACATTTGTTGTTTGGATTATTATCCCCTTAGCTTCCTCACAAATTGATAATTACTATATCAGGCAACTAATTTTTGGATTTAGGTTTGAGGGCATTTTGATTAACTGTTTTAAAACCTATGCCAGCATCATTCCAACAAGCAGTACATGTAAAGAAAAATCCCACCTCCTACATTTGTACCTTTTTTTTTTTTATTTTAAACTTTTAAGTTTGGAGGTCAGGACAATAAGCTGACAATTTTGGCTTTTTTTTTATCATTTTGGGCTGGTATCTGATCAATCAATGTCTTAAAATACTAACATGAATAAACCAATGATTTAGAAAAACAGAAAGGAGATAGGTGTCGAGTTTTAAAAAGGAAGAACTTACAAATCCACATTAATAAAGAGGAAATAATTATGTCAATGAAAAGGACCAAGGTATAAGAAAGTTCTCAAAGAGAAAACCAGAAAATACAGTTTGTTATTCTAGTGGAAACATTCTGATGTCCTGTACAAACACCACCTTGTTGGAAAGGTGTTTCCATTACTCACTTTGACCTTTGACTTACAGAGGTCTTAATGCCAGTTGTTTACTAAAGTTCTATTTACACACTAGAGACAATACAGCTGTTTCCTTTGGAAATGGTTCCCAAAATATCCAAAAAGTGAGCTATCTTCTTCTCTGGAAAACATTGCCTCCTCTGCCGCCACGAGTGGGTGCTCCTCTTCCTCTTGCGGCAGCTATGGAAAAAAGAAAAAAACAGCACATGCATTTAGATGTAATAGTACTTCATAATGTTTATAAAATTCTCCTGACGACCACAAAACAAAGTTCATCCCAAAGGTAAAAAGAAGATTCCTGTAACAAAGAAAAGTCATGTGAAGGTGTAGTCTGATCGTCCGGGTGAGTGTAGTCCTGAGAAGGACTGTTGTCGGTGGTAGTGACTGACGTTTCCAAACGTTGTCGAAAGGTCAGTCACTACCACCGACAACAGTCCTTCTCAGGACTACACTCACCCGGACGATCAGACTACACCTTCACATGTAACCCCTGGGTTCAAACCATTTACTGCAAAGAAGAGTCAGCAATACTTTGTGTATGGAAATCAATTCTGCACGAGCCACACATAAACAAGTCTGATTTCTGTTAGGGGCAACATGACTATGTTTGGGAGCAAGGTCACACAGTTAAGGGGTGATGCAACTTGTGCAAACATTGCACTGGGGTGACATGACCTACATTTGAACAAAATATAATTTCAGGGCTTCCAAAAAGTTGATACCAAGTCAACCCTAGCTGTGGCAGAATGTGAAGTATTCAACAGCCAATGAATCACAAACACAATTCCTGTTCAGACAGTGATTTAAATATGCATGACGCAGTCACTATGCCAAGCATGATCCATCAAATCTTTACCTTATTACAACCTGACCCTAACCATGGTGCAGCACTGCAGTGGAAAGCACACCCACCCACTACTAACAGTTTCCAACTTGTATTTACCGCTTGTAATCACAACCTGTGTTCCTTTCCTTGCAAATCCAATTGATTTACAAACTGAAAACCAGAAACCTCTCTTAAAGAGGTATAGCTGACTAGTTAGCTCTAGAACTAAAAGGCAAGCACACAGGTGCAGTTGACATTAACAAACACCTCTGTGCATGGCCTTGGCTATTCAGTTCCAGCCTTCTACAGGGCTCGACAATAACTTTTCAACTAACAAGCCAACTGGCTAGTAACAACTTAGATATTAAAACAAGTCCAGTTTGTTTACTACCCAAACTGACTAAGACCACTGAATTTCTACTAGTCTGTGGTTAGTTTGCTACCATTAGTGTCGAGCCCTGCTTCTTCTATATGGAAACTAAATGTAAAACTGAAAGGCTGTTACTTTATCGATACAAAACAGTAATTCTGTACCTTGTGCTCTCAATATAGCAGATTTTCCTCTTCCCGCCGCTCCGCTGCCTCCTGAACCTTTCTGCGTCATTTTCTTGAACATTGGAGCATTTTTCAACATATCCGGAAGAATCAGAAATCGAATCTTGCTTCCACGAATAAAAACTTGTTCTAGCTGTGAAACTCGTCCATCCCTTGCAGTTACCGTGATGTTTGACATCTGGCAATTCATGTTATCTTCAGCCTCGACCAGCTTTCCTCTGTATACTTCACCAGTCATTGTTTCGAGCGTGACAACATGTCCTTCTGCTTCATGCAGAATCTTAATTGGCACTCCTATCGACATCTTCGATTAAAATAAACAGAAGTATTTTTGTTTGTCAACTATTCAGTGAAGATAAAGTTGTGAAAACGCTTAGATGTATTAGATTGTAAAAGCTTCTTCACCAACGTCCACGTCCTCGTTATCCCGAACGTTTCCAAACGTTACAATCCGAGAATCCGAGGAGAACTGGGAGAGAATAAGGCTTAGTGACCAAGCCTGAGTAGTTGTGTAAGGAACAAAACAAACTCTTACTAAGCTTATCGACATAATTATTTTGATCTGGATGATTCGTAGAGGCAGAGTCCTAAGGTATGCTTTATTTAAAGCATGATAGTGCTAATTTGAGAGAAAAACCTTTGGGAGATTTTATTTAAAAGCTGGAGTCTAATAATGCCGGGATACAAAATTTCAAGACAACGAAAGAGGAAAGGTACAAAATTCAAGGTAAACATATTAGCTGTCGACTGTATGTATAATTTATCAGCTTCCCATTAGTTCTGCTCAATTTTTAACTAATGAACTGTTTTATGCAAAGATTTTTGGAATATAATCGATAGATAGGGCAATTTCCTGTGGTTTCTCACGTTCTTAGATATGTTGATTACAGCGCTTTTCATTTAGCTGTTTTAGTTCTGAGCCCTTCATTCCATGATCACGCACGGTGTTTGGACCCAAAAATTTTGGTAATTGGTTGTCTTATGGGAAATTTAAAACAGTCCTTGCGTGAAATCTTGGGGAGCAAACTAAGGTCATTATGGTAGATGTGAAAAAAGCTGATTGGAAATGCATCAACACAACCTTTCAGTTCTGTGGTCACACTTTTTGTATGAGATTTTTGCATTGGCATTCTTTTGTTTTCTTACAGTTTGGCAACATCTATCTGTCCAAAGAGAAGTGTAGACTAATCCAGATGCGAAATCAATAGGGGCAGCCTAAGTGTATTATGGAAGATATGGAATTGGGGAATCGTGAATGCCTATATTTCAATTTAAATCTAAGACACCAGTAGTATCTCTAAAGAAAAATGATGGGAAGACTTTTCTGAGAACTTTATATGACCAAACGAATAGACTTTGCTGAATACTTGAGTGGCTAGAGCTGTCATATGCTTCTGATGAAGGATGTATGATTTTGATCAACAACATCAAAATATCCATATCCATTCTTGCTCAAGGTTTCGTTTTCTATTTCCTCTTTAGTGTGCTTATCATTTAATAAATTGGACTTTAGGTCCGTTACATCAAGGCTTCGGTCCTCAGTTAACAGTGGTATTGCCTGAGATGCATGACATCTTGCGTGACTTTTCCTTCGCGGTACATTTTCCACTGTGGGGCATGGGGTTAGGAGATTTGTATGTAAACAAAACGTTCAAACCGGACCAACTCGCTGGCGCGCTTCCCGCTCTTCCGGAAAAATGTGTTTTTCTTTCACTTCTTCGTAGTATCTCACGCACAGGCAGCCACATCACAGAGAGCACACACATAGGCAAAGGAAGACTTCTATTATTTCTTAAATGTTTCGTCTGCAGATAGAACTGCCCCACGTTAAACAGAAAACAGACTGGGACTGTGGATTAGCATGTTCGTTGATGGTGTTACAGAAGGTTTTAGGGAACAAGTTCGATAACTCAGAATATGAAGACATTTGCGAGAAAAAGAATTTTGGAAGCAGTGTTTGGACCATAGATATCGCCAGTATTTTCACAGAGTACAAGATCGATTACGTTTTCTGCACTAAAACTTTGGGAGTAGATCCAAGTTATGGGCAAAACTCGTTTTACGAAGGAACCTTCACCTTGGACGAAACCAGAGTAAATCGTCTTTTCACTCTCGTACCACAGTTAGGATTAAAAGTAGAAAAAAGGTGAGTTTTCTTAAAAAATCCAAAAATTGTCAAACTTTAATTTTTGGCCGAAGCTTGACAGAATTTTTAGTAAACGAAACAAAATTTTTATTTGCGTGACATGCATTGCATTAATAAGTTTCCCCTTCAACCCGTTTGACGTCTAATGACGCAATGTGAACTCTCAGTAGTTCCAGTCCAAATATTTTAATTCGTATATTCAGTTTCTTTATCGATAGCAACATACTCAAATATATTCCAGTACAAATATTTTTGTTCGTATATTCAGTTTCTTCATTGATAGCAACATACACCTGCTAAATGCAAATTTAAAGAAGAGGGAGACGCCATTGCCTGTTCACTTCGTACGTGATGCGAGTTATGTGCGTAGATATATAATCACTCAGTTGACCTTCTGTTCAACATGGTTATTTTGTAAACAAACCTGCGTAAAATCCCGATATCATCTTTATTTTTACGTACAGCGATGGGCCCTTTCCTTTAGGTCTATATTCAAACCTTAAAAATTATTACAAAACTCGTGAGGTCATATTTTACCCTGCGAGCAGAGGTCCCTTCTATCTTCCCCTTCTCTTCCTCTTCTCTTTCTGTTCTCGCCTTAACTAGGAACATCGGAGAGACCTCTGCTCGTAGGGTAGCCATGTTTGATCCATTAGAAGATATTCCTATATTCACAATTCCGGGATTATCAATTTTTTTATATATTTTTTAGTGATTTCCAATCTAACTTTTAGTTGATTCGTATAAAGTGAAATATCAATTGAAAGCAATTGCAGGTCAGAATCAATGATAAAACACCTTTAAGGAACGACTGAGTTGCTTGATCCAAAAGACACATAAAATTCATCCCCAATTACAGAATCTAACAGGATATATCAATAATAAAGGCTTATGAAAGATAATTATAAAAAAGATTCCATGTTTTGGTGCATTTGTTCAGCTGACATCAACATTTGATGAGAACAAAAGCATGGCACACAGTCAGGTGCAGCCAAGTCTGCCAATGACGCTCTTACTTCATTTTGACATATTCTGTGATCTATTGATATACAGACCTACAGCAACTTGGAATCTATTTGTACTTTATGATGATAAAGCAAAAATTTGTTAACAGTGACATCATCTGTCTGTCCTCCAACAGATCATCGGTAAAAACTTATCAGAGTGCCTGTATAATTCTGCTTATCATACAAATACAGGGAATTAATGATTAGGTCAATAATAGAGACATGGAGCATGATGATTACAGCTACTTTTAAATGGCTGTATTGGGCTTATCATCTATTTTTCTATTCTTAATTCAGGAGTGTTTCATTGGAAGAAATTATTTCAAGATTGCTGAAGGGTTATATTGCCATTGTTCTTGTGAACTCAAATGTTTTAATTTGCCACTGGTGTGAAATATTTTCTCCAAATAAACTAAGGATGCTCACATCCTGTATATGCGCGTCAAACCAGAGTGACTACTGTGGTCATTATATAGTATTATGTGGATTTGACGCAGATAAGAGATGTGTGTATTACAAGAATCCATCATTTAACGAAGTTCTTTGCTGTGCAAGGTATGACATGTTTGAATCAGCACGATGCAGTTATGGAACAGATGAGGACATAGTGTTTGTCAAAGTAGAGGAACCTGAACTTTTGAAGGAGACATTTATTAATACTACAAACAAATTATGATTGAAGTAAGGTTTCAAATCACAAAGCCATAATCATGATGAGAATTATATTCAAATTTTTTCTGAAGCATCACTACTGTTTTACTAAATAGCACAAACATTTCCCTTCGTCTCTCTTACTTTATTTTCTTTCCCAGTTATTTGTTTAGCTTGCCCTACAATTCTTAAAATGTTACTTGAGAGAATTTGGTATTGGATCAACTAACAATCCCCAAATTTTTCTTCATTCCCATCACTTGCCTGCTTTATTTTGTAAGGAGAAACTCTGTCTTGGTCACTCATAGGAGTCAAAGGGTCAACATGGTTTTTCACAATGCTTGTAGTGATTTGAATGAAATTTGCTAGAAACAGGCCAATACGGAAATATAATGAAATCTATGAATTTGTTTCATTAAATGATCCCAGTCATTACTGTTGAGTGGAGATATGGGTTGTCTGTTGCCATAAAACAGCTCTAAAATTAAACTCAAATATAATTAACATTGCTCTCTCCAACAGAGAACAAAAACATTTTGCGATTTGTGAAATCAAAGTATATTCTGTATTAATAGGTTTTACTGTGTGCTCTTTTTTTGGAACTTTTTCATAAATATTAATAGTGTAATACCAAGTAAGGGTATCCTTGAAGACTTTAATTTTGTCAAAGTGAAATACTGGTCACCTGGTTTAGTCTAAAACATCAATGTTGTAATAAACTTTCAGTTGTCCTTCTGTCAGAATATGATCATTTTATTAACTGAATGTCATTATCATTCCTCGAGTAACTTTCTAATTATGATGTTCCTAAGGTTGGAAGATATTATGTACTCATGTGTACTATTACTAAAAATACCATGAAATGTAAAGTACTATGTAAAATCTGAGGATTTTAAGGATATTTGAAGGTTTAAGTTCAAGAAAAGGGAAACTTGACTTGAAATAGAGTTCCTAACACTGAATTCTGTAAATTATGTAAATGATGACATTTAAGTATTATATTGCATTTGCAATATATTTAAGGACTCCCCTTATCATTCAAGGAAATGTTAGTAATAAATTGCTATTATGATTTTTAGTTGCTTTTCTCTGAGTCACACCATGCAAGTTTTGAACTGTGCCACATCTGGGAGGTTGTCTGCATCTAACTGCAAAATACAGTCATCTTTTGGTCTCAAGAGTCATGGGTATCTTATATATTCAGAAGATCTTTCAAAGATATCCATGATGGTAATAGGGGCTACATCATTCAGTGAAAGAGAGAGGGAGAAGGGTAAAAAGTATGCAAAACATGAAAATGGTTTCCACACAGATTCTCTTTTTATTATGGTCACTGCATCATTGTTAGTAAACCATCACTACATCATCCTTCAACTTTAATTATTACATTCATGTTTTCTTTCAAATAACAATGTTTACCAGTCTCAAAGTCTGTAGAAGAACAGGCCTCTAATGATGCTAACATTTGTCCTTTCAACAACCACAAAATTATCACTTACAAGAGTCCAACCTAAATAAATGCGCACTTGTTGCTCAGACAATTGTTTGTGACAAAAGTGGATCCCTGGACAACTTTACACCATATTAAACCAAGTACAGCAATTAAGAACACTTGAGCTGCAGGACTTATAAGTTAGGTAACTGGAAATCTACAGCTTGGCTGTGGGGTTATCAAGAAGTTCATATGCTGGCAGAGTCAAAAACTCTTCAAACTCTTCAGAGAGTACCAACTTGTCTAGAAGGTGAGAAGCCTGTGCCAAACGACTCTTAGATGGACCTCCAAGTTTTTCAAGCTCTTCTTTGTGTAAGGTCTTGTAAAACTCTGGGGTGAAGGGACGTCCATCCTCTAGTCGTACACCATGACGCAGCCACTGCCATAGTTGTGCTCGTGAAATTTCTGCTGTGGCTGCATCTTCCATCAAATTGTGTATGGCCACTGCTCCAAGCCCCTGTTGAGAGAAAGATAAACATGGGCAAGGCTAACAATATGCCTCTGTGGATAGCATATTGAACAAATATATCACTCCTACATAGAGGGTTAACTTGTCATATACATATAGCTAGCACAATGAAACAATCCACTAAGCTTAACAGAAGATTGGTGAAAACTTGAGGAAAGAGTAACCATAAATTAATGACTAGGATCATGGAAAACCCTGGTTCCTGAATGGGTTTTGAAGAAAAACAACTATATAAAGGATATGGGACTATAAAAAAGGGAAACAACAAATATTACCGACAACCAGCTGCTCAGATACTGAAGAGCAACACCGATGTTAACTCGCACGCCTTCCTCAGTGATCTTTCCTCCTGGTACAGAGACTGACAAGATCTCTTCAACCTTGACATTTACTTCCTCCCGAAGGCGATGTTTTTGATGGGAGGCACCATGCAAGCCCTATGAACAAAGACCAAATGTGCTACAGGTAGTGTCAAAAATGGGCAAACTACCTAAGCATGGAAGTATTTAACATTGAAAATTATATTTTCAAAAAAGAAAATCCTCAAGAAAAATACTGTGATCACTTTTTATAGCCCTAGGAGAGCTAAAAGTTTTGGAGGTGATCACTACTTTTTGCCAACTCTTAAGACTTGATACATCTCTGGGAAATAATCTTTTACAACTGACACACAAAAAGCTTTACTAATTGAGTATGTATTATTTGTGTTATAATATTAATTGCTTCTGATGTGGATCTTGACCTTTCAACTGCATCCTGATGGTCTTTTTCATGCAATGAAGTCAACAGGTCAAGCATCAACTTTTGAAGCAATTTGCTCTGGTCTGATTAAAGCATTTTGATGACCTGTTCCCTCACACAAAAAGCTTGCAGGTGAATAAACTGAGTATAGATACAACTTTCTAGCTGTAAAATAGCACTCTAAATTGATTCCCACCTTCATAAAGATTCCCTTGGCAAAAGGTACAAGATCAGGATGTGCAACCCAGGTGCCATCAAATCCATCAGCCACTTCCCGCTCCTTATCCTGACGGACCTTTTCAAATGCCATCTTATTGACATTTTCATCTTTTCTGCTTGGAATAAAGGCCGCCATTCCACCCATTGCATGAGCTCCACGCTGATGGCACACCTGGACAAGGCGCTCTGTATATGCTCGCATGAATGGTACTGTCATTGATATCTGCAAATCAAAAACAATTGCATAAGTATTTGTTAGACTTGCACAATTATGTTGACCCATTAACCCCTTAAAGAGGCCGTCCAAGGGGTTTTGGCGACAGACGACATTGCTCAAAAATGTGGCGACAATCTCTTTCCAATTCACTGACAGCCGACAAAAACTGAAAGAAAAGGGCGACAATTTGCAGCAGGGACAACCCATTTTATTTTCGACAGAGCAACGTCTTTTCGCTTTGCTTTATTCAACAGCGACGTCGTTACCAGGCAGCGTGATTCCTATGTGACCACGCCAATAGACTATTACACAGTCAACAAATGTCATATATAGAGGATATTGCATGGCCGCACGGGGATACGAATTTTATCTTCGAGTGCTGAAAGTATCTCTCCCTTGTTCACTGCGCTCACTCGTGAGAGACACTTTCAGCACGAGAAGATAAAATTTGTATCCCCAAGCGGCCATGTAATGTTCTGTTTATTATATAGATACTGATGAAATTTCTACATAAAAAAGACAACTTTTTTTATTCATTTTCGAAACAGCAATTGGGAAATTATGTTGGTAACCATGGCCACACCAATATCCTCACACATGAAAGATAAAAATAGTATCTTCACTGCGTGCAGTGAAGATATGATATTTTAGTAAAAGGAGAAATCCTGATATTTCATCAGTATCTATATAATAAAATCATTATTCAACTGTTGTCACGCAGTCAGTCTCTTGTTTCCTGTTGTCATGTCATGGAACAAAGGTCGGCTCGTGTGTTGGCCAGTCACGCTTTTTCCGTTTTCTTGCGCCACATGCGAGAAAGTTCATCCATGTTTTGTTCATAGGTGTTAGGTCGGGTGACATTCTCGGGTCGACAGATCATTTCAAGTTTTCATGGGAAACATAAGAAGAAATTGCACAGTACTGCGAAGAAGAATAAAAAAAAAAAGGACAAAAAGAGCCATGAGAGGAAAGAGAAGTAAGGTAAGCTGCTTTTAAGTCAAAGACTGAGGGGTCATAATTGATCCTAATTGCGGTTAATTACCAGCTCTACCTGCATGTTGCTTTAAATAACTTGATGACCTTTATTATAGCACAGTCACGACATTAACGATCATTGAGATTTAGCAGTGTTTCCCAATTAATAATTACCAATAATCCTATCATGTTCATAATATGGAGAGACTAAACATTACGTTCACGGTACAAGTGTATAAGTGTCGATTAAACGTAAGTGTTTAAGCACTGAGAAATGAGACGAAAATTTGAAAAAGAAGCCGTCGTTTGTGTTCACCGCAAATTTCGCGCAGGCTGCACTATTGTGAGCTGGTTAACTCAGTTCACATAGTAGTCTTTATTTTCTTACAGGATAAAAAATACATATCTTATCTATGCATATACATGTATACATATATATATGCATATACATGTATATGTACGTGCATATATACATATATATACATGTATACGAAGTGTATGAAGGAGTGCTGAATGTTTTCAGGGAGGCAAGAGATCTTTGCATTGAAGGTGATGACAATGGTGCAGATCTCGTCACAGAGGAAGCAGACTGCCTCGCCGATGATATAAACAGTTTTGTCTTTGCTGACTCTATTGCACTGTCTACTACATTTACTTCCCGAGGAAGAAGTATTCGGGCATCCACCAACCAGGCTTCAATTATAACTTACTCAACACATTTGGTTGGTTCTTTCGTCGCGCTTATGTCATCACCAAACTCAATTGATTAACTACTACCACTTAGCATCCATCCCTGAGGCGTGGCGAATTTAGTGCATAGTTTTACTTTTAAAACATTAACGGTTTTGTTTGGTTACGTGTCACTTTTGATAAATGAAAGAAACATTTAAAATCTTGCTCTAACGCTACTCTTTGTCACACCTCAAGGGTGGATGCAAATGGGAGTACCGGCCGGTAAGTTGACCGTAACCAGCGCTCCTCGTTTAAAATATGCGACGACCTCCGTCACGGCTGGTGTCCCAGTGCGATATGATGTGCTTTGGAAATCGAACTTCATTTGCGTTGATGCATATTTGATCAGCTGAGTTCCAGACGATGACAGCACGACGTTTGAATTGGCCCTTAGTCGAGCTCTTTATTCAAATGATCAACAGTACGCTTATCAACTAAAACACTTCCAAGAATTGTGTTCCTGTATGACTGTGTAAATGTAAGCACGAGACTGAGGAGAGAGGTACGAAAGCTTGGCCAGCGATTGACAATGAAACACGAATAAGAAGTCCTGAAGTGTGATTTTAAACCAAGTATGGGTGAGTCTCTGTGACTATTATTAGAAATGCAAAGTTAAACGTACACTGTTGATCTTCGCATACGAGCGCCAACAAAAGTAAATTATACAAGTTACAGATTGCATCCGATAAATTTAGTAAGACGGTGGCAATAATTGTATTATAGTAAACAAGCGACAGCAACATTTGTCCCTTACCAAACAAGCGACAGAGCGACATCAAAAACCCCCCTTGGAAGGCATCCTTAAAGTCCCTATTCAGCCCCAGAGGTTTATATATATTTCTATTCTTTGCATTATCCAAAAAAGTTTTTTTGATTGATTAAATATTTCCCCAGATATGCCGCCTCAAAGTTTGTCCTTTGGCCACGCCCTTTTTATTTGGCCGCGCTAAGTTAATACTGGTAACTAAAAGTCCCTCATGACGTCACAGCAAGAATGTCTTTCGATCGATGTGCCTACATTCACTTGAATATGCCTTGAGATGAATCTGGTGTATTTGAGCAACCAGCGAACACGCAACAAGTTGGCATTTTCACGTCATTTTACAGCAATAGACACATGTTCTTATACAAGAAGTTAACATTCGTCCTTGTTGTGACATCACTTGGCCCAGTAATTCTCTCCTTGCCAAGTCAAAAGGGTATGGCCAAGAGTAACTTTGAGGCGGCATATCTCGGGAAATATTTAATCAATCGCAAAATTTTTTTTGGAGATTAATCCTGATAACGCAAAGAATCGAAATATACATAAACCTCTGAGGGTAAATAGGGACTTTAACTCCCATGAGTGACCAAGGTAGAATTTCTCATTACAATATTAATACAATATTAATACAATATTAATACAATATCAAGTAGAAGAGTGACGAGAATAAAGAAAAAATACAAATTGGGAATTATCAGTTTATCCAATACCAAAATCTGTGAACTAACATCATAAGAATTCCCCACTCCAGAAACTATTGGGAATCTGGGCACGAACTTGACTCGTAGGGTCGTCTGGGATCGTTTGGGTGGACACGCGAAACTTCAAAATGGTGGTAGCGAGGAAAGTTTTCGCAAAACACTAAGGAAAAAAATGGTAAAGCATGCTAATTGTTGTGTTCCTGGATGTACGAATAATTAAAGAACCAAGGATGGGCTTTCGTATTACCGAATTCCAAAGGACAAAAAATTACGAAGACAGTACAAAATTCTAATTCGTAATGCAACATTAAAAATCAACGCCGATAATACATGTGATTGTGGAGATCACTTTGAGGGTGGACATAAGCGCAGCAGGCTTCATTTACCTTCGATTTTTCCATGGTCTAAGCATGTGGAAACTTGACGTATTTTAAAGCGTGTTTCTTCTGAAAAAATTGTAAAGAAAGTCCATTCCGAAGACCCTTTGCCAGAAAGTGATCTCTGTCAGACGGAGGATGTGCTGCTCACAAGTGATCAAGGTATGCACACGGAACAAGTACACAACAAAGATGAATCTTTGCAAACTGAATGTTATGAAGGGGTAAAAGTAAATTTTTCCACCCAAACGGGACTACTTAGATTTGACATTAATCAGTTCAAAGATAAGGACTCAGACATTGCTTTTTACACTGCATTTCCTAATCATAAAACACTAATGCTTTGCTTTGCTTTGGTATGGTGAAAGATGCAGCGAAAAACATGAGCTATGGAAATTATTATCTAAAATGTTTTGATTGCCCCCCAGTTTTGCAACCAATCTAAAATAAACTGTAAAGCAAACGATGTCTTACTATAAATTTAAGCTGGACAGTTCAAAATAACAAACCCTGACAAATGATCGATAACAAAAACATTGTCTGAGCAAACCTCTTGACAAGATTGGCTTTCTTGCCGCTTGTTTTCGCTCCTCTGCACAACAGCCATCATCTAAGCTGTGGTACAGTACCCTCTTCAACGTTTTCTTGAGGAAGCTTCACTCCGGGAATGTCTTCTTCGATAATAACAACTTTTTTGGAAAAACTGACTTTCTCTGCCACCATTTTGAAGTTTCACACATCCACCCAAACGATCCCACAAATACCCTACGAGTCAAGTTCGTGCCCAGATTCCACATAGTTTCTGGAGTGGGGAATTGTATCACAGTCATTAAGTAGAATTACTAATTGTAGAACTTGGGAGCGAAAAGACCAATTGTCTTTTGTAAGAACATGGCACAATGCACTTTATGAAACGATGTAAATCTCGATTCTGGTAAGCCTCTAACACTGGGTACAAGAAACATGCTGATATAGTTAAATATAAGACCACGAGGACATCTACACTAACAACCTGTAGATGTCACAGTTAAAAAAAATTACTAAATAAATTTGATTTTTTTTTCTGATCATGTAACCATGGAACAGTGGAGAATACAAATCAATCTAGAATGAAATCACTATGACCTGAAAGCTCTTCTAAACTAGTGGATGAATACATAATCACATGAAGTAACAGTATTAAGTAACATATCTACTGCTTTCTTAAAAATAAAAACCCTTGCAGCACATGGCAATATATTCAGTCATATCTACTGCGTACAAGGTAATACTGATTTTTTTGTATGATTTACCTGCTTACGATCTGGTAGCACACAGTCAGGTTTTCTGGAGAATCTTTTGATTGCTGAAAAAATGTAGTCCCACCTTCCAGCATTCATAGCACAACAGTGCTCTCTTATCTCATAAAGCATTTCTTCCATGTTCACTCCTGCAAGCAGAGTCTCCAACATAACAGTTGCACGTATGGTTCCTAATAAATAGGAAAGATAATAATAGTTTTAACAGTAATTTAATCCTTATATAGTACTAGGATTCCTTGGGTAAATGCTCTCCAGCAGTTGACTATGACATGAACTCCATTACTAAACAAATGGGTAGAGTTACTGTACAGTTTGTACATCTTTAGAATCTTTTCCAAAATTTTCCCATTATATTATTTGCAATTTGTATTTAATCCTTTCTGTCTGATGATCCAGAGCTCGCCACTAACAGTAGCAAACTAGCCATAGACTAGTAGAAATTCAGTTTTGGCTAGTGGTTTTCCATTTCCACATGCCAGTTTGGCTGGTAAACAAAATGAATTGTTGTATCATCCAAGTTGTCTCTAGCCACTTGGCTAGTAAGTTGAAAACTTAGTGTTGCACCCTGTAATTTGATCCTCCTTGGCTGATTGACACTTCATTGGTGTTTCTCTGTCTTAATGATAATAAACCAAACTCTCTGCACAATCTAACAAAGAAAAGTGTGGTCAATAGTTGGGAGAGTTAGCTGTCAGATCTAACCTTGAGGAACTTTCATGTAATCCTGAGCAGATTTAAAAACATCATTCCAAAGCCTAGTTTCCAAGTGAGTCTCCATTTTTGGAAGATAATAGTATGGGGCAGAGCCATTGGCAAGCCTAATGTGGACGTTGTGAAAAAAGTAAAGTCCAAAATCTACCAGAGCACCACTCATGGGTTCTCCATCACAAAGGATGTGCTTCTCATCCAGGTGCAAGCCACGGGTACGAACCAACAAGCAGGCTGTTTTGTCCTTCAGCCGCCGCTCTGATCCTAACAGTTTGGTAAAGCATCTCTTAGTTGAAGCAAGCAATATTATTTAAAGAAATGTGGAAGTGTATTGTTAAAGCCCTTGCCACTGGTGAGGTGCTGTGATAATGTACTGGAATGTTTGATGTAGAGGGACCAAGATTAAAATATTAAGAGATAAAGAATTCTGACAATTGTGTTTTCCAGGAACCAGGTGACATTCTAGCTTTTTAATGGTTTGTTATATTAGATCAAGTACTGACGAACTATACTCCAATTTCTTTTTTTAACCCTCTAACCCCCAAGACTTGAGAGTGACTTGCTTCTAATTTCTCACCCTTGAATCAAAAGTTAAAGTGCCCATAATGTGAAAAAACGTTTTTCGCTCATCTAATTCTACATTTCACCAAATGAACTTCGGAGAAAATTTTTTTCCATTTGGATAAAACACGATTTTTTTACGAATTTTTACAAAGTTCAAAATTCTATTTTCTTGCGGTTGACCCCTGCCACTGATCACAAGAATAACGTGCTCAAAATGACCACATGACTGATGTCTGTGACGTAGGTTCAGGAACCTCACTTGACCTTACAGTGCATATAAATACACTGGTCGAGTGCAGGTCGTTTACAATATTGTGAGCTTACGATATTGTGACCACTCTGAAGCAAATTCCCACTTATTTTCAAGTCAGATAAGTCACAACCCAAAATCGTGTGTTCCTGAACCTATGTCACAACTCACTTTAAACCGAGGAAGACTGGTGCGAATGGTGGACCAAAATGGCGGCAAATTTGAATGTCTTTTAAAAATTATAAAAAAATTGCGTTTTATCCAAATCGAAATTTTTTTTCGCAGAAGTTCATTTGGTGAATTGTAGAATTAGATGAGCGAAAAACATTTTTTGACATTATGGGCACTTTAAGGTCATGAGAATAAATGAACTGATCACTACTTAAAACAGCTACTGATTGTCCAGCAAATTCTCCTTGTCAGTACCATAGTAATTTTAAAGAAAAAAATGTTGAAAATATGAATGCTTATCTTAGGGTGCTTTCATAAATCAATTTATACTCTCCAAAACGTACTCGCTTTTCATCAACAACAATCACATTTTGATGGTACACACACAAAATCAGACAGGAATGAAATATTAAACCTACTGTCACTCACCCGTGGTGAGAAATCATATGATATAGCTGTCAATAATTCTTATAGGTGCAAAGGGTGAAGTAAATATACATTCAAACCTACCATCTGCATTGATAAAACTAATGGTCCCCTTGTTTGCGTCTAAGAGGTTCATTTGTCCCTCCACAATATTTTTCCAGGAGGGAGTCAGTGAGTCTTCAAAATCAGCCATGTACATGTCTGCCCCACTGTTCAGGGCATTAATCACCATCTTACGGTCTGTTGGTCCAGTGATCTCCACATGTCGCATCTGCAGATCATGTGGGACAGGTGCCACCTTCCAATCCTTGTCATGGTGAGCTTCAGGGTATTTAATTTGCTTCCCACTGTTTATTTCTGCTTGGATTTCCTGTCGTTTTCTTAGCAGCTTTTTTCTTTGATAGTTAAAACTTCGATGCAAATCAGCAAGAAATTCCAGGGCTTCATATGATAGAATTTGACTGTATTCTGGCTTGACTCCGCCAGTTATTTCAACTCCTAGTTAGGGAGAGAAAAGACAGATTAAACCATTTCATGAGACAGATGAAGTCAATTTGTTGCACTAATCCCATGATAAAAAAATATGAGAAAGTCCACTTGCACAATTTTGTTGCAAATATGATGTCAACAAAATGTTTATATGGATTTGCATAAATTTCTTTCTCGAAACCCCCCTGATTGACAAGTTTATTGTCTGTACCTTTTAACTTACCTTCCCCTTAAACAGAAAAGCAATAGCAAACAAGCACTTATCCCTTAAACCTCTATGATCCAATCAGTAAATAATTCAGTCTTCCCCTGTACTTCACATGACAAAATAAGCTCACCCTTTGGACACCTCATGACTTCGTTTTCAGGATCCTATACAAAAATAACAATATCAATCAGTCTTAAAAACAAGATGCCACGCATAACCTTCATGGGAAAGTTTTCAACAAGTAAACCATCCTTAGTTTACTTTCCTGTTCAAGAAGGGAAAATTTTTAAGTGGCTTACCTAGAAAGAGAGAAACACTTGAAAACACCCAGTGGTTTTCCATGATTTGCAACCCTCAGGAAGATAATAGTCAACCCCTTTACATGACATCCCTGGAAACTAGTTTTAAAAGTGGGGGTGGGTTTAAAGAGACAAAGTTCACAATCAAAAGGCAGCTGTGTGGGCCATTTATTGTTTTTGTTACTGTTTAACATAATCTGTTTAATGGAAAAGCAATATAAATCAAAATGTCTGAGTCACGACTGAGTATAATATGGAGGTTGGGCAACCAATATCTCAAACAAATCTTTCGATTAGCCTGCTCACGTTTACAGCGTGAAATAGAGACGAAGACAAACTGAAGATATCTCCGATCAACTCTGTCTTGTAATCAATGGGTCCAAAGTAGCAATTTGCTGGGTAAAAAGTAGTTTGATATCACGGGGTTTGTAAAAACCGTTTCGTGACATTCAGTAACCTGAAGTTGAGTTTATTCACGAAGACATGATAAGGATTTCCGTGAATTTTCAAATTAAACTAGTTCATTGACTTGTTAGAAGTTTGAGGTGGCAGTGCACCCGAAGGAAACGCATGTGAAATTACTAGCCGAAATAGATGACACGTGACAGTCTGTGACCTGTCGAAAACAGTGACTGTGGGGAGAACGGTGGAAAAGTTCAGGACACCTTAAATTGTGGAATATTAAAACTCTCTTGAATACTTACAGGTGGATTCAGGGAACGGATAAGGAGAAAACTCGCGTTCAAACCCAGTTTTTCGCCGGACAGCACACAAAAAATCTTTTCGTGAAAAGTGTCTCGTCCGTGTCTGATTCATTGACTTTACTTGCCTCGTTTCTGTACTTATACATGGTTCAAGGTCCAAGGTGGGGTGATCAGGGGGCGGGGACAAAGGACACCAGGAGGTGTGGAGTGGGTTTTCCCAAGTAACGCCAGGAGAGGAGGGGGGGGGGGTTGGGAGGGGGTAAGTGAAAATACGATTTTCGACTGACATGTTGATTTTTTCTTCGCCATAGCTGTAGAAATGTTATTTACTAATACTATATGAAAAAGTGCGGGCAAGATTTCCGTATAACCCCATACTTCATTATGCATTCAATTCTTGGATAAAGGAAAGCTGAGGCAAAACAACAGATTTCCTCTGGGACCACGGCTTTGTTTTTGATTGTTATGGGGTTATACGGAAATCTTCCCAAAAGTGCGTATTGATTTCTCTTGATATGCGAGTTATCTCGTGGTTAAGGTCCTTCGGTCATTAGCAACAAAGGAATTGCGACCCCTTGGTAACATTGCGTCATACTCACTAGGATCACGAAATTTACATCTATCTTGCCATCGAATCTTTGTCTTTTTCAAAGTAGAATTGCTTCTTCATTTTTAAAAGGGAACTGTGACTTAGATACAGAAATAAAAAGTATGAAATATAATCATCAGAATACTTCTGAAGAAATCCGTGAGCTTGTTCATGCTTGACATGTCTTAGCTAACGACAAGGCGTCCGTTCATTATACCTTCAACCAATCAAATCCACCGTAAGACAACAGCGGAATTGTTCACCAATGATGACGTACGTTAAAAAAGCGATCAAAGTCCATTTATCATTTGACTATAAAATAATTCGAGAATTAGTTGGGAAAGACTCTTAGTATTTTTACAGAGAAGCGTCTCCTGAAGTAAACATTCCAAAGCTAATCAGAGCCCAGAGTTAAGTTCCAACCGTCCCAGTCACAATGTTTTCCAAACATCAGCGATTTCAAGGAATCAAGAGAAACTACAGCCCGGAGACCGTAGAAAAGCTTCGCGGTTCCCTCAAAATCGAGTACTCTTTGTCGAAGCGAGGAGCCATAAAACTCTGGGATCTTTTGACTCGTGGAGGAAATTCTTACGTGAACGCTTTAGGAGCTCTCACGGGTAAGTTACCGTTCTGTACAAAGTTGTTTGGGGAATTGAATTTTGTATCTAACTATTTTAATGGTTAAGACTTTGACTCCACGTGCAAGACACTCTTTTCCCAAATATGGTAGACGAGGATTTTACAAATATGGTGAATTAAGTATGTGGCGCGTAATTTGCCCGACGTTTGGCCGCCAACTATGTTTACTTGATCTTCATCCCGAAAAGCCTCCTTTTGTCAGATTATTAAAAAAAAGACGTACGAATGATTGGGATCTGATTTATTCTTGGCCACGTCAACCCAAGAAATTCTAATGACGTGGAAATGTGGAAAGAGCGAACTTTGGACTCGGACATGAATGAGTAGTTGAGAATTGTGACTTGACAATTTTCCATTCGATTTCCGTTTAAAACTCAAGTACTAACGTAACACAACAACCGCGAAGTGATATTCTTGATTCAGCGTTCAAAGATCGTCTTCCTGGGAGGCGAATGACGCAGAACTACCCGATTTCTACGTCGCATTAAGGCATCGACGTCAATTCAACGTCAATTCATGTATCCGGAAAATTTTCAAATGCTAAATTTTCTTACGTAATGTAAATGTTACATATCCATCGAGAAAAATATTCCATCAAACATTTTAGTTTTAAATTGAGAAAAAAAATAATACAAATAGAGAATATCGTGGCATTATACTATTTTTGCTCAAATAATTATTTATTATCATGCATTTATTTTCAAAATTTTTGTGATTTCAGGTGGACAGGCCGTTCAGATGGCCAAAGCCGGTTTAAAAGCCATCTATTTGAGTGGATGGCAAGTTGCGGGTGATAACAACCTAGCTGGGCAGACTTATCCCGATCAAAGTCTGTATCCTGCTAACTCTGCGCCAAAACTGGTAGAGCGCATCAATAATGCGTTCATCAGGGCAGACCAGATTGCACACATGGAAGGAACAGATAAACACATTGATTACTTTTTGCCGATTGTTGCTGATTGTGAAGCTGGCTTCGGTGGGCCATTAAATGCATTTGAACTCACCAAGTCCATGGTAATTTTCTGAGCTGCATGTTAAGAATTGTAGACAATATTGTATCCACTGTTGTTTCTAATTTTTCTTTCTGTTTTCACTTGCCACTCACTCAAGGCTATTGATGTGATAGGGAAACTTAAAAGTAGATAAGCTAGGGGTCAAGGCAAGGCCACATGTAAACATAAGACCACTGTTTAAGTACACCACAGTTTTAAGACATTGATGGCACCTTGGGGTATAAATAATTTTTTTTGTGTCAACTATTTTGATGTGTAAATATCAATGTTTAGGTAAAATGTTGGTTAATTGAAGATAGATTAGATTGCTGAGTTGCTAAAACAAAGGTTAATTTTATTTTGATAAATGATCATATGGGTTTTTACAAGGACCTCAGTTATCAGATATTTAAAAAGTTGTTGAAAAGATTATGGAGGAAGTTACTAAAAATATTTTTTTCAAACTGATAAAACAGTAAAATACATCAAGAGAAAAAAAAGAACTCCAAATGTGGGATCAAATGAAATGTCTTTCAAGGCTTTATTTTGGATAACCTGCTGATGCTGTTTCAACATGCACTTCTTGTAAAATGAATGTAAAAA
This sequence comes from Stylophora pistillata, assembly GCF_964205215.1. Taxonomy (NCBI): domain Eukaryota; kingdom Metazoa; phylum Cnidaria; class Anthozoa; order Scleractinia; family Pocilloporidae; genus Stylophora; species Stylophora pistillata. The sequence goes on along the minus strand of NC_142531.1, from coordinate 24,403,150 downwards.
CACTAGGAAAGAGAATGTAGCAATTCATCAAAGGTCACTTCTGGCTTTTTCCAGGTCTCTTCCAGGAATGACCAGGTAGTGAGTTGATTCAATGCCAAATTCTCAGAACTAATTTCATAGGAAATGTATGATAGATAGTAAAAAGAATTGCTGCTAATATCTTGGAAGTACAGGGGTTAAGTAGAAGTTTTGCTGTAATGCTGATGTGTAGTGGCTTCTTTCCCCACCAGATTGCAGCAGGTGCTGCAGCCGTCCATTTTGAAGACCAACTGGCCTCGGAAAAGAAATGTGGTCATATGGGAGGAAAAGTGTTAGTACCCACCCAACAATTTGTTAAGGTCCTGAATGCTGCACGACTGGCTGGTGATGTTCTGGATGTCCCTGTTGTGATTGTTGGCAGGACTGATGCTAATTCTGCTGCACTAGTCACCTCAGATATTGACCCTTATGACAGGCCTTTCCTGACTGGAGAACGAACACCAGAAGGGTTCTTCCGTGCCAAGACAGGCTTGGACCAAGCCATTGCAAGGGGCCTGGCTTATGCACCTTACTGCGATGTGCTGTGGTGTGAAACTGGCAAGCCAAACCTTCAAGAAGCAAGAAGATTTGCTGAAGCTATTCATGCACGCTATCCTGGAAAAATTCTGGCATATAACTGTTCACCTTCATTCAATTGGAGGGCCAACCTCAGCGATGCAGAAATTGCCGTCTTCCAAAGGGAACTGGGAAAAATGGGTTACCGCTTTCAGTTTGTAACCTTAGCTGGCTTTCACTCCCTCAATCATGCCATGTTCAAGCTAGCACGTGACTACAGAGACAATGGTATGTCTGCCTATACTAAGGTCCAAGAAGATGAGTTTGCACAGGCTAAGAATGGTTTCACTGCTCACAAACATCAGAGAGAGGTTGGAACAGGGTATTTTGATCAAGTTTCCATGGCAATCAGTGGAGGAACCAGCTCGACAACAGCACTCAAAGGTTCCACGGAAGAAGAACAATTCACTCAAAAATCAGCATATGCAATGGCCAAACTTTAAGCCATTCTTGATATCAGTATTAATCTTTAATCTCATTAACAACAGCAGCAACTTTAAATTTCACTTCTTTTAATTTGATTTTATCATGATTTACTCAGACACATTTTAGTGTATTTGAATACTGTATTCTGTTCTTTTGTTGAGCCATTTGATACTAACGTGTATTCATTTGGAAACAAGTTACCACTATTCATATTTTGGATGTAAAAATTAACATAAAGCTTGATTGAAATTGAAAACAAAACATCAATCACAATTTTATTATTCCTCAAGTTATATAGGACTCAGATACAATGAATATATGAAGTTCATATATTTTGAACTGCGGTATTAAATACGTATGATGCACAATCCTTCGCAGTAGGACTAATGATAATTATTTATTATGCAAGGTTTTATGAATAACTTATTGTTTTATGTAGAAAAACACCATTATAACTTAATCTCAGAAACTTAACTTGTCATTCCTGGTTAATGCCTTTCATTAGGAAGTAATTGGCATGGTTTCTTTGCAAATTGAGGTGAACCATTCGGGATTTAGACATTACTCTGTAAACCCACTATTACTGATGTTCTCAGATATATTAAGATTTCATTGTCAATTACCCTTTCCCAGAAATGTTAGAAATGTTTAAGTCGAGACTATCCACACTTTGGAGTCCTTTCTGTTGGTGGCCACCAAGATACCCTAGTTCTTTCTAATAAGTTAATGAAGCAGGTTACAGAGCCAAAGCTGTTTTTTCCAACTCATTGATGAAATACTCATTTGGTGTCCAGTTTTTATCATTCAATCAAGACAAAACATGTCAACGAACTCCATAGTTTTTTTTTTTTTTTTTTTTTTTTGAAGAACAAACTAAATCATGCACTCAGTGATAAAACTAGTGTATTCCATCAGATCTCCATTATTCAGAGTGCAAGTTTCACGTGAAACAGATGGAAGAAATGATACAACATTAAATGAGATCAGATTTGGAAGAGGTCAAAACAAACAAAACGAACAAATAAATAGGGAGGTTAAGTTAAGAAAAACAAAACAAAAATAATTTACTCTTGATTAGTTACTTACCCAGTCCAATATACTGTGGTTTAGCAAGTGTTAGTGGTCTTAATATTTTGTGGATTAAAGAAATCTCTAGCATTGCTATGTTATCAATGAAAGGAGGAAAAATAAATGGAAACATATCATTGTCTTTGTTTAATAGTATGATTTATTACTGGAAAATCCCTGGAAGGTTAAATACATGATTACATACTTTCTATTGTTATTGTATTTTTTGTCTTGTAAATACTGACTTGTGTCATACCAAATTTGATCAAATGAAGGCTTAAAGAAGTTGTTGGATTCAAATTATCCTTGTTGGCACCTTGGCAAATGTATTGAGGACAGCATGGAGAATATTATATGGATATTGATGCTAGGGTTTAATGGTTGAGAGAAGGACATTAAGACAGAGTAACTATGGATGACTTACAAGGTTCAGTTCTTGGAAGGAACAAACTCTAATATTATTAGATTTTAGGTACTCTTGGAGAGTAGGACTCTTGAGTGTTTCTAATTCATGCTCCCTACCATCAGAGCATGCAAACAAATCTGGTCCCTCACCACAACCACCACATCCTATAATACTCTTATACCCAGGATGCACCATGAGCTCACAAACTTCTTCAGAGTCCTTTGTGAAAACATTTTTGATGGCCTGTTCAAGCCTGGAAATTGTCATATCTTTCCCCATGGTACTGAACCCAATAAAATGACTTGAAAACCTACAAATGAAGGCAAATAAGTTAAACAGCAGAACTTTTACCTAACAGCTGTTAGCCTGCGGGTAGCTGTACCCCCCCCCCCCCAGGAGAAACTGAAGGGAGTTGTAAGTACAAAGTCTACTTACAACTGACTTTACAAATCCCTGTTGGAGCTCCTTTACAAACTCAGTATTTGACACATTTCTCTAACTAGAAATTCTTATACAAATGGGCCAGTAGACACCACAGTAAATAAAGACCTAAAAAGAATCTACTTTGTTTTAAAGATCTCACTACAGCAGACACCCGGAATCAACCCTTGTCCCATCTCAACTCATTGCATTGATCTCACAGTTAGAAACTGGTATGTACTGATGATGCCTCATATACTCAGCTGCATTTTAAAAAAAACCACTCAAATGTATACTTTGCATTTGCTACATTTTCATTGAAGGGTGCCGGGAAAGGTCCCATAACTGGCCAGCTATCATAGACTTTGTAAATTTCAAAAGTAGAAGGGTTTGACATGGGCCCTAACCACTAAACCAACAGGGACAGAATGGATCTTTTGGATGACAAATTTTTTTTACCTTGTTCAACATTGTTTCAAAAAGTTACCTTATTCCATAGTTAGAGAAAGTTGACTTGGAATTTTCAGCATCTGCCATAACAAATTTGTTGAAATTTTTCACAGGCTCCTTGATCCATACACATTCCTCGAGGTTTATTTCCACTGGTACTCTTGTCCAACAAATTCCAAACTTTTTCATAACCTTGCACAGAATTGCACACACTTGAGGCAATACATGAACATGTTGATGTCCATCAATATGTGTGGGTACTGATCCTACATTGTCAATAAACCACTGCAGTTGACACTCCACTTCTTCTTTTACCTTTCTTGTAAAGAATAGATATATGTCTGTAAACCCTTAACTTTCATCAGTGACCAAGACAGAATTTCTCCTTACAATACCAATACAATATCAAGCAGATGAGTAGTGAGAATAAAGAAAAATATCAATTAGCAGATTATTAGTTCATTCTCCCAACTAACATCATAAGAACTGTATGGCAGACAGTAAGGAGAATTACTAATAAGATCATGGGAGTGAAAGGGTCAAGTATAATTGATATTCACCTCTTACTTTGTATTGCCCTAGGTATTAAATAATATATCACTGATGAACGTCTCGTTTTCGCTTGTGGATATTAGGTGGGGTAAGGAAATTCCTTCTCACTTGCTAAAAAATTTAATTATACGCCATATTGCCTATCTAAGATGTTAAATGGAATGGTTATGGAATGGCCCCCAAGCTCTCGCGATGTGCCCGGGTAGGTATGAAAACGGGTGGCTTACGGGGAGTACTTAACCGTTCTTACCTCATTTAACTCTATTTCTCCATTTTTCAATGCCTTTCTGAATCCAAACTTACCCCTCATAAAACCATTTGCTGTCGTGAGGGAACCGAGTCGGGATTTTATTGTTCGACCCTCAGTCAGGTTGAGGTGCAATCCTAAGGGTATCGAATATTCCCTGGCTAGTTTTACTGCTTCTAGGGACTTGTCAGCATTCACGAGGAGACTAGTACTCGAAACTACTCCAGATTGAACTGATTCTACAATACCACGATTTCTTTGATCACAATATCCAAAATCATCAGCGTTTATCACAATGTAACGGGTGGCATCCTTCCTCGAATTGTCTGCCATTTTGTTTTGTTAACACAACGATAACAGCTGGTCAGCAGAACAATACTCGTGTCAAGCCTCTGACCGAGTCACAGTGATATGTGTACCCCCGTGATATGTGTACCCCCGCACACATATCACTAGTGATATGTGTACCCCTGGTAGGGATACACAAAACACTGAAGCTTTGCACCCGGGCCTCTTAGAGCTTCAAAGAAAACATGGCTACGAGGAACAAATTTTGTGGTTTTATATTTTAAAGTTTCCGATCCAAAATATAAACGGAAGAAGATCACAATGCAACTGAATAACAATACACATATTGACTGCGATTGCCGCGATATGCGTATCCACATTGTATCCCCTAGATGTATTGGGGATACACATATCACTGAACGGCGATCGCAGTGATATGTGTATCCCCTGACTAACTCGCTGTCGTCTGTCAATTTGGAATCAATAATACACTTACTAGCCATATATAAGCTTAGCTAGTAATTTGCTAGAAAGACAACAGCGCTTGCTTTACCAAGGGATACACATATCACTTACTACGATTTCCGTACTATGCTTAACCCCGAGATATGTTGAGGATACACATATCACTGAACGAGAGATCTCAGTGATATACGTATCCCCTGGCTAGTGCGATGTCGTCTGTGTACTTTTTAAATTTGTCAGTGACAAATATGATTGGGAATCAATAAAACTTGCTGTCAGTTGGTGAAATATCTCATGCACTTACGTACTAGCCAGTAAAGGAGCTAGTAGCAAGTAATTTCAGTGCTAGACAGGCGACAAAGCCGATACGATTGCAGTCACCAGTGATATGTGTATCCCCAACATATATTTTTGTTTACATGACTATTTCGATTCCTTTATATTTCCAATAGATTGTTTGATGTTTGCTACTGGCCCATAAGAACTGTCGGACTCGCGAGTCGTGTCTTTACAGTTCTGATTGTGGAAGATGGTTCAGTGAACGATTTGCGTCTATTAACACAAGCTAGCCGTAATTATTTATTTTTTGGAGGGGAGGGGGGTGGGGGATACACATATCACTGGCCGCCATCTTGGAGGGGGTACACATATCACTAGTGATATGTGTGCGGGGGTACACATATCACGGGGGTACACATATCACTGTGACACCGAAAATGCAAGATGGCGAACGTGGAGAGTGATGGAAGGGGTGAGTGTGTTTGCTAATTCTCATATGTTTCTTTCGTTCAGGTCGCGAGGAACTCATTTTCCTCATTTTATCTATCATTGATATTCCAGCTCTCTCTGAAAAGAGGACACAAGCGTTTGTCTCACTGAGTGTGGCAGTTATCTTCATCTGTATTGGACTTCCACTCTGGTGGAATACTACAAAAGTATACCGAGCATCGCTTCCGTATGATGAAATTGAACAGCTTAACCAACTTAAGGTGAATACTTTATCAGTTTATTAAAGCTGCAGTGATATAAAATCGTGCAATACTGGAGGGTGGAAAAATGTCGGGAAACTAGAGTTTGAAAATTACTAAAAAAAGGAGATATAATAATTTTAACGTACGTATCACTGAATTATTTCAGAAAACGAGTGAAAAGTACATGTAGGACTTGACCAATACAGTAAAAAAAAAAAAAAAAACTAGAGACAAACACTACTTTTGTTTTGGGCTCGATTGTCGTCTTAAAAACTGGAACAGCTGATGATTTCCATTATATTGTTATTTTTATATTTCTTTCAGGTGAGGTATGTAGTAAACCTCAAAGTAGTTCTTTTTGGTCAACAAGATCCAGTTGCTTTGAAAGAAGAGATCGAGAAGAAGCTCAATACAGAGAAAGGTATTATTGATTTATACTCAAGTTAGTGAACATGTGTAAAATAAACAAATAAAGGATATGATGGTGATTAGATTTGAAAATACAACCCTATCACGAAAAGGTCACAGTTTTTGACTTTTTGTTCTTCTGTCCAGGTGATACTTTGATATCAGCTGAATACAGGCTGACAGTTGCAAGGAAAGAAATGACAGATTCTTCAATGTTAACAGAATTAAAAACCAGATCCATGCAAGGTAAGCTCTTTCTTGTTTTGTGGTTAGTCAGTTTATTGTGAGGCAATAAGGAGGATACTGCTTAGAACACATTTTCAGCAAAAAGCTCCAACTAGAAAAAGATTGAATAAATCTACCAAAACATGTACATCTACTAATCAATCAGTTTTATCACTGACTCACATGCTCTCTCTCATAATCACACTCACTGACTTATTCACTAGGACTCACTTACTCACTGGCTCTCTGGTCCCCACTCACTCAGTGACTCACTGTTTGTAAAACAATTTTCTGTAGAAGTTGTTTTTGATATATAAATTATTTCTTGTCAACAGATTTGGATGACTATTTTCAATTACAAAACAGCTTGGTAAATGCAGAAAGTCAGCATTATTCCTTTTTTGTTCTACCCCATGAACCTCCAGAGTTGAACACTATTAAAGGATATGTTGGCAAACATTTTCACAGTATATTATTCAATGATAAAGGTAATAGTTCAAAGAGGAAAAATTTTCAGTTTATTTTTTGTCAAAAAGATACAACAGATGTTGCTATTTTTTACATTCATACTAATAAAATGCAAAGGAAGTGAAAGAGATAATTAGATATTTGAATTTGAATGATATCTACAAGTAGATACAAATGGAACAATTTTTATTCAATCCAACATGCAATACTATGACTATATTGTTTTGCATCTCTTTAGATTCAGCAAAGCTTGCTTCAGTTATTATGGACATTGTTGGAAATATTTTTGTTAACGAACAAGAAGCAAACAGGCCATTTAACTTGGCTTCGAAAAGGCAATTTGTTAAGGTATAGAAGACTGATTTCTTGTGTGTACTGGTACTTTTGATTTAATAACATATTGCAGGATCCACAGAATAAAGCCCTTGTTACACGTGTCATAACATTTGTGTTACTACAACAGCGCCGTAGTAAGGATATGAGCATTTGTGGTCAGCTGTTACACCCCTTTTTTTGTAAACTCGTGTTAGTTGCCACCATGTTGTTGTTATGACATGTCAGTCAGATCCATGTAATCCTTTGCCCATTTAAGGCAACTAAGTTGTTATCTCAAGAAGATTTGTTACTTCTAAGCCAGATCCCAGGATTGAAATTTCTTTTTCTTGCAAATAACAACGAAACTCCTTCAGGTGTGAGTTGACTTTTGAGGGCAGCCACAATTCAGTTCTCCCTCTGTTTCATGATAGAATACAAGAGGACAATTCGGGAGAAAGAATCTAGCAGTCTATTTAACAATTATTCCACGAGCGCGCATTGGATATGAGATGATAGATAGCCAATGAAGCGCATAGCGCCGAGTTGGCTATAATCATCTCATATCCAACAAGTGCGAGTGGAATAACTGCTTTATTAAAAACGCCCACAAGATATTAGACAAATCTTGCCAAATCTTAAATGTTTTAGCTGCCTTTTAAATTTAAGCTGATGGGTATGCTTACCATATTTGTAGATTATGGTATATTGGCTAGGCCAATAAAAAGTCTTGAATTGCATTTTCCAATGATCCAGTTTTTAATATAAGTAGTTATTTAGCCAGTATCTTCCATGTACTCTTTGACCCTTGAGAGTGACTAGCTTCTAATTTCTGGACAATATCACCCCTGGATTAAACATTAAATGAGAATAGAACAAATGATCACAACTAAAGAAGCTCTTGATTGTTAAACAAATTCAATAATTTTCTTTTAAGGACTCTGTGGAAAGTATGCGTGCACAGAAGTCAACAACAGGTTGGAAGTTGTATTAATATACAATTATAGCCCACTCTTGTGAAGATATCTCTTTTATGGTTATGGGTATTGTATATATTAAAAATAATTAATTTTTCAGTTTTTTTTTTCAGTTTTTTTCCTTAAATAGGTAGTATCACAAAGGAGCCTCAACACTCATATCAAACATAACTTTAGCCATACAAAGTATCGTAGCTAATACTGTACCTGATGACAAGTACTTCTTTACTGAAAGGTTTGCAGGTGTCCTTCACACTTTTGAACTCTGATCCAGACTCAGTGCTGGCTGAATGGGATATAGAGGCTGCTGTTCAAAGTGAGTAATACATGAAAAAGAACCTAACTTTGTTATTTGTAGTTTCTCTTTCTCTCTGTCTGTCTGTCTGTCTGTCTGTCTGTCTCTCTCTCACTTGTTTTGTTTCTTAGAACTGCAAGGGTAATCTCACTTAATTTCTCTTTGTTCCCTTTTATTATCCAGAATATTTGGATCCCTTCCTGTTAAATTTTCCTCATCTGGATATAACTGTAGACTCCCAGGTAGGAAGAAACAGGCCCAGTTGTTCAAAGGGTGGAAACACTATACAACAGATAAATTTCTATCAGGCAGATAAGTGTGGACAAAATCTACTGCGCTGTCCATTGGAGAGAGATATATCCAGTGGATGGTGTTATCCACCCTTCGAACAATCAGAACTAGACCTTTCCAATTTTATTTATTGTAGAATTTGTCTTTTGTTGTTTGAATTTCAGCACTGGACATTAGCCTTTATTAATTCAGTGAATATTACCATTTCAGGTTCTTCATTATAGCAGCCTTCAAATTAATCCCAAGAAGGATGGCAAAATCTTCTCTCTTCACTATGATGACCTACCTCATATGATAAATCCCATTGAAGGCAAACTTGGTAAGAGTTACATTTAATGACAAATCCTTACCCCTCCCCCTCCCCCTCCCTTCTCCTACCCCTCCCTTCTCCTACCCCTCCCCCAATTAACCCACCTCTGAAACCAAGAGATTGTTTGCTTGAACCCTCTCCACATTGTGTGATACTGTAATGTTTTATGCAGAAATTATCAACATGGTTGGGCTTTGAATTATAGTATGGGCTTTCACATTCCCATGGTTTGGAACTGCTAGCCAAAAGCAGCTTTAATATTCAGAGTGAGTTCTAGTTATTTTGACATTTTGAACGTTGTGCTTGCAGGTTCTCACATCTCTTTGTATCCAAGTTTGAACTTTGTTGTGTATGTCCCATCTATGAAGCATTCACCCATTTACATGAAAAATAAGGATGGTAAGACTGCATGAAGATTTAGTTTTTTATTCTTTTTAACCATTTAGTCCATTGTAGATCGATGGTTGATTTGTCGGCATGACTCCAATTAACAAATGGTAAACACTACAGCGTACACTATTGAGTTATGGATGCACGCGGGAGGTTGCTAAGCACGAAAGAAGCGTAAGAGTCGCTCGAGGCGATAGCCGAGAGCGACTCTAACTTCTTGAGTGCTTAGCAAACCTCCCAAGTGCATCCATAACTCAATAGTGTACGCTGGGGTGTTTACCATTTGTTTTATGACATAACATTGATACATTGTAACTAAAGAGTTCCCTTTTATTTAACAGATCTTACGCGACCAGAAAAAACAATCGCGCGCGGAAAAATAGTCTTTGTATTTGCTCACGTCAGCAGCGTACACTCATGGGCAAATGGGGGACGCTAAATTGACCAATCAGAGCGCGCGCTTTACTTTGGTTATGTTATAATACATTGTTGAGAAGTAAGTTAATAACCTGAAGATCTAATAACACCAACATCAATTTCTCAGAGCTAATATACAAAAAAAGTGGGGCAGACATCAGGGAAAATTAGATCGAAAACTTGATTGAGAACGTTTTGAGTGTAAAGATATCTTACATAGATTTAAAAATTTGGTTTAATTGTCATTTTCTTTAGCCACCCAGTGTCTCAGGATGTAAATTTGTCGGATGAATTTAGTGAGCCAGGAGCTTGGACTTCAAATTTTAGACGGTTCATGGAAACAGAAAAGAGTTTCCGTTGGACTCAACAAATGCCTGTTACCTGTATCACAGGTGGCCGAAGCATACTGAGCAAGTTGGAGGAATTTCAAGAAATAGCTACGATAAACTTATTTGAGCTTTGTGGATCCCGCTGACAATCTACTTTAGAATATTTATTCCTAAATTGCCTGATGGTAAGAATTTTCAACACATTTTTCTGCAGGCGAGCTGAGCAGTAGCAATGCATTCTTGAGTCCACAGTGGGGTGGAATCATGATTTACAATCTACCACCGACCACAACAACGAATAACACCAAACCGCAAAAGATAACTGTGGAGATGAAACCAATCATGAACGTCTTCCTATCGCAACTTAAATTGTTACTAGGAATGATGTCTGTGGTAAGAAGTAGTGGAACTTTTAACTGAGGTGTTTTAGAGTAAGAACTTTTAACTGAGGTGTTTTTGAGGCTGTTTCCAATATGATTGAGGACTAGTAATGTACACCTGTGATACGAACGTTTCGCAGCACAACGAGATACAACTGCGATCCCATTACGGAAGTTGGAACTCTGACGGTACTGTCTGAAAACGGACGCAAGTGGTCCGAAGTCGGGTGATAACTTCCGAAAACGGACGCAAGTTTCCGAAATCGGACAGTACCATTCGATAATGGACGCAAGTGTCCGAAGTCGGACAGTACTGTCCGAAAACGGACGCAAGTTTCTGAAGTCGGGCGGTACCGTCCAAACACAAAAGCACATTTCCGAAATTGGACGGTACCGTCCGAAATGCACCTCTGAGGTAGGAATTCAGAGACACTGCAGACAAGTTAGCACTAACGATTTAAGGTGCTATCGCATCTTTTCCCGTTATCATTGTCGCATGATCACCCACAAAAAACAAAGGCTTATGTTATCTCAATTCTTCTCTGTGTTGTAGAATCTTCCAAATGGTATCGAAGTGAGAATCGCTGATGATGCTGGGGTCACAAAATGGGTAAAGTTGTAGCCGATTTTATTCTTTTTTCCCCTTCTTACCTCGAAAAATACACGAAGACATTTACGAAGTGTTAAAAATGTTAAGTTTCTTTATTAGGCCGGGTAATAAATATAACACTGTAGAACCCCTATTTTTTTCTTCAAGTTCTGTTGGAAAAGGTGTTTCAGATTAGCTATTTCCTTACGTAGAAACGGGAGAAGCGTGTGCGGTGGATGCGGGAGAGCACTGGGAATA